>NW_025725906.1:6674215-6974215 GCF_021461395.2 Schistocerca americana
TCAGCATTGTGCCCTTTGAATTTCTTTCCGATGCAATTTCTGTGCTTCCTCGTCAATAAGAAGGTTCAAGGTATACAGTAAACCTGAAGTGAAGCATCGGAATCTAAAACTGGCCTCACAGGATAGGTTCAAACCATAGACAGTAAGAAGTGTCAGTCCACTTGTACTTATGTCGTCATTGTGCCTTTTGAATTCAATTCCGATGCAATATCTGTGCTTCATCGTCAATAAGAAGGTCCAAGTTATACAGTAAACCTGAAGTGAGGCACTGGAATCTAAAACTGAACTCACAGGAGAGGTTCTAAACATAGGCAGTAAGAGGAGCCTGTCCTCTTGTACTTAAGTCGTCATTGTGCCTTTTGAATTTAATTCCGCTGCAATTTCTGTGCTTCATCGTCAATAAGAAGGTCCAAGGTATACAGTAAACCTTAAGTGAAGCTTCGGAATCCAAAACTGGTCTCACAGGAAAGGTTCTGAACATAGACAGTAAGAAGTGTCAGTCCTCTAGTACGGAAGTCGGCATTGTGCCTTTTGTACAAAATTCGGATGCAATTTCTGTGTTTCATCGTCGATAGGAAGGTCCAAGGGATACAGTAAACCTGAAGTGAAGCATCGGAATCTAAAACTGGACTAACAGGAGAGGTTCAAATCATAGATACTTAGAGTTTCAGTCCTCTTGTACTTAAGCTGGCATTGTGCCTTTTGAATTTAGTTCCGATGCAATTTCTGTGTGTCATCGTCAATAAGAAGGTCCAAGGTATACAGTAAACCTGAAGTGAAGCATCGGAATCTAAAACTGGACTCACAGGAGAGGTTCAAATCGTAGAAAGTTAGAGTGTCAGTCCTCTTGTACTTAAGACGGCATTGTGCCTTTTGAATTTAATTCGATGCAATTTCTGTGTTTCATCGTCAATAAGAAGGTCCAAGGTATACAGTAAACCTGAAGTGAAGCATCGGAATCTAAAACTGGACTCACAGGAGAGGTTCAAATCATAGAAAGTTAGAGTGTCAATCCTTTTGTACTTAAGTCGGCATTGTGCCTTTTGTACTAAATTCGGATGCAATTTGTGTGCTTCATCATCAACAAGAATGTCCAAGGTATACAGTGAACCTGAAGTGAAGGATCGGAATCTAAAACTGGACTCACAGGAGAGGTTCTAAACATAGAAAGTTAGAGTGTCATTCCTCTTTTACTTAAGTTAGCATTGTGCCATTTGTATTAAATTCGGATGCAGTTTCTGTGCTTCATCGTCAATACGAAGGTCCAAGGTATACAGAAAAACTGAAGTGAAGAATCGGAATCTAAAACAGGACTCACAGGAGAGGTTCGAATCATAGAAAGGTAGAGTGTCAGTCCACTTGTACTTAGGTCGGCATTGTGCCTTATGTATTAAGTTCGGATGCAATTTCTGTGTTTCATCGTCAATTAGAATATCCAGGGTATACAGTAAACCTGAAGTGAAGCTTCGGAATCTAAAACTGGTTCCACAGGAAAGGTTCTCAACATAGACAGTAAGAAGTGTCAATCCTCTTGTACGTAAGTCGGCATTGTGCCTTCTGTACTGAATTCGGATGCAATTTCTGTGTTTCATCGTCAATAAGAAGGTCCAAGGGATACAGTAAACGTGAAGTGCAGCATCGGAATCTAAAACCGGTCTCACAGGAGAGGTTCAAATCATAGAAAGTTAGAGTGTCAGTCCTCTTGTACTTAAGTCGGCATTGTACCTTTTGTATTAAATTTGGATGCAATTTCTGTGCTTCATCGTCAATAAGAAGGTCCAAGGTATACAGTAAACCTGAAGTGAAACATCGGAATCTAAAACTGGCCTCACAGGAGAACTTCTAAACATAGACAGTAAGAAGTATCAGTCCACTTCTACTTATGTCGGCATTGTGCCTTTTGAATTTAATTCCGATGCAATATCTGTGCTTCATCGTCAATAAGAAGGTCCAAGTTAAACAGTAAACCTGAAGTGAAGAATCGGAATCTAAAACTGGACTCACAGGAGAGGTTCAAATCATAGAAAGTGAGAGTGTTATTCCTCTTGTACTTAAGTCGGCATTGTGCCATTTGTATTAAATTCGGATGCAGTTTCTGTGCTTCATCGTCAATAAGAAGGTCCAAGGTATACAGTAAACCTGAAGTGAAGAATCGGAATCGAAAACTGGACTCACAGGAGAGGTTCAAATCATAGAAAGTTAGAGTGTCAGTCCACTTGAACTTAAGTCGGCATTGTGCCTTATGTATTTCGTTCGGATGCAATTTCTGTGTTTCATCGTCAATTAGAAAGTCCAAGGTATACAGTAAACCTGAAGTGAAGCTTCGGAATCTAAAACTGGTCTCACAGGAAATGTTCTTAACATAGACAGTAAGACGTGTCAGTCTTCTTGTGCGGAAGTCGGCATTGTGCCTTTTGTACTAAATACGGATGCAATTTCTGTGTTTCATCGTCAATAAGAAGGTCCAAAGGATACAATAAACCGGAAGTGAAGCATCGGAATCTATAACCGGTTTCACAGGAGAGTTTCAAATCATAGAATGTAAGAAGTGTCAGTCCTCATGTACTTAAGTAGGCATTGTGAATTTTGTATTTAATCCGGATGCAATTTCTGTGTTTCGTCGCCATTATGTAGGTCCAAGGGATACATTAAACCTGAAGTGAAGGATCGGGATCTAAAACTGGACTCACAGGAGAGGTTCTAAACATGGGCATTAAGAAAAGTCAGTCCTCTTGTACTTAAGTCGTCATTGCGCCTTTTGAATTTAATTCGGATGCAATTTCTGTGCTTCATCGTCAATAAGAAGGTCCAAGGTATACAGTAAACCTGAAGTGAAGCATCGGAATGTAAAACTGGACTCTCAAGAGGGGTCAAATCATAGAAAGTTGGAGTGTCAGTCCTTTTGTACCTAAGTCGGCATTGTGCCTTTTGTATTAAATTCGGATGCAATTTCTGTGTTTCATCGTCAATTAGAAGATTCAAGATATACCGTAAACTTAAATTGAAGCATTGGAATCTAAAACCGGTCTCACAAGATAGGTTTAAATCATAGAAAATTAGAGGGTCAGTCCACTTCTACTTAAGTCGTCATTTTCCCTTTTGTACTAAATTCGGATGCAATTTATGTGCTTCATCATCAATAAGAATGTCCAAGTTATACAGTAAACCCGAAGTGAAAGATTGGAATCTAAAACTGGACTCACAGGAGAGGTTCTAAACATAGGCAGTAAGAAGAGCCAGTCCTCTTGTACTTAAGTCGTCATTGTGCCGTTTGAATTTAATTCGGATGCAATTTCTGTGCTTCTTCGTCAATAAGAAGGATCAAGGTATACAGTAAACCTGAAGTGAAGCATCGGAATCTAAAACTGGACTCTCAGGAGGGGTTCAAATCATAGAAAGTTAGAGTGTCAGTCCATTTGTACTTAAGTCGGCATTGTGCCTTTTGTTTTTAATTCGGATGCAATTTCTGTGTTTCATCGTCAATAAGAAGGTCCAAGAGATACAGCAAACCTTAAGTGAAGCATCGGAATCTAAAAATGGACTCACAGGAGAGGTTCAAATCATAGAAAGTTAGAGTGTCATTCCTCTTGTACTTAAGTCGGCATTGTGCCTTTTGTATTAAACTCGGATGCAATTTCTGTGCTTCATCGTCAATAAGAAGGTCCAAGGTATACAGTAAACCTGAAGTGAAGAATCGGAATCTACAACTGGACCCACAGGAGAGTTTTAAATCATAGAAAGTAAGAGTGTCAGTCCTCTTGTACATAAGTCGGCATTGTGCGTTTTGAATTTCTTTGCGATGAAATTTCTGTGCTTAACCGTCAATAAGAAGTTTCAAGGTATACAGTAAACCTGAAGTGAAGCATCGGAATCTAAAACTGCACTCACAGGAGAGGTTCAAATCATAGAAAGTTAGAGTGTCATTCATCTTGTACTTAAGTCGGCATTGTGCCATTTGTATTAAATTCGGATGCAGTTTCTGTGCTTCATCGTCAATAAGAATGTCCAAGGTATACGATAAACCTGAAGTGAAGAATCGGCATCTAAAACTGGACTCACAGGAGAGGTTCAAATAATAGAAAGTTAGAGTGGCAGTCCTCTTGTACTTAAGTCGGCATTGTGCCTTATGTACTAAATTCGGAAGCAATTTCTGTGTTTCATCGTCAATAAGAAGGTCCAAGGGATACAGTAAACCTGAAGTGAAGCATCGGAATCTAAAACCGGTCTCACAGGAGAGGTTCAAATCATAGAAAGTTATAGTGTCAGTCCTCTTGTACTTAAGTCGGCATTGTGCCTTATGTATTTCGTTCGGATGCAATTTCTGTGTTTCATCGACACTTAGAAGGTCCAAGGTATACAGTAAACCTGAAGCGAAGCTTCGGAATCTAAAACTGGTCTCACAGGAAAGGTTCTGAACATAGACAGTAAGAAGTGTCAGTCCTCTTGTACGGAAGTCGGCATTGTGCCTTTTGTACTAAATTCGGATGCAATTTCTGTGTTTCATCGTCAATAACAAAGTCAAAGGATACAGTAAACCTGAAGTGAAGCATCGGAATCTAAAACCGGTCTCACCGGAGAGGTTCAAATCATAGAATGTAAGAAGTGTCAGTCCTCATGTACTTAAGTAGGCATTGTGAATTTTGTATTTAATCCGGATGCAATTTCTGTGTTTCGTCGCCAATAAGTAGGTCCAAGGGATACATTAAACCTGAAGTGAAGCATCGGAATCTAAAACTGGACTCACAGGAGAGTTTCTAAACATAGGGAGTAAGAAGAGTCAGTCCTCTTGTACTTAAGTCGTCATTGTGCCTTTTGAATTTAATTCGGATGCAATTTCTGTGTTTCATCGTCAATAAGTTGGTCCAAGGTATACAGTAAACCTGAGGTGAAGCATCGGAATCTAAAACTGGACTCAGACGAGAGGTTAAAATCATAGAAAGTTTGAGTGTCATTCCTCTTGTACGTAAGTCGGCATTGTGCCATTTGTATTAAATTCGGATGCAGTTTCTGTGCTCCATCGTCATTAACAAGGTCCAAGGTATACAGTAAACCTGAAGTGAAGAATCGGAATCTATAACTGGACTCACAGGAGAGGTTCAAATCATAGAAAGTTAGAGTGTCAGTCCTCCTGTACTTAAGTCGCATTGGGCCTTATGTATTTCGTTCGGATGAAATTTCTGTGTTTCATCGTCAATTAGATGGTCCAAGGTATACAATAAACCTGCAGTGAAGCATCGGAATCTGAAACTGGTCTCACAGGAAAGTTTCTTAACATAGACAGTAAGAAGTGTCAGTCCTCTTGTACAGAAGTCGGCATTGTGCCTTTTGTACTAAATTCGGATGCAATTTCTGTGTTTCATTGTCAATAAGAAGGTCCAAGGGATACAGTAAACCTGAAGTGAAGCATCGGAATCTAAAACCAGTCTCACAGGAGAGGTTCAAATCATTGAATGTAAGAAGTGTCAGTCCTCATGTACTTAAGTAGGCATTGTGAATTTTGTATTTAATCCGGATGCAATTTCTGTGTTTCGTCGCCAATAAGTAGGTCCAAGGGATACATTAAACCTGAAGTGAAGCATCGGAATCTAAAACTCGACTCATAGGAGAGGTTCAAATCATAGAAAGTTAGAGTGTCAGTCCTCTTGTACTTAAGTCGGCATTGTGCCATTTATACAAAATTTGGATGCAATTTCTGTGTTTCATCGTCAATAAGAAGGTTTAAGGGATACAGTATACCTGCAGTGAAACATCGCAATCCAAAACCGGTGTCACAGGAGAGGTTCAAATCATAGAATGTAAGAAGTGACAGTCCTCTTGTACTTAAGTCGGCATTGTGACTTTTCTATTTAATTCGGATGCAATTTCTGTGTTTGATCACTAATGAGAAGGTCCAAGGGATACAGTAAACCTGAAGTGAAGGATCGGAATCTGAAACTGGACTCACTGGAGAGATTCAAATCATAGAAAGTTAGAGTGTCAGTCCTCTTGTACTTAAGTCGGCATTCGGCCTTTTGAATTTTATTCCGATGCAATTTCTGTGTTTCATCGTCAACAAGACGGTCCAAGTTATACTGTAAACCTGATGCGAAGCATCGGAAAATATAACTGGACTCACAGGAGAGGTTCAAATCATAGAAAGTTAGAGTGTCAGTCCTCTTGTACTTAAGTCGGCATTGTGCCTTCAGAATTTAATTCCGATGCAATTCATGTGCTTCATCGTCAATAAGAAGGTCCAAGGTATACAGTAAACCTGAAGTGAAGCATCGGGATCTAAAACTGGACTCACAGGAGAGGTTCAAATCGTAGAAAGTTAGAGTGGCAGTCCTCTTGCACTTAAGTAGGCATTGTGCCTTTTGTATTAAATTCGGATGCAATTTCTGTGCTTCATCGGCAATAAGAAGGTCCAAGGTAAACAGTAAACCTGAAGTGAAGAATCGGAATCTAAAACTGGACTCACAGGAGAGGTTAAAATCATAGAAAGTTGGAGTGTCAGTCCTCTTGTACTTAAGTCGGCATTGTGGCTTTTGTATTAAATTCGGATGGAATATCTGTGTTTCATCGGCAATTAGAGGGTCGAAGGTATACAGTAAACCTGAATTGAAGCATCGTAATCTAAAACCGGTCTCAAAGGAGAGGTTTAAACCATAGAAAGTTAGAGTGTCAGTCCTCTTGTACTTAAGTCGGCATTGTGTCTTTTGTACTAAATTCGGATACAATTTCTGTGCTTCATCGTCTATAAGAAGGTCCAAGGTATACAGTAAACCTGAAGTGAAGCATCGGAATCTAAAACTGGACTAACAGGAAAGGTTCTAAACATAGACAGTAAGAAGAGTCAGTCCTCTTGTACTTAAGTCGGCATTGTGCCTTTTGAATTTAATTCCGATGCAATTTCTGTGTGTCATCGTCAATAAGAAGGTCCAAGGGATACAGTAAACCTGAAGTGAAGCATCGGAATCTAAAACTGGTCTCACAGGAGAGGTTCAAATCATAGAAACTTAGAGTGTCAGTCCTCTTGTACTTAAGTCTGCATTGTGCTTTTTGTATTAAATTCGGATGCAATTCCTGTGCATCATCGTCAATAAGAAGGGCCAAGGGGTACATTAAACCTGAAATGAAGCATCGGAATCTTAAACTGGACTAACAGGAAAGGTTCTAAACATAGACAGTAAGAAGAGTCAGTCCTCTTCTACTTATGACGGCATTGTGCCTTTTTTTTATATTGCGATGTTATTTCTGAGTTTAATTGTCAATAAGAAGGTCCAAGGGATACAGGAACCTGAAGTGAAGCATCGGAACCTAAAACCGGTCTCACAGGAGAGGATCAAATCGTAGAATGTAAGAAGTGTCAGTCCTTTTGTACTTAAGTCGGCATTCTGCCTTTTGTATTTAATTACGATGTAATTTCTGTGTTTCATCGTCAATAAGAATGTCCAAGGGATACAGTAACCCTGATGTGAAGCATCGGAATCTAAAACTAGACTCACAGGAGAGGTTCAAATCATAGAAAGTTAGAGTTTCAGTCCTCTTGCACTTAAGTCGGTATTGTGCCTTTTGAATTAAATTCCGATGCAATTTCTGTGCTTCATCGTCAATACGAAGGTCCAAGGTATACAGTAAACCTGAAGTGAAGCATCGGAATCTAAAACTGGACTCACAGGAGAGGTTCAAATCACAGAAAGTTAGAGTGTCAGTCCCCTTGTACTTAAGTTGGCATTGTGCCTTTTGTATTAAATTCGGATGCAATTTCTGTGCATCATCGTCAATAAAAGGGCCAAGGGGTACAGTAAACCTGAAATGAAGCATCGGAAACTAAAACTGGTCTCAAACTAAAGGTTCATAACATAAATAGTAAGAAGAGTCAGTCTTCTTGTACTGAAGTCGGCATTGTGCCTTTTGTATTTAATTACGATGCAATTTGTGTGTTTCATAGTCAATTAGAAGGTGCAAGGGATACAGTAAACCTGAAGTGATGCATCGGTATCTAAAACTGGTCTCACAGGAAAGGTTCTAAACATAGACAGTAAGAAGAGTCAGTTCTCTTTTTCTTAAGTCGGCATTGGGCATTTTGTATTAAATTCGGAAGCAATTTCTGTGTTTAATTGTCAATAAGAAGGTCCAAGGGAGACAGTAAACCTGAAGTGAAGCATCGGAACCTAAAACCGGTCTCACAGGAGAGGATCAAATCGTAGAAAGTAAGAAGTGTCAGTCCTTTTGTACTTAACTTGGGATTCTGCCTTTTGTATTTAATTCCGATGTAATTTCTGTGTTTCATCGTCAATAAGAAGGTCCATGGGATACAGTAAACCTGAAGTGAAGCATCGGAATCTAAAACTAGACTCACAGCTGAGGTTTAAATCATGGAAAGTTAGAGTGTCAGTCCCCTTGTACTTAAGTCGGCTTTGTGCCTTTTGAATTTAATTCCGATGCAATTTCTTTGCTTTTGTATTAAATTCGGATGCATTTTCTGTGTTCCATCGACAATAAGAAGGTCCTAGGGGTACAGTAAACCTGAAGTGAAGCATCGGAATCAAAACTGGACTCACAGGAGAGGTTCAAATCATAGAATGTTAGAGTGTCAGTCCTCTTGTACTTAAGTTGGCATTGTGCCTTTTGAATTCAATTCCGATGCAATTTCTGTGCTTCATCGTCAATAAGAAGGTCCAAGGTATACAGTAAACCTGAAGTGAAGCATCGGAATCTAAAACTGGACTCACAGGAGAGGTAAAAATCGAAGATAGGCAGAGTTTTAGTCCTCTTGTACTTAAGTCGGCATTGTGCTTTTGTATTAAATTCGGATGCAATTTCTGTGTTTCATCGTCAATAAGAAGGTCCAAGGGTTACAGTAAACATTAAGTGAAGCATCGGAATCTAAAACTGGACTCACAGGAGAGGTTCAAATCATAGAAAGTTAGAGCTTCAGTCCTCTTGCACTTAAGTCGGCATTGCGCCCTTTGAATTTAATGCCAATGTAATATCTGTGTTTCATCGTCAATAAGAAGGTCCAAGGTATACAGTAAACCTGAAGTGAAGCATCGGAATCTAAAACTGGACTCACAGGAGAGGTTCAAGTCATTGAAAGTAAAAGTGTCAGTCCTCTTGTGCTTAAGTCGCCGTTGTGCCTTTGGAATTTAATTCCGATGCAATTTATGTGCTTCATCGTCATTACGATGGTCCAAGGTACACAGTAAACCTGAAGTGAAGCATCGGAATCAAAAACTGGACTCACAGGAGAGGTTCATATCATAGAAATTTAGAGTGTCAGTCCTCTTGCCCCTAAGTCGGCATTGTGCCTTTTGAATTTAATTTCGATGCAATTTATGTGCTTCATCGTCAATAAGAAGGTCCAAGGTATACAGTAAACCTGAAGTGAAGCATCGGAAACTAAAAATGGACTCACAGGAGTGGTTCAAATCATAGAAAATTAGAGTGTCAGTCCTCTTGTACTTAGGTCGGCATTGTGCCTTTTGAGTTTAATTCCGATGCAATTTCTGTGCTTCATCGTCAATAAGAAAGTCCAAGGTATACAGTAAACCCGAAGAGAAGCATCGGAATTTAAAACTGGACTCACAGGATAGGTTCAAATCGCAGAAAGTGTGAGTTTCAGTCCTCTGGTACTTACGTCGGCATTGTGCCTTTTGTATTAAATTCGGATGCAATTTCTGTGCTTCATCGTCAATAAGAAGGTCCAAGGGATACAGTAAACCTGAAATGAAGCAACGGAATCTAAAACTGGACCCACAGGAGAGGATCAAATCTTAGAAAGTTAGAGTGTCAGTCCTCTTGTACTTATGTCGGCATTGTGCCATTTGAATGTATTTCCGATGCAATTTCTGTGTTTCATGGTCAATAAGAAGGTCCAAGGTATACAGTAAACCTGAAGTGAAGCATCGGAATCTAAAACTGGACTTAAAGGAGAGTTTCAAATCATAGAAAGTTAGAGTGTCTGTCCTCTTGTACATAAGTCGGCATTGTGCCTTTTGAATTTAATTACGATGCAATTTCTGTATTTCATCGTCAATAAGAAGGTCCAAGGTATACAGTAAATCTGAAGTGAAGCATCAGAATCTAAAACCGGTCTCACAAGAGAGGTTCAAATCATAGAATGTAAGAGGTGTCAGTCCTCTTGTACTTAAGTCAGCATTGTGCCTTTTGTATTTAATTCCGATGCAATTTCTGTGTTTCATCGTCAATAAGAAGATCCAAGGGATACAGTAAACCTGAAGTGAGGCATCGGAATCTAAATCTGGACTCACAGGAGAGGTTCAAATTATAGAAAGTTAGAGTGTCAGTCCTCTTGTACATTAGTCGGCATTATGCCTTTTGAATTTAATTCCGATGCAATTTCTGTGCTTCATCGTCAATAAGAAGGTCCAAGGGATACAGTTAACCTGAAGTGAAGCATCGGAATTCAAAACTGGACTCACAGGAGAGGTTCAAATCATAGAAAGTTAGAGTGTCAGTCCTCTTGAACTTAAGTCGGCATTGTGCCTTTTGAATTTAATTCCGATGCAATTTATGTGCTTCATCGTCAATAAGAAGGTCCAAGGTACACAGTAAACCTTATGTGAAGCATCGGAAACTAAAATTGGACTCACAGGAGAGGTTGAAATAATAAAAAGTTAGAGTGTCAGTCCTCTTGTACTTAAGTCGGCATTGTGCATTTTGAATTTAATTCCGATGCAATTTCTGTGCTTCATCGTCAATAAGAAGGTCCAAGTTATACAGTAAACCTGAAGTGAAACATCGGAATCTAAAACTGGACTCACAGGAGTGGTTAAAATCGTAGAAAGGCAGAGTTTCTGTCCTCTTGTACTTAAGTCGGCATTGTGCCTTTTGAATTTAATTCCGATGCAATTTCTGTGCTTCATCGTCAATAAGAAAGTCCAAGGTATACAGTAATCCTGAAGTGTAGCATCGGATTCTAAAATTGGACTCAGAGGAGAGGTTCAAATCATAGAAAGTTACAGTGTCAGTCCTCTTGTACTTAAGTCGGCATTGTGCATTTTGAATTTAAATCCGATGCAATTTCTGTGTTTCATCGTCAACAAGAAAGTCCAAGATATACAGTAAACCTGAAGTGAAGCATCGGAATCTAAAACTGGACTCACAGGAGAGGTTCAAACCATGGAAATTTAGAGTGTTAGTCCTCTTGTTCTTAAGTCGGCATTGTGCCTTTTGAATTAAATTCGGATGCAATTTCTGTGTTTCATCGACAATAAGAAGGTCCAAGGGATACAGTAAACCTGAAGTGAAGCATCGGAATCTAAAACTGGACTCACAGGAGAGGTTCAAATCATAGAAAGTTAGAGTGTCAGTCCTCTTGTACTTAAGTCGGTATTGTGCATTTTGTATTAAATTCGGATGCAATTTCTGTGTTTCATCGTCAATAAGCAGGTCCAAGGGTTACAGTAAACATTAAGTGAAGCATCGGAATCTAAAACTGGACTCACAGGAGAGGTTCAAATCATAGAAATTTAGAGTATCAGTCCTCTTGTACTTAAGTCGGCATTGCGCCCTTTGTATTTAATTCCAATGTAATATCTGTGTTTCATCGTCAATAAGAAGGTCCAAGGTATACAGTAAACCTCAAGTGAAGCATCGGAATCTAAAACTGGACTCACAGGAGAGGTTCAAATCATAGAAAGTTAAAGTGTCAGTCCTCTTGTGCTTAAGTCGGCGTTGTGCCTTTTGAAATTAATTCCGATGCAATTTATGTGCTTCATCGTCAATAAGAAGGTCCAAGGTATACAGTAAACCTGAAGTGAAGAATCGGAATCTAAAACTGGACTCACAGGAGAGGTTCAAATCATAGAAATTTAGAGTGTCAGTCCTCTTGTACCTAAGTCGGCATTGTGCCTTTTGAATTTAATTTCGATGCAATTTCTGTGCTTCATCGTCAATAAGAAGGTCCAAGGAATACAGTAAACCTGAAGTGAAGCATCGGAAACTAAAAATGGACTCACAGGAGTGGTTCAAATAATAGAAAATTAGAGTGTCAGTCCTCTTGTACTTAGGTCGGCATTGTGCCTTTTGAGTTTTATTCCGATGCAATTTCTGTGCTTTATCGTCAATAAGAAAGTCCAAGGGATACAGTAAACCAGAAGTGAAGCAACGGAATGTAAAACTGGACCCACAGGAGAGGATCAAATCTTAGAAAGTTAGAGTGTCAGTCCTCTTGTACTTATGTCGGCATTGTGCCATTTGAATTTAATTACGATGCAAATTCTGTGTTTCATCGTCAATAAGAAGGTCCAAGGGATACAGTAAATCCGAAGTGAAGCATCGGAATCTAAAACCGGTCTCGCAAGAGAGGTTCAAATCATAGAATGTAACAGGTGTCAGTCCTCTTGTACTTAAGTCAGCATTGTGCCTTTTGTATTTAATTCCGATGCAATTTCTGTGTTTCATCGTCAGTAAGAAGATCCAAGGGATACAGTAAACCTGAAATGAGGCATCGGAATCTAAATCTGGACTCACAGAAGAGGTTCAAATTATAGAAAGTTAGAGTGTCAGTCCTCTTGTACTTAAGTCGGCATTGTGCCTTTTGAATTTAATTCCAATGCAATTTCTGTGCTTCATCGTCAATAAGAAGGTCCAAGGTATACAGTAAACCTGAAGTCAATGATCGGAATCTAAAACTAGACTCACAGGAGAGGTTCAAATCATAGAAAGTTAGAGTGTTAGTCCTCTTGTACTTAAGTCGGCCTTGTGCCTTTTGTATTAAATTCCGATGCAATTTATGTGCTTCATCGTCAGTAAGAAGGTCCAAGGTACACAGTAAACCTGAGGTGAAGCATCGGAAACTAAAACTGGACTCACAGGAGAGGTTCAAATCATAAAAAGTTAGAGTGTCAGTCCTCTTGTACTTAAGTCGGCATTGTGCCTTTTGAATTTAATTCCGAGGCAATTTCTGTGCTTCATCGTCAATAAGAAGGTCCCAGGTATACAGTAAACCTGAAGTGAAGCATCGGAATCTAAAACTGGACTCACAGGCGAGGTTAAAATCGTAGAAAGGCAGAGTTTCAGTCCTCTTGTACTTAAGTCGGCATTGTGCCTTTTGAATTTAATTCCGATGCAATTTCTGTGCCCCATCGTCAATAAGAAGGTCCAAGGAATACAGCAATCCTGAAGTGAAGCATCGGAATCTAAAATTGGACTCAGAGGAGAGGTTCAAATCATAGAAAGTTAGAGTGTCAGTCCTCTTGTACTTAAGTCGGCATTGTGCCTTTTGAATTTAAATCCGATGCAATTTCTGTGTTTCATCGTCAACAAGAAGGTCCAAGGTATACAGTAAACCTGAAATGAAGCATCGCAATCTAAAACTGAACTCACAGGAGAGGTTCAAATCATACAAAGTTAGAGTGTCAGTCCTCTTGTACTTTAGTCGGCATTGTGCCTTTTGAATTTAATTCCGATGCAATTTCTGTGCTTCATCTTCAATAAGAAGGTCCAAGGTATACAGTAAACCTGAAGTGAAGCATCGGAATCTAAAACTGGACTCACAGGAGAGGTTAAAATCGTAGAAAGGTAGAGTTTCAGTCCTCTTGTACTTAAGTCGGCATTGTGCCTTTTGAATTTAAATCCGATGCAATTTCTGTGTTTCATCGTCAACAAGAAGGTCCAAGGTATACAGTAAACCTGAAGTGAAGCATCGGATTCTAAAACTGGACTCACAGGAGAGGTTCAAATCATGGAAATTTAGAGTGTCAGTCCTCTTGTTCTTAAGTCGGCATTGTGCCTTTTGTATTACATTCGGTTGCAATTTCTGTGTTCCATCGACAATAACAAGGTCCAAGGGATACAGTAAACCTGAAGTGAAGCATCGGAATCTAAAACTGGACTCACAGGAGTAGTTCAAAACATAGAAAGTTAGAGTGTCAGTCCTCTTGTACTTAAAGCAGCATTGTGCCTTTTGAATTTAATTCCGATGCAATTTCTGTGCTTCATCGTCAATAAGAAGGTCCAATGTATACAGTAAACCTGAGGTGAAGCATCGGAATCAAAACTGGACTCACAGGAGAGGTTCAAATCATAGAAAGTTAGAGTGTCTGTCCTCTTGTACTTAAGTTGGCATTGTGCCTTTTGAATTTAATTCCGATGCAATTTCTGTGCTTCATCGTCAATAAGAAGGTCCAAGGTATACAGTAAACCTGAAGTGAAGCATCGGAATCTAAAACTGGACTCACAGGAGAGGTAAAAATCGAAGATAGGCAGAGTTTTAGTCCTCTTGTACTTAAGTCGGCATTGTGCTTTTGTATTAAATTCGGATGCAATTTCTGTGTTTCATCGTCAATAAGAAGGTCCAAGGGTTACAGTAAACATTAAGTGAAGCATCGGAATCTAAAACTGGACTCACAGGAGGGGTTCAAATCATAGAAAGTTAGAGCGTCAGTTTTCTTGCACTTAAGTCGGCATTGCGCCCTTTGAATTTAATGCTAATGTAATATCTGTGTTTCATCGTCAATAAGAAGGTCCAAGGTATACAGTAAACCTGAAGTGAAGCATCGCAATCTAAAACTGGACTCACAGGAGAGGTTCAAATCATTGAAAGTAAAAGTGTCAGTCCTCTTGTGCTTAAGTCGGCGTTTGGAATTTAATTCCGATGCAATTTATGTGCTTCATCGTCATTACGATGGTCCAAGGTATACAGTAAACCTGAAGTAAAGCATCGGAATCAAAAACTGGACTCACAGGAGAGGTTCATATCATAGAAATTTAGAGTGTCAGTCCTCTTGTACCTAAGTCGGCATTGTGCCTTTTGAATTTAATTTCGATGCAATTTCTGTGCTTCATCGTCAATAAGAAGGTCCAAGGTATACAATAAACCTGAAGTGAAGCATCGGAAACTAAAAATGGACTCAGAGGAGTGGTTCAAATCATAGAAAATTAGAGTGTCTGTCCTCTTGTACTTAGGTCGGCATTGTGCCTTTTGAGTTTAATTCCGATGCAATTTCTGTGCTTCATCGTCAATAAGAAAGTCCAAGGTATACAGTAAACCCGAAGAGAAGCATCGGAATTTAAAACTGGACTCACAGGATAGGTTCAAATCGTAGAAAGTGTGAGTTTCAGTCCTCTGGTACTTACGTCGGCATTGTGCCTTTTCTATTAAATTCGGCTGCAATTTCTGTGCTTCATCGTCAATAAGAAGGTCCAAGGGATACAGTAAACCTGAAGTGAAGCAACGGAATCTAAAACTGGACGCACAGGAGAGGATCAAATCTTAGAAAGTTAGAGTGTCAGTCCTCTTGTACTTATGTCGGCATTGTGCCATTTGAATGTATTTCCGATGCAGTTTCTGTGTTTCATGGTCAATAAGAAGGTCCAAGGTATACAGTAAACCTGAAGTGAAGCATCGGAATCTAAAACTGGACTTAAAGGAGAGGTTCAAATCATAGAAAGTTAGAGTGTCTGTCCTCTTGTACATAAGTCGGCATTGTGCCTTTTGAATTTAATTACGATGCAATTTCTGTATTTCATCGTCAATAAGAAGGTCCAAGGTATACAGTAAATCTGAAGTGAAGCATCAGAATCTAAAACCGGTCTCACAAGAGAGGTTCAAATCATAGAATGTAAGAGGTGTCAGTCCTCTTGTACTTAAGTCAGCATTGTGCCTTTTGTATTTAATTCCGATGCAATTTCTGCGTTTCATCGTCAATAAGAAGATCCAAGGGATACAGTAAACCTGAAGTGAGGCATCGGAATCTAAATCTGGACTCACAGGAGAGGTTCAAATTATAGAAAGTTAGAGTGTCAGTCCTCTTGTACTTAAGTCGGCATTATGCCTTTTGAATTTAATTCCGATGCAATTTCTGTGCTTCATCGTCAATAAGAAGGTCCAAGGTGTACAGTAAACTTGAAGTCAAGGATCGGAATATGAAACTAAACTCACAGGAGAGGTTCAAAACAAAGAAAGTTAGAGTGTCAGTCCTCTTGTACTTAAGTCGGAATTGTGACTTTTGTATTAAATTCGGATGCAATTTCTTTGCTTCATCGTCAATAAGAAGGTCCAAGGGATACAGTTAACCTGAAGTGAAGCATCGGAATTTAGAACTGGACTCACAGGAGAGGTTCAAATCATAGAAAGTTAGAGTGTCAGTCCTCTTGAACTTAAGTCGGCATTGGGCCTTTTGAATTTAATTCCGATGCAATTTATGTGCTTCATCGTCAATAAGAAGGTCCAAGGTACACAGTAAACCTTATGTGAAGCATCGGAAACTAAAATTGGACTCACAAGAGAGGTTCAAATCATAAAAAGTTAGAGTGTCAGTCCTCTTGTACTTAAGTCGGCATTGTGCATTTTGAATTTAATTCCGATGCAATTTCTGTGCTTCATCGTCAATAAGAAGGTCCAAGGTATACAGTAATCCTGAAGTGTAGCATCGGATTCTAAAATTGGACTCAGAGGAGAGGTTCAAATCATAGAAAGTTAGAGTGTCAGTCCTCTTGTACTTAAGTCGCCATTGTGCATTTTGAATTTAAATCCGATGCAATTTCTGTGTTTCATCGTCAACAAGAAAGTCCAAGATATACAGTAAACCTGAAGTGAAGCATCGGAATCTAAAACTGGACTCACAGGAGAGGTTCAAACCATGGAAATTTAGAGTGTTAGTCCTCTTGTTCTTAAGTCGGCATTGTGCCTTTTGAATTAAATTCGGATGCAATTTCTGTGTTTCATCGACAATAAGAAGGTCCAAGGGATACAGTAAACCTGAAGTGAAGCATCGGAATCTAAAACTGGACTCACAGGAGAGGTTCAAATCATAGAAAGTTAGAGTGTCAGTCCTCTTGTACTTAAGTCGGTATTGTGCATTTTGTATTAAATTCGGATGCAATTTCTGTGTTTCATCGTCAATAAGAAGGTCCAAGGGTTACAGTAAACATTAAGTGAAGCATCGGAATCTAAAACTGGACTCACAGGAGAGGTTCAAATCATAGAAATTTAGAGTGTCAGTCCTCTTGTACTTAAGTCGGCATTGCGCCGTTTGTATTTAATTCCAATGTAATATCTGTGTTTCATCGTCAATAAGAAGGTCCAAGGTATACAGTAAACCTCAAGTGAAGCATCGGAATCTAAAACTGGACTCACAGGAGAGGTTCAAATCATAAAAATTTAGAGTGTCAGTCCTCTTGTGCTTAAGTCGGCGTTGTGCCTTTTGAAATTAATTCCGATGCAATTTATGTGCTTCATCGTCAATAAGAAGGTCGAAGGTATACAGTAAACCTGAAGTGAAGAATCGGAATCTAAAACTGGACTCACAGGAGAGGTTCAAATCATAGAAATTTAGAGTGTCAGTCCTCTTGTACCTAAGTCGGCATTGTGCCTTTTGAATTTAATTTCGATGCAATTTCTGTGCTTCATCGTCAATAAGAAGGTCCAAGGAATACAGTAAACCTGAAGTGAAGCATCGGAAACTAAAAATGGACTCGTTCAAATCATAGAAAATTTGAGTGTCAGTCCTCTTGTACTTAGGTCGGCATTGTGCCTTTTGAGTTTTATTCCGATGCAATTTCTGTGCTTTATCGTCAATAAGAAGGTCCAAGGGATACAGTAAACCAGAAGTGAAGCAACGGAATGTAAAACTGGACCCACAGGAGAGGATCAAATCTTAAAAAGTTAGAGTGTCAGTCCTCTTGTACTTATGTCGGCATTGTGCCATTTGAATTTAATTACGATGCAAATTCTGTGTTTCATCGTCAATAAGAAGGTCCAAGGGATACAGTAAATCTGAAGTGAAGCATCGGAATCTAAAACCGGTCTCGCAAGAGAGGTTCAAATCATAGAATGTTACAGGTGTCAGTCCTCTTGTACTTAAGTTAGCATTGTGCCTTTTGTATTTAATTCCGATGCAATTTCTGTGTTTCATCGTCAGTAAGAAGATCCAAGGGATACAGTAAACCTGAAATGAGGCATCGGAATCTAAATCTGGACTCACAGGAGAGGTACAAATTATAGAAAGTTAGAGTGTCAGTCCTCTTGTACTTAAGTCGACATTGTGCCTTTTGAATTTAATTCCGATGCAATTTCTGTGCTTCATCGTCAATAAGAAGGTCCAAGGTATACAGTAAACCTGAAGTCAATGATCGGAATCTAAAACTAGACTCACAGGAGAGGTTCAAATCATAGAAAGTTAGAGTGTTAGTCCTCTTGTACTTAAGTCGGCCTTGTGCCTTTTGTATTAAATTCCGATGCAATTTATGTGCTTCATCGTCAGTAAGAAGGTCCAAGGTACACAGTAAACCTGAGGTGAAGCATCGGAAACTAAAACTGGACTCACAGGAGAGGTTCAAATCATAAAAAGTTAGAGTGTCAGTCCTCTTGTACTTAAGTCGGCATTGTGCATTTTGAATTTAATTCCGAGGCAATTTCTGTGCTTCATCGTCAATAAGAAGGTCCCAGGTATACAGTAAACCTGAAGTGAAGCATCGGAATCTAAAACTGGACTCACAGGCGAGGTTAAAATCGTAGGAAGGCAGAGTTTCAGTCCTCTTGTACTTAAGTCGGCATTGTGCCTTTTGAATTTAATTCCGATGCAATTTCTGTGCCTCATCGTCAATAAGAAGGTCCAAGGATTACAGTAATCCTGAAGTGAAGCATCGGAATCTAAAATTTTACTCAGAGGAGAGGTTCAAATCATAGAAAGTTAGAGTGTCACTCCTCTTGTACTTAAGTCGGCATTTTGCCTTTTGAATTTAAATCCGATGCAATTTCTGTGTTTCATCGTCAACAAGAAGGTCCAAGGTATACAGTAAAACTGAAATGAAGCATCGCAATCTAAAACTGAACTCACAGGAGAGGTTCAAATCATACAAAGTTAGAGTGCCAGTCCTCTTGTACTTTAGTCGGCATTGTGCCTTTTGAATTTAATTCCGATGCAATTTCTGTGCTTCATCTTCAATAAGAAGGTCCAAGGTATACAGTAAACCTGAAGTGAAGCATCGGAATCTAAAACTGGACTCACAGGAGAGGTTAAAATCGTAGAAAGACAGAGTTTCAGTCCTCTTGTACTTAAGTCGGCATTGTGCCTTTTGAATTTAAATCCGATGCAATTTCTGTGTTTCATCGTCAACAAGAAGGTCCAAGGTATACAGTAAACCTGAAGTGAAGCATCGGATTCTAAAACTGGACTCACAGGAGAGGTTCAAATCATGGAAATTTAGAGTGTCAGTCCTCCTGTTCTTAAGTCGGCATTGTGCCTTTTGTATTACATTCGGTTGCAATTTCTGTGTTCCATCGACAATAACAAGGTCCAAGGGATACAGTAAACCTGAAGTGAAGCATCGGAATCTAAAACTGGACTCACAGGAGAGGTTAAAATCGTAGAAAGGTAGAGTTTCAGTCCTCTTGTACTTAAGTCGGCATTGTGCCTTTTGAATTTAAATCCGATGCAATTTCTGTGTTTCATCGTCAACAAGAAGGTCCAAGGTATACAGTAAACCTGAAGTGAAGCATCGGATTCTAAAACTGGACTCACAGGAGAGGTTCAAATCATGGAAATTTAGAGTGTCAGTCCTCTTGTTCTTAAGTCGGCATTGTGCCTTTTGTATTACATTCGGTTGCAATTTCTGTGTTCCATCGACAATAACAAGGTCCAAGGGATACAGTAAACCTGAAGTGAAGCATCGGAATCTAAAACTGGACTCACAGGAGTAGTTCAAAACATAGAAAGTTAGAGTGTCAGTCCTCTTGTACTTAAAGCAGCATTGTGCCTTTTGAATTTAATTCCGATGCAATTTCTGTGCTTCATCGTCAATAAGAAGGTCCAATGTATACAGTAAACCTGAGGTGAAGCATCGGAATCAAAACTGGACTCACAGGAGAGGTTCAAATCATAGAAAGTTAGAGTGTCAGTCCTCTTGTACTTAGGTCGGCATTGTGCCTTTTGAGTTTAATTCCGATGCAATTTCTGTGCTTCATCGTCAATAAGAAAGTCCAAGGTATACAGTAAACCCGAAGAGAAGCATCGGAATTTAAAACTGGACTCACAGGATAGGTTCAAATCGTAGAAAGTGTGAGTTTCAGTCCTCTGGTACTTACGTCGGCATTGTGCCTTTTCTATTAAATTCGGCTGCAATTTCTGTGCTTCATCGTCAATAAGAAGGTCCAAGGGATACAGTAAACCTGAAGTGAAGCAACGGAATCTAAAACTGGACCCACAGGAGAGGATCAAATCTTAGAAAGTTAGAGTGTCAGTCCTCTTGTACTTATGTCGGCATTGTGCCATTTGAATGTATTTCCGATGCAGTTTCTGTGTTTCATGGTCAATAAGAAGGTCCAAGGTATACAGTAAACCTGAAGTGAAGCATCGGAATCTAAAACTGGACTTAAAGGAGAGGTTCAAATCATAGAAAGTTAGAGTGTCTGTCCTCTTGTACATAAGTCGGCATTGTGCCTTTTGAATTTAATTACGATGCAATTTCTGTATTTCATCGTCAATAAGAAGGTCCAAGGTATACAGTAAATCTGAAGTGAAGCATCAGAATCTAAAACCGGTCTCACAAGAGAGGTTCAAATCATAGAATGTAAGAGGTGTCAGTCCTCTTGTACTTAAGTCAGCATTGTGCCTTTTGTATTTAATTCCGATGCAATTTCTGCGTTTCATCGTCAATAAGAAGATCCAAGGGATACAGTAAACCTGAAGTGAGGCATCGGAATCTAAATCTGGACTCACAGGAGAGGTTCAAATTACAGAAAGTTAGAGTGTCAGTCCTCTTGTACTTAAGTCGGCATTATGCCTTTTGAATTTAATTCCGATGCAATTTCTGTGCTTCATCGTCAATAAGAAGGTCCAAGGTGTACAGTAAACTTGAAGTCAAGGATCGGAATATGAAACTAAACTCACAGGAGAGGTTCAAAACAAAGAAAGTTAGAGTGTCAGTCCGCTTGTACTTAAGTCGGAATTGTGACTTTTGTATTAAATTCGGATGCAATTTCTTTGCTTCATCGTCAATAAGAAGGTCCAAGGGATACAGTTAACCTGAAGTGAAGCATCGGAATTTAGAACTGGACTCACAGGAGAGGTTCAAATCATAGAAAGTTAGAGTGTCAGTCCTCTTGAACTTAAGTCGGCATTGTGCCTTTTGAATTTAATTCCGATGCAATTTATGTGCTTCATCGTCAATAAGAAGGTCCAAGGTACACAGTAAACCTTATGTGAAGCATCGGAAACTAAAATTGGACTCACAGGAGAGGTTCAAATCATAAAAAGTTAGAGTGTCAGTCCTCTTGTACTTAAGTCGGCATTGTGCATTTTGAATTTAATTCCGATGCAATTTCTGTGCTTCATCGTCAATAAGAAGGTCCAAGGTATACAGTAATCCTGAAGTGTAGCATCGGATTCTAAAATTGGACTCAGAGGAGAGGTTCAAATCATAGAAAGTTAGAGTATCAGTCCTCTTGTACTTAAGTCGGCATTGTGCATTTTGAATTTAAATCCGATGCAATTTCTGTGTTTCATCGTCAACAAGAAAGTCCAAGATATACAGTAAACCTGAAGTGAAGCATCGGAATCTAAAACTGGACTCACAGGAGAGGTTCAAACCATGGAAATTTAGAGTGTTAGTCCTCTTGTTCTTAAGTCGGCATTGTGCCTTTTGAATTAAATTCGGATGCAATTTCTGTGTTTCATCGACAATAAGAAGGTCCAAGGGATACAGTAAACCTGAAGTGAAGCATCGGAATCTAAAACTGGACTCACAGGAGAGGTTCAAATCATAGAAAGTTAGAGTGTCAGTCCTCTTGTACTTAAGTCGGTATTGTGCATTTTGTATTAAATTCGGATGCAATTTCTGTGTTTCATCGTCAATAAGAAGGTCCAAGGAATACAGTAAACCTCAAGTGAAGCATCGGAATCTAAAACTGGACTCACAGGAGAGGTTCAAATCATAAAAATTTAGAGTGTCAGTCCTCTTGTGCTTAAGTCGGCGTTGTGCCTTTTGAAATTAATTCCGATGCAATTTATGTGCTTCATCGTCAATAAGAAGGTCGAAGGTATACAGTAAACCTGAAGTGAAGAATCGGAATCTAAAACTGGACTCACAGGAGAGGTTCAAATCATAGAAATTCAGAGTGTCAGTCCTCTTGTACCTAAGTCGGCATTGTGCCTTTTGAATTTAATTTCGATGCAATTTCTGTGCTTCATCGTCAATAAGAAGGTCCAAGGAATACAGTAAACCTGAAGTGAAGCATCGGAAACTAAAAATGGTCTCGTTCAAATCATAGAAAATTAGAGTGTCAGTCCTCTTGTACTTAGGTCGGCATTGTGCCTTTTGAGTTTTAATCCGATGCAATTTCTGTGCTTTATCGTCAATAAGAAGGTCCAAGGGATACAGTAAACCAGAAGTGAAGCAACGGAATGTAAAACTGGACCCACAGGAGAGGATCAAATCTTAAAAAGTTAGAGTGTCAGTCCTCTTGTACTTATGTCGGCATTGTGCCATTTGAATTTAATTACGATGCAAATTCTGTGTTTCATCGTCAATAAGAAGGTCCAAGGGATACAGTAAATCTGATGTGAAGCATCGGAATCTAAAACCGGTCTCGCAAGAGAGGTTCAAATCATAGAATGTTACAGGTGTCAGTCCTCTTGTACTTAAGTTAGCATTGTGCCTTTTGTATTTAATTCCGATGCAATTTCTGTGTTTCATCGTCAGTAAGAAGATCCAAGGGATACAGTAAACCTGAAATGAGGCATCGGAATCTAAATCTGGACTCACAGGAGAGGTACAAATTATAGAAAGTTAGAGTGTCAGTCCTCTTGTACTTAAGTCGGCATTGTGCCTTTTGAATTTAATTCCGATGCAATTTCTGTGCTTCATCGTCAATAAGAAGGTCCAAGGTATAAAGTAAACCTGAAGTCAATGATCGGAATCTAAAACTAGACTCACAGGAGAGGTTCAAATCATAGAAAGTTAGAGTGTTAGTCCTCTTGTACTTAAGTCGGCCTTGTGCCTTTTGTATTAAACTCCGATGCAATTTATGTGCTTCATCGTCAGTAAGAAGGTCCAAGGTACACAGTAAACCTGAGGTGAAGCATCGGAAACTAAAACTGGACTCACAGGAGAGGTTCAAATCATAAAAAGTTAGAGTGTCAGTCCTCTTGTACTTAAGTCGGCATTGTGCCTTTTGAATTTAATTCCGAGGCAATTTCTGTGCTTCATCGTCAATAAGAAGGTCCCAGGTATACAGTAAACCTGAAGTGAAGCATCGGAATCTAAAACTGGACTCACAGGCGAGGTTAAAATCGTAGGAAGGCAGAGTTTCAGTCCTCTTGTACTTAAGTCGGCATTGTGCCTTTTGAATTTAATTCCGATGCAATTTCTGTGCCTCATCGTCATTAAGAAGGTCCAAGGATTACAGTAATCCTGAAGTGAAGCATCGGAATCTAAAATTTTACTCAGAGGAGAGGTTCAAATCATAGAAAGTTAGAGTGTCACTCCTTTTGTACTTAAGTCGGCATTTTGCCTTTTGAATTTAAATCCGATGCAATTTCTGTGTTTCATCGTCAACAAGAAGGTCCAAGGGATACAGTAAAACTGAAATGAAGCATCGCAATCTAAAACTGAACTCACAGGAGAGGTTCAAATCATACAAAGTTAGAGTGTCAGTCCTCTTGTACTTAAGTCGGTATTGTGCATTTTGTATTAAATCCGGATGCAATTTCTGTGATTCATCGTCAATAAGAAGGTCCAAGGTATACAGTAAACCTGAAGTGAAGCATCGGAATCTAAAACTGGACTCACAGGAGAGTTTCAAATCATAGAAAATTAAAGTGTCAGTCCTCTTGTGCTTAAGTCGGCGTTGTGCCTTTTGAATTTAATTCCGATGCAATTTATGTGCTTCATCGTCAATAAGAAGGTCCAAGGTATACTGTAAACCTGAAGTGAAGCATCGGAATCTTAAACTGGACTCACAGGAGAGGTTCATATCATAAAAATTTAGAGTGTTAGTCCCCTTGTACCTAAGTCGGCATTGTGCTTTTTGAATTTAATTTCGATGCAATTTCTGTGCTTCATCGTCAATAAGAAGGTCCAAGGCATACAGTGAACCTGAAGTGAAGCATCAGAAACTAAAAATGGACTCACAGGAGTGGTTCAAATCATAGAAAAATAGAGTGTAAGTCCTCTTGTACTTAGGTCGGCATTGTGCCTTTTGAGTTTAACTCCGATGCAATTTCTGTGCTTTATCGTCAATAAGAAGGTCCAAGGGATACAGTAAACCTGAAGTGAAGCAACGGAATCTAAAACTGGACCCACAGGAGAGGATCAAATCTTAGAAAGTTAGAGTGTCAGTCCTCTTGTACTTAAGTCGACATTGTGCTTTTGTATCAAAATCATATGCAATTTCTGTGTTTCATCGTCAATAAGAAGGTCCTAGGGATACAGTAATCCTGAAGTGAAGTATCGGAATCTAAGACCGGTCTCACAACAGAGGTTCAAATCATAGAACGTAAGAGGTGTCAGTCCTCTTGTACTTAAGTCAGCATTGTGCCTTTTGTATTTAATTCCGATGCAATTTCTGTGTTTCATCGTCAATAAGAAGATCCAAGGTATACAGTAAACCTGAAGTGAAGCATCGGAATCTAAAATTGGACTCACAGGAGAGGTTCAAAATATAGAAAGTTAGAGTGTCAGTCCTCTTGTTCTTAAGTCGGCATTGTGGCTTTTGAATTAAATTCGGATGCAATATCTGTGTTTCATCGACAATAAGAAGGTCCAAGGGCTACAGTAAACCAGAAGTGAAGCATCGGAATCTAAAACTGGACTCACAGGAGAGTTTCAAATCTTAGAAAGTTAGAGTGTCAGTCCTCGTGTACTTAAGTCGGCATTGTGCCTTTTGAATTTAATTCCGATGGAATTTCAGTGCTTCATCGTCAATAAGAAGGTCCAAGGTATACAGTAAACCTGAAGTCAAGGATCGGAATCTAAAACTAGACTCACAGGAGAGGTTCAAATCATAGAAAATTAGACTGTCAGTCCTCTTGTACTTAAGTCGGCATTGTGCCTTTTGTATTAAATTCGTATGCAATATCTGTGCTTCATCGTCAATAAGAAGGTCCAAGGGATACAGTTTACCTGAAATGAAGAATCGGAATCTGAAACTGGACTCACAGTAGAGGTTCAAATCATAGAAAGTTAGAGTGTCAGTCCTCTTGTACTTAAGTCGGCATTGTGCCTTTTGAATTTAATTCCGATGCAATTTATGTGCTTCATCGTCAATAGGAAGATCCAAGGTATACAGTAAAATTGAAGTGAAGCATCGGAAACTAAAACTGTACTCACAGGAGAGGTTCAAATCATAAAAAGTTAGAGTGTCAGTCCTCTTGTACTTAAGTCGGCATTTTGTCTTTTGTATTAAATTCGGATGCAGTTTCTGTGTTTCATCGACAATAAGAAGGTCCAAGGTATACAGTAAACCTGAAGTGAAGCATCGGAATCTAAAACTGGACTCACAGGAGAGTTTAAAATCGTAGAAAGGCAGAGTTTCAGTCCTCTTGTACTTAAGTCGGCATAGTGCCTTTTGTATTAAATTCGGATGCAATTTCTGTGTTTCATCGACAATAAGAAGGTCCAAGTGTTACAGTAAACATAAAGTGAAGCATCGGAATCTAAAACTGGACTCACAGGAGAGGTTCTAAACATAGACAGTAGGAAGGGTAAGCTCTCTTGTACTTAAGTCGGCATTGTGCCTTTGTATTAAATTCATATGAAATTTCTGTGTTTCTTCGTCAATAAGAAGGTCCTAGGGATACAGTAAACCAGAAGTGAAGCATCGGAATCTAAAACCGGTCTCACAGGAGTGGTTCAAATCATATAAAGTTAGAGTGTCAGTCCTCTTGTACTTAAGTCGGCATTGTGCCTTTTGAATTAAATTCGGATGCAATTTCTGTGTTTCGTCGTCAATAAGAAGGTCCAAGGGGTACAGTAAACCTGAAGTGAAGCATTGGAATCTTAAACTGGACTCACAGGAGAGGTTCAAATCATTGAAAGTTAGAGTGTCAGTCCTCTTGTACTTAAGTCGGCATTGTGCGTTTTCAATTTAATTCCGATAAAATTTCTGTGCTTCATTGTCAATAAGAAGGTCCAAGGTATACAGCAATCTTGAAGTGAAGCATCTGAATCTAAAATTGGAATCACAGGAGAGGTACAAATCATAGAAAGTTAGAGTGTCAGTCCTCTTGTACTTAAGTCGGCATTGTGCCTTTGGAATTTAATTCCGATGCAATTTCTGTGCTTTATCGTCAATGAGAAGGTCGAAGGTATACAGTAAACCTGAAGTGAAGCATCGGAAACTAAAACTGGACTCACAGGAGAGGTTCAAATCATAGAAAGTTAGAGTGTCAGTCCTCTTGTACTTAAGACGGCATTACGCCTTTTGAATTTAATTCCGGTGCAATTTCTGTGTTTCATCGTCAATACGAAGGTCCATGGTATACAGTAAACCTGAAGTAAGGCATCGGAATCTAAAACTGGACTCACAGGAGAGGTTTAAATCATAGAAAGTTAGAGTGTCAGTCCTCATGTACTTAAGTCGGCATTGTGCCTTTCCAATTTAATTCCGATGCAATTTCTGTGTTTTATCGCCAATACGAATGTCCAAAGGATACAGTAAACCTGAAGTGAAGCATCGGAATCTAAAACTGGACTCACAGGAGAGGTTCAAATCTTAGAAAGTTAGAGTGTCAGTCCTCTTGTATTTAAGTCGGCATTGTGCCTATTGAATTTAATTCCGATGAAATTTCAGTGCTTCATCGTCAATAAGAAGGTCCAAGGTATACAGTAAGCCTGAAGTCAAGGATCGGAATCTAAAACTGGACTCACAGGAGAGGTTCAAATCATAGAAAGTTAGAGTGTCAGTCCTCTGGTACTTAAGTCGGCATTGTGCCTTTTGTATTAAATTCGGATGCAATATCTGTGCTTCATCGTCAATAAGAAGGTCCCAGGGATACAGTTTACCGGAAGTGAAGATTCGGAATCTAAAACTGGACTCACAGGAGAGGTTCAAATCATAGAGTGTCAGTCCTCTTGTACTTAAGTCGGCATTGTGCCTTTTGAATTTAATTCCGATGCAATTAATGTGCTTCATCGTCAATAGGAAGGTCCAAGGTATAGAGTAAAATTGAAGTGAAGCATCGGAAACTAAAACTGGACTCAAAGGAGAGGTTCAAATCATAAAAAATAGAGTGTCAGTCCTCTTGTACTTAAGTCGGCATTGTGCCTTTTGAATTTAATTCCGATGCAATTTCTGTGCCACATCGTCAATAAGAAGGTCCAAGGTATACAGTAAACCTGAAGTGAAGCATCGGAATCTAAAACTGGACTCACAGGAGAGGTTAAAATCGTAGATAGGCAGAGTTTCAGTCCTCTTGTACTTAAGTCGGCATTTTGCCTTTTGAATTTAAATCCGATGCAATTTCTGTGTTTCATCGTCAACAAGAAGGTCCAAGGTATACAGTAAAACTGAAATGAAGCATCGCAATCTAAAACTGAACTCACAGGAGAGGTTCAAATCATACAAAGTTAGAGTGTCAGTCCTCTTGTACTTTAGTCGGCATTGTGCCTTTTGAATTTAATTCCGATGCAATTTCTGTGCTTCATCTTCAATACGAAGGTCCAAGGTGTACAGTAAACCTGAAGTGAAGCATCGGAATCTAAAACTGGACTCACAGGAGAGGTTAAAATCGTAGAAAGGCAGAGTTTCAGTCCTCTTGTACTTAAGTCGGCATTGTGCCTTTTGAATTTAAATCCGATGCAATTTCTGTGTTTCATCGTCAACAAGAAGGTCCTAGGTATACAGTAAACCTGAAGTGAAGCATCGGAATCTAAAACTGGACTCACAGGAGAAGTTCAAATCATGGAAATTTAGAGTGTTAGTCCTCTTGTCCTTAAGTCGGCATTGTGCCTTTTGATTTAAATTCGGATGCAATTTCTGTGTTTCATCGATAATAAGAAGGTCCAAGGGATACAGTAAACCTGAAGTGAAGCATCGGAATTTAAAACTGGACTCACAGGAGAGGTTCAAATCATAGAAAGTTAGAGAGTCAGTCCTCTTGTACTTAAGTCGGTATTGTGCATTTTGTATTAAATCCGGATGCAATTTCTGTGATTCATCGTCAATAAGAAGGTCCAAGGTATACAGTAAACCTGAAGTGAAGCATCGGAATCTAAAACTGGACTCACAGGAGAGTTTCAAATCATAGAAAATTAAAGTGTCAGTCCTCTTGTGCTTAAGTCGTCGTTGTGCCTTTTGAATTTAATTCCGATGCAATTTATGTGCTTCATCGTCAATAAGAAGGTCCAAGGTATACTGTAAACCTGAAGTGAAGCATCGGAATCTTAAACTGGACTCACAGGAGTGGTTCATATCATAAAAATTTAGAGTGTTAGTCCCCTTGTACCTAAGTCGGCATTGTGCTTTTTGAATTTAATTTCGATGCAATTTCTGTGCTTCATCGTCAATAAGAAGGTCCAAGGCATACAGTGAACCTGAAGTGAAGCATCAGAAACTAAAAATGGACTCACAGGAGTGGTTCAAATCATAGAAAAATAGAGTGTAAGTCCTCTTGTACTTAGGTCGGCATTGTGCCTTTTGAGTTTAACTCCGATGCAATTTCTGTGCTTTATCGTCAATAAGAAGGTCCAAGGGATACAGTAAACCTGAAGTGAAGCAACGGAATCTAAAACTGGACCCACAGGAGAGCATCAAATCTTAGAAAGTTAGAGTGTCAGTCCTCTTGTACTTAAGTCGACATTGTGCTTTTGTATCAAATTCATATGCAATTTCTGTGTTTCATCGTCAATAAGAAGGTCCTAGGGATACAGTAATCCTGAAGTGAAGTATCGGAATCTAAGACCGGTCTCACAACAGAGGTTCAAATCATAGAATGTAAGAGGTGTCAGTCCTCTTGTACTTAAGTCAGCATTGTGCCTTTTGTATTTAATTCCGATGCAATTTCTGTGTTTCATCGTCAATAAGAAGATCCAAGGTATGCAGTAAACCTGAAGTGAAGCATCGGAATCTAAAATTGGACTCACAGGAGAGGTTCAAAATATAGAAAGTTAGAGTGTCAGTCCTCTTGTTCTTAAGTCGGCATTGTGCCTTTTGAATTAAATTCGGATGCAATATCTGTGTTTCATCGACAATAAGAAGGTCCAAGGGCTACAGTAAACCAGAAGTGAAGCATCGGAATCTAAAACTGGACTCACAGGAGAGTTTCAAATCTTAGAAAGTTAGAGTGTCAGTCCTCGTGTACTTAAGTCGGCATTGTGCCTTTTGAATTTAATTCCGATGGAATTTCAGTGCTTCATCGTCAATAAGAAGGTCCAAGGTATACAGTAAACCTGAAGTCAAGGATCGGAATCTAAAACTGGACTCACAGGAGAGGTTCAAATCATAGAAAGTTAGACTGTCAGTCCTCTTGTACTTAAGTCGGCATTGTGCCTTTTGTATTAAATTCGTATGCAATATCTGTGCTTCATCGTCAATAAGAAGGTCCAAGGGATACAGTTTACCTGAAATGAAGAATCGGAATCTGAAACTGGACTCACAGTAGAGGTTCAAATCATAGAAAGTTAGAGTGTCAGTCCTCTTGTACTTAAGTCGGCATTGTGCCTTTTGAATTTAATTCCGATGCAATTTATGTGCTTCATCGTCAATAGGAAGATCCAAGGTATACAGTAAAATTGAAGTGAAGCATCGGAAACTAAAACTGTACTCACAGGAGAGGTTTAAATCATAAAAAGTTAGAGTGTCAGTCCTCTTGTACTTAAGTCGGCATTGTGTCTTTTGTATTAAATTCGGATGCAGTTTCTGTGTTTCATCGACAATAAGAAGGTCCAAGGTATACAGTAAACCTGAAGTCAAGGATCGGAATCTAAAACTGGACTCACAGGAGAGGTTCAAATCATAGAAAGTTAGAGTATCAGTCCCCTTGTACTTAAGTCGGCATTGTGCCTTTTGTATTAAATCCGGATGCAATAACTGTGCTTCATCGTCAATAAGAAGGTCCAAGGGATACAGTTTACCGGAAGTGAAGAATCGGAATCTAAAACTGGACTCACAGGAGAGGTTCAAATCATAGAAAGTTAGAGTGTCAGTCCACTTGTACTTAAGTCGGCATTGTGCCTTCTGAATTTAATTCCGATGCAATTTATGTGCTTCATCGTCAACAGGAAGTTCCAAGGTATACAGTAAAATTGAAGTGAAGCATCGGAAACTTAAACTGGACTCAAAGGAGAGGTTCAAATCATAAAAAGTTAGAGTGTCAGTCCTCTTGAACTTAAGTCGGCATTGTGCCTTTTGAATTTAATTCCGATGCAATTTCTGTGCTTCATCGTCAATAAGAAGGTCCAAGGTATACAGTAAACCTGAAGTGAAGCATCGGAATCTAAAACTGGACTCACAGGAGAGTTTAAAATCGTAGAAAGGCAGAGTTTCAGTCCTATTGTACTTAAGTCGGCATAGTGCCTTTTGTATTAAATTCGGATGCAATTTCTGTGTTTCATCGTCAATAAGAAGGTCCAAGTGTTACAGTAAACATAAAGTGAAGCATCGGAATCTAAAACTGGACTCACAGGAGAGGTTCTAAACATAGACAGTAGGAAGGGTAAGCTCTCTTGTACTTAAGTCGGCATTGTGCCTTTGTATTAAATTCATATGAAATTTCTGTGTTTCTTCGTCAATAAGAAGGTCCTAGGGATACAGTAAACCAGAAGTGAAGCATCGGAATCTAAATCCGGTCTCACAGGAGTGGTTCAAATCATATAAAGTTAGAGTGTCAGTCCTCTTGTACTTAAGTCGGCATTGTGCCTTTTGAATTAAATTCGGATGCAATTTCTGTGTTTCGTCGTCAATAAGAAGGTCCAAGGGATACAGTAAACCTGAAGTGAAGCATCGGAATCTTAAACTGGACTCACAGGAGAGGTTCAAATCATAGAAAGTTAGAGTGTCAGTCCTCTTGTACTTAAGTCGGCATTGTGCGTTTTCAATTTAATTCCGATAAAATTTCTGTGCTTCATTGTCAATAAGAAGGTCCAAGGTATACAGCAATCTTGAAGTGAAGCATCTGAATCTAAAATTGGAATCACAGGAGAGGTACAAATCATAGAAAGTTAGAGTGTCAGTCCTCTTGTACTTAAGTCGGCATTGTGCCTTTGGAATTTAATTCCGATGCAATTTCTGTGCTTTATCGTCAATGAGAAGGTCGAAGGTATACAGTAAACCTGAAGTGAAGCATCGGAAACTAAAACTGGACTCACAGGAGAGGTTCAAATCATAGAAAGTTAGAGTGTCAGTCCTCTTGTACTTAAGACGGCATTACGCCTTTTGAATTTAATTCCGGTGCAATTTCTGTGTTTCATCGTCAATACGAAGGTCCATGGTATACAGTAAACCTGAAGTAAGGCATCGGAATCTAAAACTGGACTCACAGGAGAGGTTTAAATCATAGAAAGTTAGAGTGTCAGTCCTCATGTACTTAAGTCGGCATTGTGCCTTTCCAATTTAATTCCGATGCAATTTCTGTGTTTTATCGCCAATACGAAGGTCCAAAGGATACAGTAAACCTGAAGTGAAGCATCGGAATCTAAAACTGGACTCACAGGAGAGGTTCAAATCTTAGAAAGTTAGAGTGTCAGTCCTCTTGTATTTAAGTCGGCATTGTGCCTATTGAATTTAATTCCGATGAAATTTCAGTGCTTCATCGTCAATAAGAAGGTATAAGGTATACAGTAAGCCTGAAGTCAAGGATCGGAATCTAAAACTGGACTCACAGGAGAGGTTCAAATCATAGAAAGTTAGAGTGTCAGTCCTCTGGTACTTAAGTCGGCATTGTGCCTTTTGTATTAAATTCGGATGCAATATCTGTGCTTCATCGTCAATAAGAAGGTCCCAGGGATACAGTTTACCGGAAGTGAAGAATCGGAATCTAAAACTGGACTCACAGGAGAGGTTCAAATCATAGAGTGTCAGTCCTCTTGTACTTAAGTCGGCATTGTGCCTTTTGAATTTAATTCCGATGCAATTTATGTGCTTCATCGTCAATAGGAAGGTCCAAGGTATAGAGTAAAATTGAAGTGAAGCATCGGAAACTAAAACTGGACTCAAAGGAGAGGTTCAAATCATAAAAAATAGAGTGTCAGTCCTCTGGTACTTAAGTCGGCATTGTGCCTTTTGAATTTAATTCCGATGCAATTTCTGTGCCACATCGTCAATAAGAAGGTCCAAGGTATACAGTAAACCTGAAGTGAAGCATCGGAATCTAAAACTGGACTCACAGGAGAGGTTAAAATCGTAGATAGGCAGAGTTTCAGTCCTCTTGTACTTAAGTCGGCATTGTGCCTTTTGTATTAAATCCGGATGCAATAACTGTGCTTCATCGTCAATAAGAAGGTCCAAGGGATACAGTTTACCGGAAGTGAAGAATCGGAATCTAAAACTGGACTCACAGGAGAGGTTCAAATCATAGAAAGTTAGAGTGTCAGTCCTCTTGTACTTAAGTCGGCATTGTGCCTTTTGAATTTAATTCCGATGCAATTTATGTGCTTCATCGTCAATAGGAAGATCCAAGGTATACAGTAAAATTGAAGTGAAGCATCGGAAACTAAAACTGTACTCACAGGAGAGGTTTAAATCATAAAAAGTTAGAGTGTCAGTCCTCTTGTACTTAAGTCGGCATTGTGTCTTTTGTATTAAATTCGGATGCAGTTTCTGTGTTTCATCGACAATAAGAAGGTCCAAGGTATACAGTAAACCTGAAGTCAAGGATCGGAATCTAAAACTGGACTCACAGGAGAGGTTCAAATCATAGAAAGTTAGAGTATCAGTCCCCTTGTACTTAAGTCGGCATTGTGCCTTTTGTATTAAATCCGGATGCAATAACTGTGCTTCATCGTCAATAAGAAGGTCCAAGGGATACAGTTTACCGGAAGTGAAGAATCGGAATCTAAAACTGGACTCACAGGAGAGGTTCAAATCATAGAAAGTTAGAGTGTCAGTCCACTTGTACTTAAGTCGGCATTGTGCCTTCTGAATTTAATTCCGATGCAATTTATGTGCTTCATCGTCAATAGGAAGTTCCAAGGTATACAGTAAAATTGAAGTGAAGCATCGGAAACTTAAACTGGACTCAAAGGAGAGGTTCAAATCATAAAAAGTTAGAGTGTCAGTCCTCTTGAACTTAAGTCGGCATTGTGCCTTTTGAATTTAATTCCGATGCAATTTCTGTGCTTCATCGTCAATAAGAAGGTCCAAGGTATACAGTAAACCTGAAGTGAAGCATCGGAATCTAAAACTGGACTCACAGGAGAGTTTAAAATCGTAGAAAGGCAGAGTTTCAGTCCTCTTGTACTTAAGTCGGCATAGTGCCTTTTGTATTAAATTCGGATGCAATTTCTGTGTTTCATCGTCAATAAGAAGGTCCAAGTGTTACAGTAAACATAAAGTGAAGCATCGGAATCTAAAACTGGACTCACAGGAGATGTTCTAAACATAGACAGTAGGAAGGGTAAGCTCTCTTGTACTTAAGTCGGCATTGTGCCTTTGTATTAAATTCATATGAAATTTCTGTGTTTCTTCGTCAATAAGAAGGTCCTAGGGATACAGTAAACCAGAAGTGAAGCATCGGAAACTAAAACCGGTCTCACAGGAGTGGTTCAAATCATATAAAGTTAGAGTGTCAGTCCTCTTGTACTTAAGTCGGCATTGTGCCTTTTGAATTAAATTCGGATGCCATTTCTGTGTTTCGTCGTCAATAAGAAGGTCCAAGGGATACAGTAAACCTGAAGTGAAGCATCGGAATCTTAAACTGGACTCATAGGAGAGGTTCAAATCATAGAAAGTTAGAGTGTCAGTCCTCTTGTACTTAAGTCGGCATTGTGCGTTTTCAATTTAATTCCGATAAAATTTCTGTGCTTCATTGTCAATAAGAAGGTCCAAGGTATACAGCAATCTTGAAGTGAAGCATCTGAATCTAAAATTGGAATCACAGGAGAGGTACAAATCATAGAAAGTTAGAGTGTCAGTCCTCTTGTACTTAAGTCGGCATTGTGCCTTTGGAATTTAATTCCGATGCAATTTCTGTGCTTTATCGTCAATGAGAAGGTCGAAGGTATACAGTAAACCTGAAGTGAAGCATCGGAAACTAAAACTGGACTCACAGGAGAGGTTCAAATCATAGAAAGTTAGAGTGTCAGTCCTCTTGTACTTAAGACGGCATTACGCCTTTTGAATTTAATTCCGGTGCAATTTCTGTGTTTCATCGTCAATACGAAGGTCCATGGTATACAGTAAACCTGAAGTAAGGCATCGGAATCTAAAACTGGACTCACAGGCGAGGTTTAAATCATAGAAAGTTAGAGTGTCAGTCCTCATGTACTTAAGTCGGCATTGTGCCTTTCCAATTTAATTCCGATGCAATTTCTGTGTTTTATCGCCAATACGAAGGTCCAAAGGATACAGTAAACCTGAAGTGAAGCATCGGAATCTAAAACTGGACTCACAGGAGAGGTTCAAATCTTAGAAAGTTAGAGTGTCAGTCCTCTTGTATTTAAGTCGGCATTGTGCCTATTGAATTTAATTCCGATGAAATTTCAGTGCTTCATCGTCAATAAGAAGGTCCAAGGTATACAGTAAGCCTGAAGTCAAGGATCGGAATCTAAAACTGGACTCACAAGAGAGGTTCAAATCATAGAAAGTTAGAGTGTCAGTCCTCTGGTACTTAAGTCGGCATTGTGCCTTTTGTATTAAATTCGGATGCAATATCTGTGCTTCATCGTCAATAAGAAGGTCCCAGGGATACAGTTTACCGGAAGTGAAGAATCGGAATCTAAAACTGGACTCACAGGAGAGGTTCAAATCATAGAGTGTCAGTCCTCTTGTACATAAGTCGGCATTGTGCCTTTTGAATTTAATTCCGATGCAATTTCTGTGCCACATCGTCAATAAGAAGGTCCAAGGTATACAGTAAACCTGAAGTGAAGCATCGGAATCTAAAACTGGACTCAAAGGAGAGGTTAAAATCGTAGATAGGCAGAGTTTCAGTCCTCTTGTACTTAAGTCGGCATTGTGCCTTTTGTATTAACTTCGGATGCAATTTCTGTGTTTCCTCGTCAATAAGAAGGTCCAAGTGTTACAGTAAACATTAAGTGAAGCATCGGAATCTAAAACTGGACTCACAGGAGAGGTTCTAAACATAGACAGTAGGAAGGGTAAGCTCTCTTGTACTTAAGTCGGCATTGTGCCTTTGTATTAAATTCATATGAAATTTCTGTGTTTCTTCGTCAATAAGAAGGTCCTAGGGATACAGTAAACCTGAAGTGAAGCATCGGAATCTAAAACCGGTCTCACAGGAGTGGTTCAAATCTTATAAAGTTAGAGTGTCAGTCCTCTTGTACTTAAGTCGGCATTGTGCCTTTTCAATTTAATTCGAATGCAATTTCTTTGTTTCGTCGACAATAAGAAGGTCCAAGGGATACAGTAAACCTGAAGTGAAGCATCGGAATCTTAAACTGGACTCACAGGAGAGGTTCAAATCATAGACAAATAGAGTGTCAGTCCTCTTGTACTTAAGTCGGCATTGTGCCTTTTGAATTTAATTCCGATGCAATTTCTGTGCTTTATCGTCAATGAGAAGGTCCAAGGTATACAGTAAACCTGAAGTGAAGCATCGGAAACTAAAACTGGACTCACAGGAGAGGTTCAAATCATAGAAAGTTAGAGTGTCAGTCCTCTTGTACTTAAGTCGGCATTATGCCTTTTGAATTTAATTCCGATGCAATTTCTGTGTTTCATCGTCAATAAGAAGGTCCAAGGTATACAGTAAACCTGAAGTGAGGCGTCGGAATCTGAAACTGGCCTCACAGCAGAGGTTCAAATCATAGAAAGTTAGAGTGTCAGTCCTCATGTACTTAAGTCGGCATTGTGCCATTCGAATTTAATTCCGATGCAAATTTCTGTGTTTTATCGACAATAAGAAGGTCCAAGGGATACAGTAAACCTGAAGTGAAGCATCGGAATCTAAAACTGGACTCACAGGAGAGGTTCAAATCTTAGAAAGTTAGAGTGTCAGTCCTCTTGTACTTAAGTCGGCATTGTGCCTTTTGAATTTAATTCCGATGCAATTTCAGTGCTTCATCGTCAATAAGAAGGTCCAAGGTATACAGTAAGCCTGAAGTCAAGGCTCGGAATCTAAAACTGGACTCACAGGAGAGGTTCAAATCAAAGAAAGTAAGAGTGTCAGTCCTCTTGTACTTAAGTCGGCATTGTGCATTTTGTATTAAATTCGGATGCAATATCTGTGCTTCATCGTCTATAAGAAGGTCCCAGGGATACAGTTTACAGGAAGTGAAGAATCGGAATCTAAAACTGGACTCACAGGAGAGGTTCAAATCATAGAGTGTCAGTCCTCTTGTACTTAAGTCGGCATTGTGCCATTTGAATTTAATTCCGATGCAATTTATGTGCTTCATCGTCAATAGGAAGGTCCAAGGTATACAGTAATATTGAAGTGAAGCATCGGAAACTAAAACTGGACTCAAAGGAGAGGTTCAAATCATAAAAAGTTAGAGTGTCAGTCCTCTTGTACTTAAGTCGGCATTGTGCCTTTTGAATTTAATTCCGATGCAATTTCTGCGCTTCATCGTCAATAAGAAGGTCCAAGGTATACAGTAAACCTGAAGTGAAGCATCGGAATCTAAAACTGGACTCACAGGAGAGGTTAAAATCGTAGAAAGGCAGAGTTTCAGTCCTCTTGTACTTAAGTCGGCATTGTGTCTTTTGTATTAAATTCGGATGCAATTTCTGTGTTTCATCGTCAATAAGAAGGTCCAAGTGTTACAGTAAACATTAAGTGAAGCATCGGAATCTAAAACTGGACTCACAGGAGAGGTTCTAAACATAGACAGTAGGAAGGGTAAGCTCTCTTGTACTTAAGTCGGTATTGTACCTTTGTATTAAATTCATATGAAATTTCTGTGTTTCTTCGTCAATAAGAAGGTCCTAGGGATACAGTAAACCTGAAGTGAAGCATCGGAATCTATAACCGGTCTCACAGGAGTGGTTCAAATCATATAAAGTTAGAGTGTCAGTCCTCTTGTACTTAAATCGGCATTGTGCCTTTTGAATTAAATTCCGAAGCAATTTCTGTGTTTCGTCGTCAATAAGAAGGTCCAAGGAATACAGTAAACCTGAAGTGAAGCATCGGAATCTTAAACTGGACTCACAGGAGAGGTTCAAATCATAGAAAGTTAGAGTGTCAGTCCTCTTGTACTTAAGTCGGCATTGTGCGTTTTCAATTCAATTCCGATAAAATTTCTGTGCTTCATTGTCAATAAGAAGGTCCAAGGTATACAGCAATCTTGAAGTGAAGCATCTGAATCTAAAATTGGAATCACGGGAGAGGTACAAATCATAGAAAGTTAGAGTGTCAGTCCTCTTGTACTTAAGTCGGCATTGTGCCTTTGGAATTTAATTCCGATGCAATTTCTGTGTTTTATCGCCAATACGAAGGTCCAAAGGATACAGTAAACCTGAAGTGAAGCATCGGAATCTAAAACTGGACTCACAGGAGAGGTTCAAATCTTAGAAAGTTAGAGTGTCAGTCCTCTTGTATTTAAGTCGGCATTGTGCCTATTGAATTTAATTCCGATGAAATTTCAGTGCTTCATCGTCAATAAGAAGGTCCAAGGTATACAGTAAGCCTGAAGTCAAGGATCGGAATCTAAAACTGGACTCACAGGAGAGGTTCAAATCATAGAAAGTTAGAGTGTCAGTCCTCTGGTACTTAAGTCGGCATTGTGCCTTTTGTATTAAATTCGGATGCAATATCTGTGCTTCATCGTCAATAAGAAGGTCCCAGGGATACAGTTTACCGGAAGTGAAGAATCGGAATCTAAAACTGGACTCACAGGAGAGGTTCAAATCATAGAGTGTCAGTCCTCTTGTACTTAAGTCGGCATTGTGCCTTTTGAATTTAATTCCGATGCAATTTATGTGCTTCATCGTCAATAGGAAGGTCCAAGGTATAGAGTAAAATTGAAGTGAAGCATCGGAAACTAAAACTGGACTCAAAGGAGAGGTTCAAATCATAAAAAATAGAGTGTCAGTCCTCTGGTACTTAAGTCGGCATTGTGCCTTTTGAATTTAATTCCGATGCAATTTCTGTGCCACATCGTCAATAAGAAGGTCCAAGGTATACAGTAAACCTGAAGTGAAGCATCGGAATCTAAAACTGGACTCACAGGAGAGGTTAAAATCGTAGATAGGCAGAGTTTCAGTCCTCTTGTACTTAAGTCGGCATTGTGCCTTTTGTATTAAATCCGGATGCAATAACTGTGCTTCATCGTCAATAAGAAGGTCCAAGGGATACAGTTTACCGGAAGTGAAGAATCGGAATCTAAAACTGGACTCACAGGAGAGGTTCAAATCATAGAAAGTTAGAGTGTCAGTCCTCTTGTACTTAAGTCGGCATTGTGCCTTTTGAATTTAATTCCGATGCAATTTATGTGCTTCATCGTCAATAGGAAGATCCAAGGTATACAGTAAAATTGAAGTGAAGCATCGGAAACTAAAACTGTACTCACAGGAGAGGTTTAAATCATAAAAAGTTAGAGTGTCAGTCCTCTTGTACTTAAGTCGGCATTGTGTCTTTTGTATTAAATTCGGATGCAGTTTCTGTGTTTCATCGACAATTAGAAGGTCCAAGGTATACAGTAAACCTGAAGTCAAGGATCGGAATCTAAAACTGGACTCACAGGAGAGGTTCAAATCATAGAAAGTTAGAGTATCAGTCCCCTTGTACTTAAGTCGGCATTGTGCCTTTTGTATTAAATCCGGATGCAATAACTGTGCTTCATCGTCAATAAGAAGGTCCAAGGGATACAGTTTACCGGAAGTGAAGAATCGGAATCTAAAACTGGACTCACAGGAGAGGTTCAAATCATAGAAAGTTAGAGTGTCAGTCCACTTGTACTTAAGTCGGCATTGTGCCTTCTGAATTTAATTCCGATGCAATTTATGTGCTTCATCGTCAATAGGAAGTTCCAAGGTATACAGTAAAATTGAAGTGAAGCATCGGAAACTTAAACTGGACTCAAAGGAGAGGTTCAAATCATAAAAAGTTAGAGTGTCAGTCCTCTTGAACTTAAGTCGGCATTGTGCCTTTTGAATTTAATTCCGATGCAATTTCTGTGCTTCATCGTCAATAAGAAGGTCCAAGGTATACAGTAAACCTGAAGTGAAGCATCGGAATCTAAAACTGGACTCACAGGAGAGTTTAAAATCGTAGAAAGGCAGAGTTTCAGTCCTCTTGTACTTAAGTCGGCATAGTGCCTTTTGTATTAAATTCGGATGCAATTTCTGTGTTTCGTCGTCAATAAGAAGGTCCAAGGAATACAGTAAACCTGAAGTGAAGCATCGGAATCTTAAACTGGACTCACAGGAGAGGTTCAAATCATAGAAAGTTAGAGTGTCAGTCCTCTTGTACTTAAGTCGGCATTGTGCGTTTTCAATTCAATTCCGATAAAATTTCTGTGCTTCATTGTCAATAAGAAGGTCCAAGGTATACAGCAATCTTGAAGTGAAGCATCTGAATCTAAAATTGGAATCACGGGAGAGGTACAAATCATAGAAAGTTAGAGTGTCAGTCCTCTTGTACTTAAGTCGGCATTGTGCCTTTGGAATTTAATTCCGATGCAATTTCTGTGTTTTATCGCCAATACGAAGGTCCAAAGGATACAGTAAACCTGAAGTGAAGCATCGGAATCTAAAACTGGACTCACAGGAGAGGTTCAAATCTTAGAAAGTTAGAGTGTCAGTCCTCTTGTATTTAAGTCGGCATTGTGCCTATTGAATTTAATTCCGATGAAATTTCAGTGCTTCATCGTCAATAAGAAGGTCCAAGGTATACAGTAAGCCTGAAGTCAAGGATCGGAATCTAAAACTGGACTCACAGGAGAGGTTCAAATCATAGAAAGTTAGAGTGTCAGTCCTCTGGTACTTAAGTCGGCATTGTGCCTTTTGTATTAAATTCGGATGCAATATCTGTGCTTCATCGTCAATAAGAAGGTCCCAGGGATACAGTTTACCGGAAGTGAAGAATCGGAATCTAAAACTGGACTCACAGGAGAGGTTCAAATCATAGAGTGTCAGTCCTCTTGTACTTAAGTCGGCATTGTGCCTTTTGAATTTAATTCCGATGCAATTTATGTGCTTCATCGTCAATAGGAAGGTCCAAGGTATAGAGTAAAATTGAAGTGAAGCATCGGAAACTAAAACTGGACTCAAAGGAGAGGTTCAAATCATAAAAAATAGAGTGTCAGTCCTCTGGTACTTAAGTCGGCATTGTGCCTTTTGAATTTAATTCCGATGCAATTTCTGTGCCACATCGTCAATAAGAAGGTCCAAGGTATACAGTAAACCTGAAGTGAAGCATCGGAATCTAAAACTGGACTCACAGGAGAGGTTAAAATCGTAGATAGGCAGAGTTTCAGTCCTCTTGCACTTAAGTCGGCATTGTGCCTTTTGTATTAAATCCGGATGCAATAACTGTGCTTCATCGTCAATAAGAAGGTCCAAGGGATACAGTTTACCGGAAGTGAAGAATCGGAATCTAAAACTGGACTCACAGGAGAGGTTCAAATCATAGAAAGTTAGAGTGTCAGTCCTCTTGTACTTAAGTCGGCATTGTGCCTTTTGAATTTAATTCCGATGCAATTTATGTGCTTCATCGTCAATAGGAAGATCCAAGGTATACAGTAAAATTGAAGTGAAGCATCGGAAACTAAAACTGTACTCACAGGAGAGGTTTAAATCATAAAAAGTTAGAGTGTCAGTCCTCTTGTACTTAAGTCGGCATTGTGTCTTTTGTATTAAATTCGGATGCAGTTTCTGTGTTTCATCGACAATAAGAAGGTCCAAGGTATACAGTAAACCTGAAGTCAAGGATCGGAATCTAAAACTGGACTCACAGGAGAGGTTCAAATCATAGAAAGTTAGAGTATCAGTCCCCTTGTACTTAAGTCGGCATTGTGCCTTTTGTATTAAATCCGGATGCAATAACTGTGCTTCATCGTCAATAAGAAGGTCCAAGGGATACAGTTTACCGGAAGTGAAGAATCGGAATCTAAAACTGGACTCACAGGAGAGGTTCAAATCATAGAAAGTTAGAGTGTCAGTCCACTTGTACTTAAGTCGGCATTGTGCCTTCTGAATTTAATTCCGATGCAATTTATGTGCTTCATCGTCAATAGGAAGTTCCAAGGTATACAGTAAAATTGAAGTGAAGCATCGGAAACTTAAACTGGACTCAAAGGAGAGGTTCAAATCATAAAAAGTTAGAGTGTCAGTCCTCTTGAACTTAAGTCGGCATTGTGCCTTTTGAATTTAATTCCGATGCAATTTCTGTGCTTCATCGTCAATAAGAAGGTCCAAGGTATACAGTAAACCTGAAGTGAAGCATCGGAATCTAAAACTGGACTCACAGGAGAGTTTAAAATCGTAGAAAGGCAGAGTTTCAGTCCTCTTGTACTTAAGTCGGCATAGTGCCTTTTGTATTAAATTCGGATGCAATTTCTGTGTTTCATCGTCAATAAGAAGGTCCAAGTGTTACAGTAAACATAAAGTGAAGCATCGGAATCTAAAACTGGACTCACAGGAGAGGTTCTAAACATAGACAGTAGGAAGGGTAAGCTCTCTTGTACTTAAGTCGGCATTGTGCCTTTGTATTAAATTCATATGAAATTTCTGTGTTTCTTCGTCAATAAGAAGGTCCTAGGGATACAGTAAACCAGAAGTGAAGCATCGGAATCTAAAACCGGTCTCACAGGAGTGGTTCAAATCATATAAAGTTAGAGTGTCAGTCCTCTTGTACTTAAGTCGGCATTGTGCCTTTTGAATTAAATTCGGATGCAATTTCTGTGTTTCGTCGTCAATAAGAAGGTCCAAGGGATACAGTAAACCTGAAGTGAAGCATCGGAATCTTAAACTGGACTCATAGGAGAGGTTCAAATCATAGAAAGTTAGAGTGTCAGTCCTCTTGTACTTAAGTCGGCATTGTGCGTTTTCAATTTAATTCCGATAAAATTTCTGTGCTTCATTGTCAATAAGAAGGTCCAAGGTATACAGCAATCTTGAAGTGAAGCATCTGAATCTAAAATTGGAATCACAGGAGAGGTACAAATCATAGAAAGTTAGAGTGTCAGTCCTCTTGTACTTAAGTCGGCATTGTGCCTTTGGAATTTAATTCCGATGCAATTTCTGTGCTTTATCGTCAATGAGAAGGTCGAAGGTATACAGTAAACCTGAAGTGAAGCATCGGAAACTAAAACTGGACTCACAGGAGAGGTTCAAATCATAGAAAGTTAGAGTGTCAGTCCTCTTGTACTTAAGACGGCATTACGCCTTTTGAATTTAATTCCGGTGCAATTTCTGTGTTTCATCGTCAATACGAAGGTCCATGGTATACAGTAAACCTGAAGTAAGGCATCGGAATCTAAAACTGGACTCACAGGAGAGGTTTAAATCATAGAAAGTTAGAGTGTCAGTCCTCATGTACTTAAGTCGGCATTGTGCCTTTCCAATTTAATTCCGATGCAATTTCTGTGTTTTATCGCCAATACGAAGGTCCAAAGGATACAGTAAACCTGAAGTGAAGCATCGGAATCTAAAACTGGACTCACAGGAGAGGTTCAAATCTTAGAAAGTTAGAGTGTCAGTCCTCTTGTATTTAAGTCGGCATTGTGCCTATTGAATTTAATTCCGATGAAATTTCAGTGCTTCATCGTCAATAAGAAGGTCCAAGGTATACAGTAAGCCTGAAGTCAAGGATCGGAATCTAAAACTGGACTCACAAGAGAGGTTCAAATCATAGAAAGTTAGAGTGTCAGTCCTCTGGTACTTAAGTCGGCATTGTGCCTTTTGTATTAAATTCGGATGCAATATCTGTGCTTCATCGTCAATAAGAAGGTCCCAGGGATACAGTTTACCGGAAGTGAAGAATCGGAATCTAAAACTGGACTCACAGGAGAGGTTCAAATCATAGAGTGTCAGTCCTCTTGTACTTAAGTCGGCATTGTGCCTTTTGAATTTAATTCCGATGCAATTTATGTGCTTCATCGTCAATAGGAAGGTCCAAGGTATAGAGTAAAATTGAAGTGAAGCATCGGAAACTAAAACTGGACTCAAAGGAGAGGTTCAAATCATAAAAAATAGAGTGTCAGTCCTCTTGTACATAAGTCGGCATTGTGCCTTTTGAATTTAATTCCGATGCAATTTCTGTGCCACATCGTCAATAAGAAGGTCCAAGGTATACAGTAAACCTGAAGTGAAGCATCGGAATCTAAAACTGGACTCAAAGGAGAGGTTAAAATCGTAGATAGGCAGAGTTTCAGTCCTCTTGTACTTAAGTCGGCATTGTGCCTTTTCAATTTAATTCGAATGCAATTTCTTTGTTTCGTCGACAATAAGAAGGTCCAAGGGATACAGTAAACCTGAAGTGAAGCATCGGAATCTTAAACTGGACTCACAGGAGAGGTTCAAATCATAGACAAATAGAGTGTCAGTCCTCTTGTACTTAAGTCGGCATTGTGCCTTTTGAATTTAATTCCGATGCAATTTCTGTGCTTTATCGTCAATGAGAAGGTCCAAGGTATACAGTAAACCTGAAGTGAAGCATCGGAAACTAAAACTGGACTCACAGGAGAGGTTCAAATCATAGAAAGTTAGAGTGTCAGTCCTCTTGTACTTAAGTCGGCATTATGCCTTTTGAATTTAATTCCGATGCAATTTCTGTGTTTCATCGTCAATAAGAAGGTCCAAGGTATACAGTAAACCTGAAGTGAGGCATCGGAATCTGAAACTGGCCTCACAGCAGAGGTTCAAATCATAGAAAGTTAGAGTGTCAGTCCTCATGTACTTAAGTCGGCATTGTGCCATTCGAATTTAATTCCGATGCAATTTCTGTGTTTTATCGACAATAAGAAGGTCCAAGGGATACAGTAAACCTGAAGTGAAGCATCGGAATCTAAAACTGGACTCACAGGAGAGGTTCAAATCTTAGAAAGTTAGAGTGTCAGTCCTCTTGTACTTAAGTCGGCATTGTGCCTTTTGAATTTAATTCCGATGCAATTTCAGTGCTTCATCGTCAATAAGAAGGTCCAAGGTATACAGTAAGCCTGAAGTCAAGGCTCGGAATCTAAAACTGGACTCACAGGAGAGGTTCAAATCAAAGAAAGTAAGAGTGTCAGTCCTCTTGTACTTAAGTCGGCATTGTGCATTTTGTATTAAATTCGGATGCAATATCTGTGCTTCATCGTCTATAAGAAGGTCCCAGGGATACAGTTTACAGGAAGTGAAGAATCGGAATCTAAAACTGGACTCACAGGAGAGGTTCAAATCATAGAGTGTCAGTCCTCTTGTACTTAAGTCGGCATTGTGCCATTTGAATTTAATTCCGATGCAATTTATGTGCTTCATCGTCAATAGGAAGGTCCAAGGTATACAGTAATATTGAAGTGAAGCATCGGAAACTAAAACTGGACTCAAAGGAGAGGTTCAAATCATAAAAAGTTAGAGTGTCAGTCCTCTTGTACTTAAGTCGGCATTGTGCCTTTTGAATTTAATTCCGATGCAATTTCTGCGCTTCATCGTCAATAAGAAGGTCCAAGGTATACAGTAAACCTGAAGTGAAGCATCGGAATCTAAAACTGGACTCACAGGAGAGGTTAAAATCGTAGAAAGGCAGAGTTTCAGTCCTCTTGTACTTAAGTCGGCATTGTGTCTTTTGTATTAAATTCGGATGCAATTTCTGTGTTTCATCGTCAATAAGAAGGTCCAAGTGTTACAGTAAACATTAAGTGAAGCATCGGAATCTAAAACTGGACTCACAGGAGAGGTTCTAAACATAGACAGTAGGAAGGGTAAGCTCTCTTGTACTTAAGTCGGTATTGTACCTTTGTATTAAATTCATATGAAATTTCTGTGTTTCTTCGTCAATAAGAAGGTCCTAGGGATACAGTAAACCTGAAGTGAAGCATCGGAATCTATAACCGGTCTCACAGGAGTGGTTCAAATCATATAAAGTTAGAGTGTCAGTCCTCTTGTACTTAAATCGGCATTGTGCCTTTTGAATTAAATTCCGATGCAATTTCTGTGTTTCGTCGTCAATAAGAAGGTCCAAGGAATACAGTAAACCTGAAATGAAGCATCGGAATCTTAAACTGGACTCACAGGAGAGGTTCAAATCATAGAAAGTTAGAGTGTCAGTCCTCTTGTACTTAAGTCGGCATTGTGCGTTTTCAATTCAATTCCGATAAAATTTCTGTGCTTCATTGTCAATAAGAAGGTCCAAGGTATACAGCAATCTTGAAGTGAAGCATCTGAATCTAAAATTGGAATCACGGGAGAGGTACAAATCATAGAAAGTTAGAGTGTCAGTCCTCTTGTACTTAAGTCGGCATTGTGCCTTTGGAATTTAATTCCGATGCAATTTCTGTGCTTTATCGTCAATGAGAAGGTCGAAGGTATACAGTAAACCTGAAGTGAAGCATTGGAAACTAAAACTGGACTCACAGGAGAGGTTCAAATCATAGAAAGTTAGAGTGTCAGTCCTCTTGTACTTAAGACGGCATTACGCCTTTTGAATTTAATTCCGGTGCAATTTCTGTGTTTCATCGTCAATACGAAGGTCCATGGTATACAGTAAACCTGAAGTAAGGCATCGGAATCTAAAACTGGACTCACAGGAGATTTTTAAATCATAGAAAGTTAGAGTGTCAGTCCTCATGTACTTAAGTCGGCATTGTGCCTTTCCAATTTAATTCCGATGCAATTTCTGTGTTTTATCGCCAATACGAAGGTCCAAAGGATACAGTAAACCTGAAGTGAAGCATCGGAATCTAAAACTGGACTCACAGGAGAGGTTCAAATCTTAGAAAGTTAGAGTGTCAGTCCTCTTGTATTTAAGTCGGCATTGTGCCTATTGAATTTAATTCCGATGAAATTTCAGTGCTTCATCGTCAATAAGAAGGTCCAAGGTATACAGTAAGCCTGAAGTCAAGGATCGGAATCTAAAACTGGACTCACAGGAGAGGTTCAAATCAAAAAAGTTAGAGTGTCAGTCCTCTGGTACTTAAGTCGGCATTGTGCCTTTTGTATTAAATTCGGATGCAATATCTGTGCTTCATCGTCAATAAGAAGGTCCCAGGGATACAGTTTACCGGAAGTGAAGAATCGGAATCTAAAACTGGACTCACAGGAGAGGTTCAAATCATAGAGTGTCAGTCCTCTTGTACTTAAGTCGGCATTGTGCCTTTTGAATTTAATTCCGATGCAATTTATGTGCTTCATGGTCAATAGGAAGGTCCAAGGTATACAGTAAAATTGAAGTGAAGCATCGGAAACTAAAACTGGACTCAAAGGAGAGGTTCAAATCATAAAAAATAGAGTGTCAGTCCTCTTGTACTTATTCGGCATTGTGCCTTTTGAATTTAATTCCGATGCAATTTCTGTGCCACATCGTCAATAAGAAGGTCCAAGGTATACAGTAAACCTGAAGTGAAGCATCGGAATCTAAAACTGGACTCACAGGAGAGGTTAAAATCGTAGATAGGCAGAGTTTCAGTCCTCTTGTACTTAAGTCGGCATTGTGCCTTTTGTATTAACTTCGGATGCAATTTCTGTGTTTCCTCGTCAATAAGAAGGTAAAAGTGTTACAGTAAACATTAAGTGAAGCATCGGAATCTAAAACTGGACTCACAGGAGAGGTTCTAAACATAGACAGTAGGAAGGGTAAGCTCTCTTGTACTTAAGTCGGCATTGTGCCTTTGTATTAAATTCATATGAAATGTCTGTGTTTCTTCGTCAATAAGAAGGTCCTAGGGATACAGTAAACCTGAAGTGAAGCATCGGAATCTAAAACCGGTCTCACAGGAGTGGTTCAAATCTTATAAAGTTAGAGTGTCAGTCCTCTTGTACTTAAGTCGGCATTGTGCCTTTTCAATTAAATTCGGATGCAATTTCTTTGTTTCGTCGACAATAAGAAGGTCCAAGGGATACAGTAAACCTGAAGTGAAGCATCGGAATCTTAAACTGGACTCACAGGAGAGGTTCAAATCATAGACATATAGAGTGTCAGTCCTCTTGTACTTAAGTCGGCATTGTGCCTTTTGAATTTAATTCCGATGCAATTTCTGTGCTTTATCGTCAATGAGAAGGTCCAAGGTATACAGTAAACCTGAAGTGAAGCATCGGAAACTAAAACTGGACTCACAGGAGAGGTTCAAATCATAGAAAGTTAGAGTGTCAGTCCTCTTGTACTTAAGTCGGCATTATGCCTTTTGAATTTAATTCCGATGCAATTTCTGTGTTTCATCGTCAATAAGAAGGTCCAAGGTATACAGTAAACCTGAAGTGAGGCATCGGAATCTGAAACTGGCCTCACAGCAGAGGTTCAAATCATAGAAAGTTAGAGTGTCAGTCCTCATGTACTTAAGTCGGCATTGTGCCATTCGAATTTAATTCCGATGCAATTTCTGTGTTTTATCGACAATAAGAAGGTCCAAGGGATACAGTAAACCTGAAGTGAAGCATCGGAATCTAAAACTGGACTCACAGGAGAGGTTCAAATCTTAGAAAGTTAGAGTGTCAGTCCTCTTGTACTTAAGTCGGCATTGTGCCTTTTGAATTTAATTCCGATGCAATTTCAGTGCTTCATCGACAATAAGAAGGTCCAAGGTATACAGTAAGCCTGAAGTCAAGGTTCGGAATCTAAAACTGGACTCACAGGAGAGGTTCAAATCAAAGAAAGTAAGAGTGTCAGTCCTCTTGTACTTAAGTCGGCATTGTGCATTTTGTATTAAATTCGGATGCAATATCTGTGCTTCATCGTCAATAAGAAGGTCCCAGGGATACAGTTTACAGGAAGTGAAGAATCGGAATCTAAAACTGGACTCACAGGAGAGGTTCAAATCATAGAGTGTCAGTCCTCTTGTACTTAAGTCGGCATTGTGCCATTTGAATTTAATTCCGATGCAATTTATGTGCTTCATCGTCAATAGGAAGGTCCAAGGTATACAGTAATATTGAAGTGAAGCATCGGAAACTAAAACTGGACTCAAAGGAGAGGTTCAAATCATAAAAAGTTAGAGTGTCAGTCCTCTTGTACTTAAGTCGGCATTGTGCCTTTTGAATTTAATTCCGATGCAATTTCTGCGCTTCATAGTCAATAAGAAGGTCCAAGGTATACAGTAAACCTGAAGTGAAGCATCGGAATCTAAAACTGGACTCACAGGAGAGGTTAAAATCGTAGAAAGGCAGAGTTTCAGTCCTCTTGTACTTAAGTTGGCATTGTGTCTTTTGTATTAAATTCGGATGCAATTTCTGTGTTTCATCGTCAATAAGAAGGTCCAAGTGTTACAGTAAACATTAAGTGAAGCATCGGAATCTAAAACTGGACTCACAGGAGAGGTTCTAAACATAGACAGTAGGAAGGGTAAGCTCTCTTGTACTTAAGTCGGTATTGTACCTTTGTATTAAATTCATATGAAATTTCTGTGTTTCTTCGTCAATAAGAAGGTCCTAGGGATACAGTAAACCTGAAGTGAAGCATCGGAATCTATAACCGGTCTCACAGGAGTGGTTCAAATCATATAAAGTTAGAGTGTCAGTCCTCTTGTACTTAAGTTGGCATTGTGCCTTTTCAATTAAATTCGGATGCAATTTCTTTGTTTCGTCGACAATAAGAAGGTCCAAGGGATACAGTAAACCTGAAGTGAAGCATCGGAATCTTAAACTGGACTCACAGGAGAGGTTCAAATCATAGAAAGTTAGAGTGTCATTCCTCTTGTACTTAAGTTGGCATTGTGCGTCTTCAATTTAATTCCGATAAAATTTCTGTGCTTCATTGTCAATAAGAAGGTTCAAGGTATACTGTAATCTTGAAGTGAAGCATCGGAATCTTAAACTGGACTCACAGGAGAGGTTCAAATCATAGAAAGTTAGAGTCTCATTCCTCTTGTACTTAAGTCGGCATTGTGCGTCTTCAATTTAATTCCGATAAAATTTCTGTGCTTCATTGTCAATAAGAAGGTCCAAGGTATACAGTAATCTTGAAGTGAAGCATCGGAATCTAAAATTGGAATCACAGGAGAGGTTCAAATAATAGAAAGTTAGAGTGTCAGTCCTCTTGTACTTAAGTCGGCATTATGCCTTTTGAATATAATTCCGATGCAATTTCTGTGTTTCATCGTCAATAAGAAGGTCCAAGGTATACAGTAAACCTGAAGTGAAGCATCGGAATCTAAAACTGGACTCACAGGAGAGGTTCAAATCATAGACAAATAGAGTGTCAGTCCTCTTGTACTTAAGTGGGCATTGTGCTTTTTGAATTTAATTCCGATGCAATTTCTGTGCTTTATCGTCAATGAGAAGGTCCAAGGTATACAGTAAACCTGAAGTGAAGCATCGGAATCTAAAACTGGACTCACAGGAGAGGTTCAAATCTTAGAAAGTTAGAGTGTCAGTCCTCTTGTACTTAAGTCGGCATTGTGCCTTTTGAATTTAATTCCGATGCAATTTCAGTGCTTCATCGTCAATAAGAAGTTCCAAGGTATACAGTAAGCCTGAAGTCAAGGATCGGAATCTAAAACTGGACCCACAGGATAGGTTCAAATCATAGAAAGTTAGAGTGTCAGTCCTCTTGTACTTAAGTCGGCATTGTGCCTTTTCAATTCAATTCCGATGCAATTTCCGTGTTTCGTCGTTAACAAGAAGGTCCAAGGTATACAGTAAACCTGAAGTGAAGCATCGGAATCTAAAACTGGACTCACAGGAGAGGTACAAATCATAGAAAGTTAGAGTGTCTGCCCTCTTGTACATAAGTCGGCATTGTGCCTTTTGAATTCAATTACTATGCGATTTCTATGTTTCATCGTCAATAAGAAGGTCCAAGGGATACAGTAAAAATGAAGTGAAGCATCGGAATCTAAAACTGGTCTCACAGGAGAGGATCTAAACATAGACAGTAAGAAGAGTCAGTCCTCTTCTACTTAAGTCGGCATTGTGCGTTTTGTATTGAATTCGGATGCATTTTCTGTGTTTCATCGTCAATAAGAAGGTCCAAGGGATACTGTAAACCTGACGCGAAGCATCGGAATCTAAAACCGGTCTCACAGGAGAGGTTAAAATCATAGAATGTAAGAAGTGTCAGTCCTCTTGTACTTAAGTCAGCATTGTGCCTTTTGTATTTAATTCCGATACAATTTCTGTGTTTCATCGTCAATAAGAAGTTCCAAGGGATATAGTAAACCTGAAGTGAAGCATCGGAATTTTAAACTGTACTCACAGGAGAGGTTCAAATCTTAGAAAGTTAGAGTGTCAGTCCTCTTGTACTTAAGTCGGCATTGTGCCTTTTGAATTTAAATCCGATGCAATTTCAGTGCTTCATCGTCAATAAGAAGTTCCAAGGTATACAGTAAGCCTGAAGTCAAGGATCGGAATCTAAAACTGGACCCACAGGATAGGTTCAAATCATAGAAAGTTAGAGTGTCAGTCCTCTTGTACTTAAGTCGGCATTGTGCCTTTTCAATTCAATTCCGATGCATTTTCTGTGTTTCGTCGTCAACAAGAAGGTCCAAGGTATACAGTAAACCTGAAGTGAAGCATCGGAATCTAAAACTGGACTCACAGGAGAGGTACAAATCATAGAAAGTTAGAGTGTATGCCCTCTTGTACATAAGTCGGCATTGTGCCTTTTGAATTTAATTACTATGCAATTTCTATGTTTCATCGTCAATAAGAAGGTCCAAGGGATACAGTAAACCTGAAGTGAAGCATCGGAATCTAAAACTGGTGTCACAGGAGAGGATCTAAACATAGACAGTAAGAAGAGTCAGTCCTCTTTTACTTAAGTCGGCATTGTGCGTTTTGTATTGAATTCGGATGCATTTTCTGTGTTTCATCGTCAATAAGAAGGTCCAAGGGATACTGTAAACCTGACGTGAAGCATCGGAATCTAAAACCGGTCACACAGGAGAGGTTAAAATCATAGAATGTAAGAAGTGTCAGTCCTCTTGTACTTAAGTCAGCATTGTGCCTTTTGTATTTAATTCCGATACAATTTCTGTGTTTCATCGTCAATAAGAAGTTCCAAGGGATATAGTAAACCTGAAGTGAAGCATCGGAATCTAAAACTGGACTCACAGGAGAGATTCAAATCATAGAAAGTTAGAGTGTCAGTCCTCTTGTACTTAAGTCGGCATTGTGCCTTTTCAATTCAATTCCGATGCAATTTCTGTGTTTCATCGTCAACAAGAAGGTCCAAGGTATACAGTAAACCTGAAGTGAAGCATCGGCATCTAAAACCGGACTCACAGGAGGGGTTCAAATCATAGAAAGTTAGAGTGTTATTCCTCTTGTTCTTAAGTCGGCATTGTGCCATTTGTATTAAATTCGGATGCAATTTCTGTGTTTCATCGACAATAAGAAGGTCCAAGGGATACAGTAAAAATTGAAGTGAAGCATCGGAATCTAAAACAGGACTCACAGGAGAGGTTCAAATCATAGAAAGTTAGAGTATCAGTCCTCTTGTACTTAAGTCGGCATTGTGCCTTTTGAATTTCATTCCGATGCAATTTCAGTGCTGCATCGTCAATAAGATGGTCCAAGGTATACAGTAAATCTGACGTCAAGCATCGGAATCTAAACTGGACTCACAGGAGAGGTTAAAATCATAGAAAGTTAGAGTGTTAGTCCTCTTGTACTTAAGTCGGCATTGTGCAACTTGAATTTAATTCCGATGCAATTTTTGTGCATCATCGTCAATAAGAAGGTCCAAGGTATACAGTAAACCTGAAGTCAAGCATTGGAATCTAAAACTGGACTCACAGGAGAGGTTCAAATCATAGAAAGTTAGAGTGTCAGTCCTCTTGGACTTAAGTCGTCATTTTGCCTTTTCAATTCAATTCCGCTGCAATTTCTGTGTTTTATCGTCAACAAGAAGTTCCAAGGTATACAGTAAACCTGAAGTGAAGCATCGGAATCTAAGACTGGACTCACAGGAGAGGTTCAAATCATAGAAAGTTAGAGTGTTAGTCTTCTTGTTCTTAAGTCGGCATTGTGCCTTTTGTATTAAATTCGGATGCAATTTCTGTGTTTCATCGACAATAAGAAGGTCCAAGGGATACAGTAAGAATTGAAGTGAAGCATCGGAATCTAAAGCAGGACTCACAGGAGAGGTTCAAATCATAGAAAGTTAGAGTGTTATTCCTCTTGTTCTTAAGTCGGCATTGTGCCTATTGAATTTCATTCCGATGCAATTTCTGTGCTGCATCGTCAATAAGAAGGTCCAAGGTATACAGTAAACCTAAAGTGAAGCATCGGAATCTAAAACTGGACTCACATTAGAGGTTCCAATCATAGAAAGTTAGAGTGTCAGTCCTCTTGTACTTAAGTCGGCATTGTGCCTTTTCAATTCAATTCCGATGCAATTTCTGTGATTCATCGTGAACAAGAAGGTCCAAGGTATACAGTAAACCTGAAGTGAAGCATCGGAATCTAAAACTGGACTCACAGGAGAGGTTCAAATCATAGAAAGTTAGAGTGTTAGTATTCTTGTTCTTAAGTCGGTATTGTGCCTTTTGTATTAAATTCGGATGCAATTTCTGTGTTTCATCGACAATAAGGAGGTCCAAGGGATACAGTAAAAATTGAAGTGAAGCATCGGAATCTAAAACAGGACTCACAGGAGAGGTTCAAATCATAGAAAGTTAGAGTGTCAGTCCTATTGTACTTAAGTCGTCATTGTGCCTTTTGAATTTTATTCCGATGCAATTTATGTGCTTCATCGTCAATAAGAAGGTCCAAGAGATACAGTAAACCTGAAGTTAAGCATCGGAATGTAAAACTGGACTCACAGGAGAGGTTCTAAACATAGACAGTAGGAAGAGTCAGCTCTCTTGTAGTTAGGTCGGCATTGTGAATTTTGAATTTAATTCCGATGCAATTTCTGTGCTTCATCTTCAATAAGAAGATCCAAGGTATACAGTAATCCTGAAGTGAAGCATCGGAATCTAAAATTGGACTCACAGGAAAAGTTCAAATCATAGAAAGTTTGAGTGTCAGTCCTCTTGTACTTGAGTCGGCATTGTGTCTTTTGTATTAAATTCGGATGCAATTTCTGTGTTTCATCGACAATAAGAAGGTCCTAGGGATACAGTAAACCTGAAGTGAAGCATCGGAATCTAAAACTGGACTCACAGGAGAGGTTCAAATCATAGAAAGTTAGAGTGTCAGTCCTCATGTACTTAAGTCGGCATTGTGCTTTTTGAATTTAATTCCTATGCAATTCCTGTGCTTTATCGTCAATAAGAAGGTACAAGGTAAACAGTAAACCTGAAGTGAAGCATCGGAATCTAAAACTGGGCTCACAGGAGAGGTTCAAATCATAGAAAGTTAGAGTGTCAGTCCTCTTGTACTTAAGTCGGCATTATGCCTTTTGAATTTAATTCCGATGCAATTTCTGTGTTTCATCGTCAATAAGAAGGTCCAAGGTATACAGTAAACCTGAAGTGAAACATCGGAATCTAAAACTGGACTCACAGGAGAGGTTTAGATCATAGTAAGTTAGAGTGTCAGTCCTCTTGTACTTAAGTCGGCATTGTGCCTTTTGAATTCAATTCCGATGCAATTTCTGTACTTCATCGTCAATAAGAAGGTCCGAGGTATACAGTAAACCTGAAGTGAAGCATCGGAAACTAAAACTGGACTCACAGGAGAGGTTCAAATCATAGAAAATTAGAGTGTCAGTCTTCTTGTACTTAAGTCGGCATTGTGCCTTTTGAATTTAATTCCAATGCAGTTTCTGTGCTTCATCGTCAATAAGAAAGTCCACGGTATACAGTAAACCTGAAGTGAAGCATCGGAATGTAAAAGTGGACTCACAGGATAGGTTCAAATCGTAGAAAGTCAGAGTTTCAGTCCTCTGGTACTTAAGTCGGCATTGTGCATTTAGTATTAAATTGGGATGCAATTTCTGTGCTTCATCGTCAATAAGAAGATCCAAGGGATACACTAAATCTGAAGTGATGCATCGGAATCTAAATCTGGTCTCAAACTAAATGTTCATAACATAGATAGTAAAAAGACTCAGTCTCCTGGTACTGATGTCAGCATTGTGCCTTTTGTATTTAATTACGATGCAATTTGTGTGCTTCATAGTCAATTAGAAGGTGCAAGGGATACAGTAAACCTGAACAGAAGGATCGGAATCTGAAACTGGTCTCTCAGGAAAAGTTCTAAACATAGACAGTAAGAAGAGTCAGTCCTCTTGTACTCAAGTCGACATTGTGCCTTTTTTTTAAAATTACGATGCAATTTCTGTGTTTAATCGTCAATGAGAAGGTCCAAGGGATACAGTAAACCTGAAGTGAATCATCGGAACTTAAAACCGGTCTCACAGGAGAGGATCAAATCGTAGAATGTAAGAAGTGTCAGTCCTTTTGTACTTACGTCGGCATTCTGCCTTTTGTATTTAATTCCGATGCAATTTCTGTGTTTCATCGTCAATAAGAAGGTCCAAGGGATACAGTAAACCTGAAGTGAAGCATCGGATTCTAAAACTGGACTCACAGGAGAGGTTCAAATCATAGAAAGTTAGAGTGGCAGTCCTCTTGTACTTAAGTTGGCATTGTGCCTTTTGTATTAAATTCGGATGCAATTTCTGTGTTTCATCGTCAATAAGAAGGTGCAAGGGATACAGTAAACGTGAAATGAAGCATCACAATCTAAAACTGGACTCACAGGGGAAGTTCAAATCATTGAAAGTTAGAGTGTCAGTCCACTTGTACTTACGTCGGTATTGTGCCATTTGAATTTAATTCCGATGCAATTACTTTGTTTCATCGTCAATAAGAAGGTCCAAGGTATACAGTAAACCTGAAGTGAAGCAACGGAATCTAAAACTGGACTCACAGGAGAGGTTCAAATCGTAGAAAGTTAGAGTGTCTGTCCTCTTGTAAATATGTCGGCGTTGTGCCTTTTGAATTTAATTCCGATGCAATTTCTGTGTTTCATCGTCAATAAGAAGGTACAAGGGATACAGTAAACCTGAAGTGAAGCATCAGAATCTAAAACTGGACTCACAGGAGAGGTTCTAAACATAGACAGTAAGAAGAGTCAGTCCTCTTGTACTTAAGTCGGCATTGTGCCTATTGTATTGAATTCAGATGCAATTTCTGTGTTTCATCGTCAATAAGAATGTGCAACGTATACAGTAAACTTGAAGTGAAGCATCGTAATTTAAACCGGTCTCACAGGAGAGGTTCAAATCATAGAATGTAAGAAGTACCAGTCCTCTTGTACTTAAGTCGGCATTGTGCATTTTGTGTTTAATTCCGATGAAATTTCTGTGTTTCATCGTCAATAAGAAGATCCAAGGGATACAGTAAACGTGAAGTGAAGCACCGGAATCTAAAACTGGACTCACAGGAGAGTTTCAAATCATAAATTGTTAGAGTGTCAGTCCTCCAGTACTTAAGTAGGCATTGTGCCTTTTCAAATTAGTTCCGATAAAATTTCTGTGCTTCATCGTCAGTAAGAAGGTCCAAGGTATACAATAATCCTGAAGTGAAGCATCGGAATCTAAAACTGGACTCACAGGAGAGGTTCAAATCATAGAAAGTTAGAGTGTTATTCCTCTTGTTCTTAAGTCGGCATTGTGCCATTTGTATTAAATTCGGATGCAATTTCTGTGTTTCATCGACAATAAGAAGGTCCAAGGGGTACAGTAAACCTGAAGTAAAGCATCGGAATCTAAAACTGGACTCACAGGAGAGGTTCAAATCATAGAAAGTTAGAGTGTCAGTCCTCTTGTACTTAAGTCGGCATTGTGCTTTTTTAATTTAATTCCGATGCAATTTATGTGCTTCATCGTCAACAAGAAATTCCAAGGTATACAGTAAACCTGATGTGAAGCATCAGAACCTAAAACCGGTCTCACAGGAGAGGATCAAATCATAGAAAGTTAGAGTGGCAGTCCTCTTGTACTTAAGTCGGCATTGTGCCTTTTGTATTAAATTCGGATGCAATTTCTGTGTTTCATCGTCAATAAGAAGGTCCAAGGGATACAGTAAACGTGAAATGAAGCATAGCAATCTAAAACTGGACTCACAGGAGAGGTTCAAATCATTAAAAGTTAGAGTGTCAGTCCACTTGTACTTATGTCGGCATTGTGCCATTTGAATTTAATTCCGATGCAATTTCTTTGTTTCATCGTCAATAAGAAGGTCCAAGGTATACAGTAAACCTGAAGTGAAGCATCGGAATCTAAAACTGGACTCACAGGAGAGGTTCAAATCATAGAAAGTTAGAGTGTCAGTCCTCCAGTACTTAAGTAGGCATTGTGCCTTTTCAATGTATTTCCGATAAAATTTCTGTGCTTCATCGTCAGTAACAAGGTCCAAGGTATACAATAATCCTGAAGTGAAGCATCGGAATCTAAAATTGGACTCAGAGTAGAGGTTCAAATCATTGAAAGTTAGGGTGTCAGTCTTCTTGTACTTAAGTCGGCATTGTGCCTTTTGAATTTCATTCCGATGCAATTTCTGTGCTGCATCGTCAATAAGAAGGTCCAAGGTATACAGTAAACCTGAAGTCAAGCATCGGAATCTAAAACTGGACTCATAGGCGAGGTTCCAATCATAGAAAGTTAGAGTGTCAGTCCTCTTGTACTTAAGTCGGCATTGTGCAACTTGAATTTAATTCCGATGCAATTTCTGTCCTTCATCGTCAATTAGAAGGTCCAAGGTATACAGTAAACCTGAAGCGAAACATCGGAATCTAAAACTGGACTCACAGGAGAGGTTCAAATCATAGAAAGTGAGAGTGTCTGTCCTCTTGTACTTAAGTCGGCATTGTGCCTTTTCAATTCAATTCCGATGCAATTTCTGTGTTTCATCGTCAACAAGAAGGTCCAAGGTATACAGTAAACCTGAAGCGAAACATCGGAATCTAAAACTGGACTCACAGGAGAGGTTCAAATCATAGAAAGTTAGAGTGTTAGTCCTCTTGTTCTTAAGTCGCATTGTGCCTTTTCTATTAAATTCGGATGCAATTTCTGTGTTTCATTGACAATAAGAAGGTCCAAGGGATACAGTAAACCTGAAGTGAAGCATCGGAATCTAAAACTGGACTCACAGGAGAGGTTCAAACCATAGAAAGTTAGAGTGTCAGTCCTCTTGTACTTAAGTCGTCATTGTGCCTTTTGAATTTTATTCCGATGCAATTTATGTGCTTCATCGTCAATAAGAAGGTCCAAGAGATACAGTAAACCTGAAGTTAAGCATCGGAATCTAAAACTGGTCTCACAGGAGAGGTTCTAAACGTAGACAGTAGGAAGAGTCAGCTCTCTTGTAGTTAGGTCGGCATTGTGCCTTTTGAATTTAATTCCGATGCAATTTCTGTGCTTCATCTTCAATAAGAAGATCCAAGGTGTACAGTAATCCTGAAGTGAAGCATCGGAATCTAAAATTGGACTCACAGGAAAAGTTCAAATCATAGAAAGTTTGAGTGTCAGTCCTCTTGTACTTATGTCGGCATTGTGTCTTTTGTATTAAATTCGGATGCAACTTCTGTGTTTCATCGACAATAAGAAGGTCCAAGGGATACAGTAAACCTAAAGTGAAGCATCGGAATCTAAAATTGGACTCACAATAGAGGTTCAAATCATAGAAAGTTAGAGTGTCAGTTCTCATGTACTTAAATCGGCATTGTGCTTTTTGAATTTAATTCCTATGCAATTCCTGTGCTTTATCGTCAATAAGAAGGTACAAGGTAAACAGTAAACCTGAAGTGAAGCATCGGAATCTAAAACTGGGCTCACAGGAGAGGTTAAAATCATAGAAAGTTAGAGTGTCAATCCTCTTGTACTTAAGTCGGCATTATGCCTTTTGAATTTAATTCCGATGCAATTTCTGTGTTTCATCGTCAATAAGAAGGTCCAAGGTATACAGTAAACCTGAAGTGAAGCATCGGAATCTAAAACTGGTCTCACAGGAGAAGTTCAGATCATAGAAAGTTAGAGTGTCAGTCCTCTTGTACTTAAGTCGGCATTGTGCCTTTTGAATTCAATTCCGATGCAATTTCTGTACTTCATCGTCAATAAGAATGTCCGAGGTATACAGTAAACCTGAAGTGAAGCATCGGAAACTAAAACTGGACTCACAGGAGAGGTTCAAATCATAGAAAATTAGAGTGTCAGTCTTCTTGTACTTAAGTCGGTATTGTGCCTTTTGTATTTAATTCCAATGCAGTTTCTGTGCTTCATCGTCAATAAGAAAGTCCACGGTATACAGTAAACCTGAAGTGAAGCATCGGAATGTAAAACTGGACTCACAGGATAGGTTCAAATCGTAGAAAGTCAGAGTTTCAGTCCTCTGGTACTTAAGTCGGCATTGTGCATTTAGTATTAAATTCGCATGCAATTTCTGTGCTTCATCGTCAATAAGACGGTCCAAGCGATACACTAAATCTGAAGCGATGCATCGGAATCTAAATCTGGTCTCAAACTAAATGTTCATAACATAGATAGTAAGAAGACTCAGTCTCCTGGTACTGATGTCAGCATTGTGCCTTTTGTAATTAATTACGATGCAATTTGTGTGTTTCATAGACAATTAGAAGGTGCAAGGGATACAGTAAACCTGAACAGAAGGATCTGAATCTGAAACTGGTCTCTCAGGAAAAGTTCTAAACATAGACAGTAAGAAGAGTCAGTCCTCTTGTACTCAAGTCGACATTGTGCCTTTTTTTTTAAATTACGATGCAATTTCTGTGTTTAATCGTCAATGAGAAGGTCCAAGGGATACAGTAAACCTGAAGTGAAGCATCGGAACTTAAAACCGGTCTCACAGGAGAGGATCAAATCGTAGAATGTAAGAAGTGTCAGTCCTTTTGTACTTACGTCGGCATTCTGCCTTTTGTATTTAATTCCGATGCAATTTCTGTGTTTCATCGTCAATAAGAAGGTCCAAGGGATACAGTAAACCTGAAGTGAAGCATCGGAATCCAAAACTGGACTCACAGCAGAGGTTCAAATCATAGAAAGTTAGAGTGTCAGTCCTCTTGTACTTAAGTCGGCATTGTGCCATTTGAATTTAATTCCGATGCAATTTCTTTGTTTCATCGTCAATAAGAAGGTCCAAGGTATACAGTAAACCTGAAGTGAAGCATCGGAATCTAAAACTGGACTCACAGGAGAGGATCAAATCATAGAAAGTTGGAGTGTCAGTCCTCCAGTACTTAAGTAGGCATTTTGCCTTTTCAATTTAATTCCGATAAAATTTCTGTGCTTCATCGTCAGTAACAAGGTCCAAGGTATACAATAATCCTGAAGTGAAGCATCGGAATCTAAAATTGGACTCACAGGAGAGGTTCAAATCATTGAAAGTTAGAGTGTCAGTCTTCTTGTACTTAAGGTGGCATTGTGCCTTTTGAATTTCATTCCGATGCAATATCTGTGCTGCATCGTCAATGAGAAGGTCCAAGGTATACAGTAAACCTGAAGTCAATCATCGGAATCTAAAACTGGACTCACAGGAGAGGTTCAAATCATAGAAAGTTAGAGTGTCAGTCCTCTTCTACTTAAGTCGGCATTTTGCCTTTTGTATTAAATTCGGATGCAATTTCTGTGCTTCATCGTCAATAAGAAGGTCCAAGGGATTCAGTAAAAATGAAGTGAAGCATCGGAATCTAAAACTGGACTCACAGGAGAGGTTCAAATCATAGAAAGTTAGAGTGTCAGTCCTCTTGTACTTAAGTCGGCATTGTGCCTTTTGAATTTAATTCCGATGCAATTTATGTGCTTCATCGTCTATAAGAAGGCCCAGGTATACAGTAAACCTGAAGTGAAGCATCGGAATCTAAAACTGGACTCACAGGAGAGGTTGAAATCGTAGAAAGGCAGAGTTTCAGTCCTCTTGTACTTAAGTCGGCATTGTGCCTTTTGTATTAAATTCGGATGCAATTTCTGTGTTTCATCGTCAATAAGAAGGTCCAAGGGATACAGTAAACCTGAAGTTAAGCATCGGAATCTAAAACTGGACTCACAGGAGAGGTTCTAACCATAGACAGTAGGAAGAGTAAGCTCTCTTGTAGTTAAGTCGGCATTGTGCCATTTGAATTTAATTCCGATGCAATTTCTGTGCTTCATCGTCAATAAGAAGGTCCAAGATATACAGTAATCCTGAAGTGAATCATCGGAATCTAAAATTGGGCTCACAGGAGAGGTTCAAATCATAGAAAGTTAGAGTGTCAGTCCTGTTGTACTTCAGTCGGCATTGTGCAACTTGAATTTAATTCCGATGCTATTTCTGTGCTTCATCGTCAATAAGAGGGTCCAAGGGATACAGAAAACCTGAAGTCAAGCATCGGAATCTAAAACTGGACTCACAGGATAGGTTCAAATCATAGAAAGTTAGAGTGTCAGTCCTCTTGTACCTAAGTCGGCATTTTGCTTTTGTATTAAATTCGGATGCAATTTCTGTGCTTCATCGTCAATAAGAAGGTCCAAGGGATACAGGAAACCTGTAGTGAAGCATCGGAATCTAAAACTGGACTCACAGGAGAGGTTCAAACCTTAGAAAGTTAGAGTGTCAGTCCTCTTGTACTTGAGTCGTCATTGTGCCTTTTGAATTTTATTCCGATGCAATTTATGTGCTTCATCGTCAATAAGAAGGTCCAAGGTATAAAGTAAACCTGAAGTGAAGCATCGGAATCTAAAACTGGACTCACAGGAGAGCTTAAAATCGTAGAAAGTCAGAGTTTCAGTCGTCTTGTACTTATGTCGGCATTGTGCCTTTTGTATTAAATTCGGTTGCAATTTCTGTGTTTCATCGTCAATAAGAAGGTCCAAGAGATACAGTAAACCTGAAGTTAAGCATCGGAATCTAAAACTGGACTCACAGGAGAGGTTCTAAACATTGACAGTAGGAAGAGTCAGCTCTCTTGTAGTTAGGTCGGCATTGTGCCTTTTGAATTTAATTCCGATGCAATTTCTGTGCTTCATCGTCAATAAGAAGATCCAAGGTATACAGTAAACCTGAAGTGAAGCATCGGAATCTAAAATTGGACTCACAGGAAAAGTTCAAATCATAGAAAGTTAGAGTGTCAGTCCTCTTGTACTTAAGCCGGCATTGTGTCTTTTGTATTAAATTCGGATGCAATTTCTGTGTTTCATCGACAATAAGAAGGTCCAAGGGATACAGTAAACCTGAAGTGAAGCATAGCAATCTAAAACTGGACTCACAGGAGAGGTTCAAATCATTAAAAGTTAGAGTGTCAGTCCACTTGTACTTATGTCGGCATTGTGCCATTTGAATTTAATTCCGATGCAATTTCTTTGTTTCATCGTCAATAAGAAGGTCCAAGGTATACAGTAAACGTGAAGTGAAGCTTCGGAATCTAAAACTGGACTCACAGGAGAGGATCAAATCATAGAAAGTTAGAGTGTCAGTCCTCCAGTACTTAAGTAGGCATTGTGCCTTTTCAATTTAATTCCGATAAAATTTCTGTGCTTCATCGTCAATTAGAAGATCCAAGGTATACAGTAAACCTGAAGTCAATCATCGGAATCTAAAACTGGACTCACAGGAGAGGTTCAAATCATAGAAAGTTAGAGTGTCAGTCCTCTTGTACTTAAGTCGGCATTGTGCAACTTGAATTTAATTCCGATGCGATTTCTGTGCTTCATTGTCTATAAGAAGGTCCAAGGTATACAGTAAACCTGAAGTGAAGCATCGGAATCTAAAATTGGACTCACAGGATACGTTCAAATCATAGAAAGTTAGAGTGTCAGTCCTCTTCTACTTAAGTCGGCATTTTGCCTTTTGTATTAAATTCGGATGCAATTTCTGTGCTTCATCGTCAATAAGAAGGTCCAAGGGATACAGTAAACCTGAAGTTAATCATCGGAATCTAAAACTGGACTCACAGGAGAGGTTCTAAACATAGACAGTAGGAAGAGCCAGCTCTCTTGTAGTTAAGTCGGCATTGTGCCATTCGAATTTAATTCCGATGCAATTTCTGTGCTTCATCGTCAATAAGAAGGTCCAAGGTATACAGTAATCCTGAAGTGAATCATCGGAATCTAAAATTGGGCTCACAGGAGAGGTTCAAATCATAGAAAGTTAGAGTGTCAGTCCTCTTGTACTTCAGTCGGCATTGTGCAACCTGAATTTAATTCCGATGCTATTTCTGTGCTTCATCGTCAATAAGAGGGTCCAAGGTATACAGTAAACCTGAAGTCAAGCATCGGAATCTAAAACTGGACTCACAGGATAGGTTCAAATCATAGAAAGTTAAAGTGTCAGTCCTCTTGTACTTAAGCCGGCATTGTGTCTTTTGTATTAAATTCGGATGCAATTTCTGTGTTTCATCGACAATAAGAAGGTCCAAGGGATACAGTAAACCTGAAGTGAAGCATCGGAATCTAAAACTGGACTCATAGGAGAGGTTCTAATTATAGAAAGTTAAAGTGTCAGTCCTCTTGTACTTAAGTCGGCATTGTGCATTTTGAATTTAATTCCGATGCAATTCCTGTGCTTTATCGTCAATAAGAAGGTCCAAGGTAAACAGTAAACCTGAAGTGAAGCATCGGAATCTAAAACTGGGCTCACAGGAGAGGTTCAAATCATAGAAAGTTAGAGTGTCAGTCCTCTTGTACTTAAGTCGGCATTATGCCTTTTGAATTTAATTCCGATGCAATTTCTATGTTTCATCGTCAATAAGAAGGTCCAAGGTATACAGTAAACCTGAAGTGAAGCATCGGAATCTAAAACTGGACTCACAGGAGAAGTTCAGATCATAGAAAGTTAGAGTGTCAGTCCTCTTGTACTTAAGTCGGCATTGTGCCTTTTGAATTCAATTCCGATGCAATTTCTGTACTTCATCGTCAATAAGAATGTCCGAGGTATACAGTAAACCTGAAGTGAAGCATCGGAAACTAAAACTGGACTCACAGGAGAGGTTCAAATCATAGAAAATTAGAGTGTCAGTCTTCTTGTACTTAAGTCGGTATTGTGCCTTTTGTATTTAATTCCAATGCAGTTTCTGTGCTTCATCGTCAATAAGAAAGTCCACGGTATACAGTAAACCTGAAGTGAAGCATCGGAATGTAAAACTGGACTCACAGGATAGGTTCAAATCGTAGAAAGTCAGAGTTTCAGTCCTCTGGTACTTAAGTCGGCATTGTGCATTTAGTATTAAATTCGCATGCAATTTCTGTGCTTCATCGTCAATAAGACGGTCCAAGCGATACACTAAATCTGAAGCGATGCATCGGAATCTAAATCTGGTCTCAAACTAAATGTTCATAACATAGATAGTAAGAAGACTCAGTCTCCTGGTACTGATGTCAGCATTGTGCCTTTTGTAATTAATTACGATGCAATTTGTGTGTTTCATAGACAATTAGAAGGTGCAAGGGATACAGTAAACCTGAACAGAAGGATCTGAATCTGAAACTGGTCTCTCAGGAAAAGTTCTAAACATAGACAGTAAGAAGAGTCAGTCCTCTTGTACTCAAGTCGACATTGTGCCTTTTTTTTTAAATTACGATGCAATTTCTGTGTTTAAACGTCAATGAGAAGGTCCAAGGGATACAGTAAACCTGAAGTGAAGCATCGGAACTTAAAACCGGTCTCACAGGAGAGGATCAAATCGTATAATGTAAGAAGTGTCAGTCCTTTTGTACTTACGTCGGCATTCTGCCTTTTGTATTTAATTCCGATGCAATTTCTGTGTTTCATCGTCAATACGAAGGTCCAAGGGATACAGTAAACCTGAAGTGAAGCATCGGAATCCAAAACTGGACTCACAGCAGAGGTTCAAATCATAGAAAGTTAGAGTGTCAGTCCTCTTGTACTTAAGTCGGCATTGTGCCATTTGAATTTAATTCCGATGCTATTTCTTTGTTTCATCGTCAATAAGAAGGTCCAAGGTATACAGTAAACCTGAAGTGAAGCATCGGAATCTAAAACTGGACTCACAGGAGAGGATCAAATCATAGAAAGTTGGAGTGTCAGTCCTCCAGTACTTAAGTAGGCATTTTGCCTTTTCAATTTAATTCCGATAAAATTTCTGTGCTTCATCGTCAGTAACAAGGTCCAAGGTATACAATAATCCTGAAGTGAAGCATCGGAATCTAAAATTGGACTCACAGGAGAGGTTCAAATCATTGAAAGTTAGAGTGTCAGTCTTCTTGTACTTAAGGTGGCATTGTGCCTTTTGAATTTCATTCCGATGCAATATCTGTGCTGCATCGTCAATGAGAAGGTCCAAGGTATACAGTAAACCTGAAGTCAATCATCGGAATCTAAAACTGGACTCACAGGAGAGGTTCAAATCATAGAAAGTTAGAGTGTCAGTCCTCTTCTACTTAAGTCGGCATTTTGCCTTTTGTATTAAATTCGGATGCAATTTCTGTGCTTCATCGTCAATAAGAAGGTCCAAGGGATTCAGTAAAAATGAAGTGAAGCATCGGAATCTAAAACTGGACTCACAGGAGAGGTTCAAATCATAGAAAGTTAGAGTGTCAGTCCTCTTGTACTTAAGTCGGCATTGTGCCTTTTGAATTTAATTCCGATGCAATTTATGTGCTTCATCGTCTATAAGAAGGCCCAGGTTTACAGTAAACCTGAAGTGAAGCATCGGAATCTAAAACTGGACTCACAGGAGAGGTTGAAATCGTAGAAAGGCAGAGTTTCAGTCCTCTTGTACTTAAGTCGGCATTGTGCCTTTTGTATTAAATTCGGATGCAATTTCTGTGTTTCATCGTCAATAAGAAGGTCCAAGGGATACAGTAAACCTGAAGTTAAGCATCGGAATCCAAAACTGGACTCACAGGAGAGGTTCTAACCATAGACAGTAGGAAGAGTAAGCTCTCTTGTAGTTAAGTCGGCATTGTGCCATTTGAATTTAATTCCGATGCAATTTCTGTGCTTCATCGTCAATAAGAAGGTCCAAGATATACAGTAATCCTGAAGTGAATCATCGGATCTAAAATTGGGCTCACAGGAGAGGTTCAAATAATAGAAAGTTAGAGTGTCAGTCCTGTTGTACTTCAGTCGGCATTGTGCAACTTGAATTTAATTCCGATGCTATTTCTGTGCTTCATCGTCAATAAGAGGGTCCAAGGGATACAGAAAACCTGAAGTCAAGCATCGGAATCTAAAACTGGACTCACAGGATAGGTTCAAATCATAGAAAGTTAGAGTGTCAGTCCTCTTGTACCTAAGTCGGCATTTTGCTTTTGTATTAAATTCGGATGCAATTCCTGTGCTTCATCGTCAATAAGAAGGTCCAAGGGATACAGGAAACCTGTAGTGAAGCATCGGAATCTAAAACTGGACTCACAGGAGAGGTTCAAACCTTAGAAAGTTAGAGTGTCAGTCCTCTTGTACTTGAGTCGTCATTGTGCCATTTGAATTTTATTCCGATGCAATTTATGTGCTTCATCGTCAATAAGAAGGTCCAAGGTATAAAGTAAACCTGAAGTGAAGCATCGGAATCTAAAACTGGACTCACAGGAGAGCTTAAAATCGTAGAAAGTCAGAGTTTCAGTCGTCTTGTACTTATGTCGGCATTGTGCCTTTTGTATTAAATTCGGATGCAATTTCTGTGTTTCATCGTCAATAAGAAGGTCCAAGAGATACAGTAAACCTGAAGTTAAGCATCGGAATCTAAAACTGGACTCACAGGAGAGGTTCTAAACATTGACAGTAGGAAGAGTCAGCTCTCTTGTAGTTAGGTCGGCATTGTGCCTTTTGAATTTAATTCCGATGCAATTTCTGTGCTTCATCGTCAATAAGAAGATCCAAGGTATACAGTAAACCTGAAGTGAAGCATCGGAATCTAAAATTGGACTCACAGGAAAAGTTCAAATCATAGAAAGTTAGAGTGTCAGTCCTCTTGTACTTAAGCCGGCATTGTGTCTTTTGTATTAAATTCGGATGCAATTTCTGTGTTTCATCGACAATAAGAAGGTCCAAGGGATACAGTAAACCTGAAGTGAAGCATAGCAATCTAAAACTGGACTCACAGGAGAGGTTCAAATCATTAAAAGTTAGAGTGTCAGTCCACTTGTACTTATGTCGGCATTGTGCCATTTGAATTTAATTCCGATGCAATTTCTTTGTTTCATCGTCAATAAGAAGGTCCAAGGTATACAGTAAACGTGAAGTGAAGCTTCGGAATCTAAAACTGGACTCACAGGAGAGGATCAAATCATAGAAAGTTAGAGTGTCAGTCCTCCAGTACTTAAGTAGGCATTGTGCCTTTTCAATTTAATTCCGATAAAATTTCTGTGCTTCATCGTCAATTAGAAGATCCAAGGCATACAGTAAACCTGAAGTCAATCATCGGAATCTAAAACTGGACTCACAGGAGAGGTTCAAATCATAGAAAGTTAGAGTGTCAGTCCTCTTGTACTTAAGTCGGCATTGTGCAACTTGAATTTAATTCCGATGCGATTTCTGTGCTTCATTGTCTATAAGAAGGTCCAAGGTATACAGTAAACCTGAAGTGAAGCATCGGAATCTAAAATTGGACTCACAGGATAGGTTCAAATCATAGAAAGTTAGAGTGTCAGTCCTCTTCTACTTAAGTCGGCATTTTGCCTTTTGTATTAAATTCGGATGCAATTTCTGTGCTTCATCGTCAATAAGAAGGTCCAAGGGATACAGTAAACCTGAAGTTAATCATCGGAATCTAAAACTGGACTCACAGGAGAGGTTCTAAACATAGACAGTAGGAAGAGTCAGCTCTCTTGTAGTTAAGTCGGCATTGTGCCATTCGAATTTAATTCCGATGCAATTTCTGTGCTTCATCGTCAATAAGAAGGTCCAAGGTATACAGTAATCCTGAAGTGAATCATCGGAATCTAAAATTGGGCTCACAGGAGAGGTTCAAATCATAGAAAGTTAGAGTGTCAGTCCTCTTGTACTTCAGTCGGCATTGTGCAACCTGAATTTAATTCCGATGCTATTTCTGTGCTTCATCGTCAATAAGAGGGTCCAAGGTATACTAGTAAACATCTACTTTACACACCAATATATTAATGTACATCTGCACAAACCTTCATTATTATTGCCACTCTTTCTCATGTTTGTCATTATTATTTGATTTTTTTTACTGTTATTATTATTGCTTTCACCATAATCTGTATGTATAGCACCTGATGTAAAAATACTGCCAGCATTTACTTTATTAGGTCTTAGTCATATTCATCATTATTATTTGATTTTTTGTTTTACTGTTATTATTATTGCTTTTATCATAATCTGTATGTATAGCAACTGTTGTAAAAATACTTCCGCATTTACTTAATTAGGTCTTAGTCACTACTCTTTATTCATGTTGTCACTAGAGTAAGCTAATTTTCTCATTTAAACTATGTTCATGATGTAACTCTGATGTGTGAAATGCTGCATGTGTGAAACACTGGTCCGATGTAAGAGAGGGCCTGATGGCCCTAATCTGATCAGGTTAAATAAATAAATAAATAAATAAATAAATAAACCTGAAGTCAAGCATCGGAATCTAAAACTGGACTCACAGGATAGGTTCAAATCATAGAAAGTTAAAGTGTCAGTCCTCTTGTACTTAAGCCGGCATTGTGTCTTTTGTATTAAATTCGGATGCAATTTCTGTGTTTCATCGACAATAAGAAGGTCCAAGGGATACAGTAAACCTGAAGTGAAGCATCGGAATCTAAAACTGGACTCATAGGAGAGGTTCTAATTATAGAAAGTTAAAGTGTCAGTCCTCTTGAACTTAAGTCGGCATTGTGCTTTTTGAATTTAATTCCGATGCAATTCCTGTGCTTTATCGTCAATAAGAAGGTCCAAGGTAAACAGTAAACCTGAAGTGAAGCATCGGAATCTAAAACTGGGCTCACAGGAGAGGTTCAAATCATAGAAAGTTAGAGTGTCTGTCCTCTTGTACTTAAGTCGGCATTATGCCTTTTGAATTTAATTCCGATGCAATTTCTGTGTTTCATCGTCAATAAGAAGGTCCAAGCTGTACAGTAAACCTGAAGTGAAGCATCGGAATCTAAAACTGGACTCACAGGAGAGGTTCAGATCATAGAAAGTTAGAGTTTCAGTCCTCTGGTACTTAAGTCGGCATTGTGCCTTTAGTATTAAATTCGGATGCAATTTCTGTGCTTCATCGTCAATAAGAAGGTCCAAGAGATACACTAAACCTGAAGTGAAGCATCGGAATCTAAATCTGGTCTCAAACTAAATGTTCATAACATAGATAGTAAGAAGAGTCAGTCTTCTGGTACTGAAGACGGCATTGTGCCTTTTGTATTTAATTACGATGCAATTTGTGTGTTTCATAGTCAATTAGAATGTGCAAGGGATACAGTAAACCTGAACAGAAGCATCGGAATCTGAAACTGGTCTCACAGGAAAAGTTATAAACATAGACAGTAAGAAGAGTCAGTCCTCTTGTACTTAAGTCGGCATTGTGCCTTTTGTGTTTAATTCCGATGCAATTTCTGTGTTTCATCGTCAATAAGAGGATCCAAGGGATACAGTAAACCTGAAGTGAAGCATCGGAACCTAAAACCGGTATCACAGGAGAGGATCAAATCGTAGAATGTAAGAAGTGTCAGTCCATTCGTACGTAAGTCGGCATTCTGCCTTTTGTATTTAATTCCGATGCAATTTCTGTGTTTCATCGTCAATAAGAAGGTCCAAGGGATACAGTAAACGTGAAATGAAGCATCGCAATCTAAAACTGGACATACAGGAGAGGATCAAATCATAGAAAGTGCGAGTGTCAGTCCTCTTGTACTTAAGTCGGCATTGTGCCTTTTGTATTAAATTCGGATGCAATTTCTGTGCTTCATCGTCAATAAGAAGGTCCAAGGGATACAGTAAACCTGTAGTGAAGCATCGGAATCTAAAACTGGACTCACAGGAGAGGTTCAAACCTTAGAAAGTTAGAGTGTCAGTCCTCTTGTACTTGAGTCGTCATTGTGCCTTTTGAATTTCATTCCGATGCAATTTATGTGCTTCATCGTCAATAAGAAGGTCCAAGGTATAAAGTAAACCTGAAGTGAAGCATCGGAATCTAAAACTGGACTCACAGGAGTGCTTAAAATCGTAGAAAGTCAGAGTTTCAGTCGTCTTGTACTTATGTCGGCATTGTGCCTTTTGTATTAAATTCGGATGCAATTTCTGTGTTTCATCGTCAATAAGAAGGTCCAAGAGATACAGTAAACCTGAAGTTAAGCATCGGAATCTAAAACTGGACTCACAGGAGAAGTTCTAAACATTGACAGTAGGAAGAGTCAGCTCTCTTGTAGTTAGGTCGGCATTGTGCCTTTTGAATTTAATTCCGATGCAATTTCTGTGCTTCATCGTCAATAAGAAGATCCAAGGTATACAGTAAACCTGAAGTGAAGCATCGGAATCTAAAATTGGACTCACAGGAAAAGTTCAAATCATAGAAAGTTAGAGTGTCAGTCCTCTTGTACTTAAGCCGGCATTGTGTCTTTTGTATTAAATTCGGATGCAATTTCTGTGCTTCATCGTCAATAAGAAGGTCCAAGTTATACGGTAAACCTGTAGTGAAGCATCGGAATCTAAAACTGGACTCACAGGAGAGGTTCAAACCTTAGAAAGTTAGAGTGTCAGTCCTCTTGTACTTGAGTCGTCATTGTGCCTTTTGAATTTTATTCCGATGCAATTTATGTGCTTCATCGTAAATAAGAAGGTCCAAGGTATAAAGTAAACCTGAGGTGAAGCATCAGAATCTAAAACTGGACTCACAGGAGAGCTTAAAATCGTAGAAAGTCAGAGTTTCAGTCGTCTTGTACTTATGTCAGCATTGTGCCTTTTGTATTAAATTCGGATGCAATTTCTGTGTTTCATCGTCAATAAGAAGGTCCAAGAGATACAGTAAACCTGAAGTTAAGCATCGGAATCTAAAACTGGACTCACAGGAGAGGTTCTAAACATTGACAGTAGGAAGAGTCAGCTCTCTTGTAGTTAGGTCGGCATTGTGCCTTTTGAATTTATTTCCGATGCAATTTCTGTGCTTCATCGTCAATAGGAAGATCCAAGGTATACAGTAAACCTGAAGTGAAGCATCGGAATCTAAAATTGGACTCACAGGAAAAGTTCAAATCATAGAAAGTTAGAGTGTCAGTCCTCTTGTACTTAAGCCGGCATTGTGTCTTTTGTATTAAATTCGTATGCAATTTCTGTGTTTCATCGACAATAAGAAGGTCCAAGGGATACAGTAAACCTGAAGTGAAGAATAGCAATCTAAAACTGGACTCACAGGAGAGGTTCAAATCATTAAAAGTTAGAGTGTCAGTCCACTTGTACTTATGTCGGCATTGTGCCATTTGAATTTAATTCCGATGCAATTTCTTTGTTTCATCGTCAATAAGAAGGTCCAAGGTATACAGTAAACGTGAAGTGAAGCTTCGGAATCTAAAACTGGACTCACAGGAGGGGATCAAATCATAGAAAGTTAGAGTGTCAGTCCTCCAGTACTTAAGTAGGCATTGTGCCTTTTCAATTTAATTCCGATAAAATTTCTGTGCTTCATCGTCAATAAGAAGATCCAAGGTATACAGTAAACCTGAAGTCAATCATCGGAATCTAAAACTGGACTCACAGGAGAGGTTCAAATCATAGAAAGTTAGAGTGTCAGTCCTCTTGTACTTCAGTCGGCATTGTGCAACTTGAATTTAATTCCGATGCTATTTCTGTGCTTCATCGTCAATAAGAGGGTCCAAGGGATACAGTAAACCTGAAGTCAAGCATCGGAATCTAAAACTGGACTCACAGGAGAGGTTCAAATCATAGAAAGTTAGAGTGTCAGTCCTCTTGTACTTAAGTCGGCATTTTGCCTTTTGTATTAAATTCGGATGCAATTTCTGTGCTTCATCGTCAATAAGAAGGTCCAAGGGATTCAGTAAAAATGAAGTGAAGCATCGGAATCTAAAACTGGACTCACAGGAGAGGTTCAAATCATAGAAAGTTAGAGTGTCAGTCCTCTTGTACTTAAGTCGGCATTGTGCCTTTTGAATTTAATTCCGATGCAATTTATGTGCTTCATCGTCAATAAGAAGGTCCAAGGTATACAGTAAACCTGAAGTGAAGCATCGGAATCTAAAACTGGACTCACAGGAGCGGTTAAAATCGTAGAAAGGCAGAGTTTCAGTCCTTTTGTACTTAAGTCGGCATTGTGCCTTTTGTATTAAATTCGGATGCAATTTCTGTGTTTCATCGTCAGTAAGAAGGTCCAAGGGATACAGTAAACCTGAAGTTAATCATCGGAATCTAAAACTGGACTCACAGGAGAGGTTCTAAACATAGACAGTAGGAAGAGTCAGCTCTCTTGTAGTTAAGTCGGCATTGTGCCATTCGAATTTAATTCCGATGCAATTTCTGTGCTTCATCGTCAATAAGAAGATCCAAGGTATACAGTAAACCTGAAGTGAAGCATCGGAATCTAAAATTGGACTCACAGGAAAAGTTCAAATCATAGAAAGTTAGAGTGTCAGTCCTCTTGTACTTAAGCCGGCATTGTGTCTTTTGTATTAAATTCGGATGCAATTTCTGTGTTTCATCGACAATAAGAAGGTCCAAGGGATACAGTAAACCTGAAGTGAAGAATAGCAATCTAAAACTGGACTCACAGGAGAGGTTCAAATCATTAAAAGTTAGAGTGTCAGTCCACTTGTACTTATGTCGGCATTGTGCCATTTGAATTTAATTCCGATGCAATTTCTTTGTTTCATCGTCAATAAGAAGGTCCAAGGTATACAGTAAACGTGAAGTGAAGCTTCGGAATCTAAAACTGGACTCACAGGAGAGGATCAAATCATAGAAAGTTAGAGTGTCAGTCCTCTTGTACTTCAGTCGGCATTGTGCAACTTGAATTTAATTCCGATGCTATTTCTGTGCTTCATCGTCAATAAGAGGGTCCAAGGGATACAGTAAACCTGAAGTCAAGCATCGGAATCTAAAACTGGACTCACAGGAGAGGTTCAAATCATAGAAAGTTAGAGTGTCAGTCCTCTTGTACTTAAGTCGGCATTTTGCCTTTTGTATTAAATTCGGATGCAATTTCTGTGCTTCATCGTCAATAAGAAGGTCCAAGGGATTCAGTAAAAATGAAGTGAAGCATCGGAATCTAAAACTGGACTCACAGGAGAGGTTCAAAACATAGAAAGTTAGAGTGTCAGTCCTCTTGTACTTAAGTCGGCATTGTGCCTTTTGAATTTAATTCCGATGCAATTTATGTGCTTCATCGTCAATAAGAAGGTCCAAGGTATACAGTAAACCTGAAGTGAAGCATCGGAATCTAAAACTGGACTCACAGGAGAGGTTAAAATCGTAGAAAGGCAGAGTTTCAGTCCTCTTGTACTTAAGTCGGCATTGTGCCTTTTGTATTAAATTCGGATGCAATTTCTGTGTTTCATCGTCAGTAAGAAGGTCCAAGGGATACAGTGAACCTGAAGTTAATCATCGGAATCTAAAACTGGACTCACAGGAGAGGTTCTAAACATAGACAGTAGGAAGAGTCAGCTCTCTTGTAGTTAAGTCGGCATTGTGCCATTCGAATTTAATTCCGATGCAATTTCTGTGCTTCATCGTCAATAAGAAGATCCAAGGTATACAGTAAACCTGAAGTGAAGCATCGGAATCTAAAATTGGACTCACAGGAAAAGTTCAAATCATAGAAAGTTAGAGTGTCAGTCCTCTTGTACTTAAGCCGGCATTGTGTCTTTTGTATTAAATTCGGATGCAATTTCTGTGTTTCATCGACAATAAGAAGGTCCAAGGGATACAGTAAACCTGAAGTGAAGCATAGCAATCTAAAACTGGACTCACAGGAGAGGTTCAAATCATTAAAAGTTAGAGTGTCAGTCCACTTGTACTTATGTCGGCATTGTGCCATTTGAATTTAATTCCGATGCAATTTCTTTGTTTCATCGTCAATAAGAAGGTCCAAGGTATACAGTAAACGTGAAGTGAAGCTTCGGAATCTAAAACTGGACTCACAGGAGAGGATCAAATCATAGAAAGTTAGAGTGTCAGTCCTCCAGTACTTAAGTAGGCATTGTGCCTTTTCAATTTAATTCCGATAAAATTTCTGTGCTTCATCGTCAATAAGAAGATCCAAGGTATACAGTAAACCTGAAGTCAATCATCGGAATCTAAAACTGGACTCACAGGAGAGGTTCAAATCATAGAAAGTTAGAGTGTCAGTCCTCTTGTACTTCAGTCGGCATTGTGCAACTTGAATTTAATTCCGATGCTATTTCTGTGCTTCATCGTCAATAAGAGGGTCCAAGGGATACAGTAAACCTGAAGTCAAGCATCGGAATCTAAAACTGGACTCACAGGATAGGTTCAAATCATAGAAAGTTAGAGTGTCAGTCCTCTTGTACCTAAGTCGGCATTTTGCTTTTGTATTAAATTCGGATGCAATTTCTGTGCTTCATCGTCAATAAGAAGGTCCAAGGGATACAGTAAACCTGTAGTGAAGCATCGGAATCTAAAACTGGACTCACAGGAGAGGTTCAAACCTTAGAAAGTTAGAGTGTCAGTCCTCTTGTACTTGAGTCGTCATTGTGCCTTTTGAATTTTATTCCGATGCAATTTATGTGCTTCATCGTCAATAAGAAGGTCCAAGGTATAAAGTAAACCTGAAAGTGAAGCATCGGAATCTAAAACTGGACTCACAGGAGAGCTTAAAATCGTAGAAAGTCAGAGTTTCAGTCGTCTTGTACTTATGTCGGCATTGTGCCTTTTGTATTAAATTCGGATGCAATTTCTGTGTTTCATCGTCAATAAGAAGGTCCAAGAGATACAGTAAACCTGAAGTTAAGCATCGGAATCTAAAACTGGACTCACAGGAGAGGTTCTAAACATTGACAGTAGGAAGAGTCAGCTCTCTTGTAGTTAGGTCGGCATTGTGCCTTTTGAATTTAATTCCGATGCAATTTCTGTGCTTCATCGTCAATAAGAAGATCCAAGGTATACAGTAAACCTGAAGTGAAGCATCGGAATCTAAAATTGGACTCACAGGAAAAGTTCAAATCATAGAAAGTTAGAGTGTCAGTCCTCTTGTACTTAAGCCGGCATTGTGTCTTTTGTATTAAATTCGGATGCAATTTCTGTGTTTCATCGACAATAAGAAGGGCCAAGGGATACAGTAAACCTGAAGTGAAGCATAGCAATCTAAAACTGGACTCACAGGAGAGGTTCAAATCATTAAAAGTTAGAGTGTCAGTCCACTTGTACTTATGTCGGCATTGTGCCATTTGAATTTAATTCCGATGCAATTTCTTTGTTTCATCGTCAATAAGAAGGTCCAAGGTATACAGTAAACGTGAAGTGAAGCTTCGGAATCTAAAACTGGACTCACAGGAGAGGATCAAATCATAGAAAGTTAGAGTGTCAGTCCTCCAGTACTTAAGTAGGCATTGTGCCTTTTCAATTTAATTCCGATAAAATTTCTGTGCTTCATCGTCAATAAGAAGATCCAAGGTATACAGCAAACCTGAAGTCAATCATCGGAATCTAAAACTGGACTCACAGGAGAGGTTCAAATCATAGAAAGTTAGAGTGTCAGTCCTCTTGTACTTAAGTCGGCATTGTGCAACTTGAATTTAATTCCGATGCGATTTCTGTGCTTCATTGTCTATAAGAAGGTCCAAGGTATACAGTAAACCTGAAGTGAAGCATCGGAATCTAAAATTGGACTCACAGGATAGGTTCAAATCATAGAAAGTTAGAGTGTCAGTCCTCTTCTACTTAAGTCGGCATTTTGCCTTTTGTATTAAATTCGGATGCAATTTCTGTGCTTCATCGTCAATAAGAAGGTCCAAGGGATTCAGTAAAAATGAAGTGAAGCATCGGAATCTAAAACTGGACTCACAGGAGAGGTTCAAATCATAGAAAGTTAGAGTGCCAGTCCTCTTGTACTTAAGTCGGCATTGTGCCTTTTGAATTTAATTCCGATGCAATTTATGTGCTTCATCGTCAATAAGAAGGTCCAAGGTATACAGTAAACCTGAAGTGAAGCATCGGAATCTAAAACTGGACTCACAGGAGAGGTTAAAATCGTAGAAAGGCAGAGTTTCAGTCCTCTTGTACTTAAGTCGGCATTGTGCCTTTTGTATTAAATTCGGATGCAATTTCTGTGTTTCATCGTCAGTAAGAAGGTCCAAGGGATACAGTAAACCTGAAGTTAATCATCGGAATCTAAAACTGGACTCACAGGAGGGGTTCTAAACATAGACAGTAGGAAGAGTCAGCTCTCTTGTAGTTAGGTCGGCATTGTGCCATTCGAATTTAATTTCGATGCAATTTCTGTGCTTCATCGTCAATAAGAAGGTCCAAGGTATACAGTAATCCTGAAGTGAATCATCGGAATCTAAAATTGGGCTCACAGGAGAGGTTCAAATCATAGAAAATTAGAGTGTCAGTGCTCTTGTACTGCAGTAGGCATTGTGCAACCTGAATTTAATTCCGATGCTATTTCTGTGCTTCATCGTCAATAAGAGGGTCCAAGGTATACAGTAAACCTGAAGTCAAGCATCGGAATCTAAAACTGGACTCACAGGATAGGTTCAAATCATAGAAAGTTAGAGTGTCAGTCCTCTTCTACTTAAGTCGGCATTTTGCCTTTTGTATTAAATTCGGATGCAATTTCTGTGCTTCATCGTCAATAAGAAGGTCCAAGGGATTCAGTAAAAATGAAGTGAAGCATCGGAATCTAAAACTGGACTCACAGGAGAGGTTAAAATCGTAGAAAGGCAGAGTTTCAGTCCTCTTGTACTTAAGTCGGCACTGTGCCTTTTGTATTAAATTCGGATGCAATTTCTGTGTTTCATCGTCAGTAAGAAGGTCCAAGGGATACAGTAAACCTGAAGTTAAGCATCGGAATCTAAAACTGGACTCACAGGAGAGGTTCTAAACATTGACAGTAGGAAGAGTCATCTCTCTTGTAGTTAGGTCGGCATTGTGCCTTTTGAACTTAATTCCGATGCAATTTCTGTGCTTCATCGTCAATAAGAAGATCCAAGGTATACAGTAATCCAGAAGTGATGCATCGGAATCTAAAATTGGACTCACAGGAAAAGTTCAAATCATAGAAAGTTAGAGTGTCAGTCCTCTTGTACTTAAGCCGGCATTGTGTCTTTTGTATTAAATTCGGATGCAATTTCTGTGTTTCATCGACAATAAGAAGGTCCAAGGGATACAGTAAACCTGAAGTGAAGTATCGGAATCTAAAACTGGACTCATAGTAGAGGTTCAAATTATAGAAAGTTATAGTGTCAGTCCTCTTGTACTTAAGTCGGCATTGTGCTTTTTGAATTTAATTCCGATGCAATTCCTGTGCTTTATCGTCAATAAGAAGGTCCAAGGTAAACAGTAAACCTGAAGTGAAGCATCGGAATCTAAAACTGGGCTCACAGGAGAGGTTCAAATCATAGAAAGTTAGAGTGTCTGTCCTCTTGTACTTAAGTCGGCATTATGCCTTTTGAATTTAATTCCGATGCAATTTCTGTGTTTCATCGTCAATAAGAAGGTCCAAGCTGTACAGTAAACCTGAAGTGAAGCATCGGAATCTAAAACTGGACTCACAGGAGAGGTTCAGATCATAGAAAGTTAGCGTTTCAGTCCTCTGGTACTTAAGTCGGCATTGTGCCTTTAGTATTAAATTCGGATGCAATTTCTGTGCTTCATCGTCAATAAGAAGGTCCAAGAGATACACTAAACCTGAAGTGAAGCATCGGAATCTAAATCTGGTCTCAAACTAAATGTTCATGACATAGATAGTAAGAAGAGTCAGTCTTCTGGTACTGAAGACGGCATTGTGCCTTTTGTATTTAATTACGATGCAATTTGTGTGTTTCATAGTCAATTAGAATGTGCAAGGGATACAGTAAACCTGAACAGAAGCATCGGATCTGAAACTGGTCTCACAGGAAAAGTTCTAAACATAGACAGTAAGAAGAGTCAGTCCTCTTGTACTTAAGTCGGCATTGTGCCTTTTGTGTTTAATTCCGATGCAATTTCTGTGTTTCATCGTCAATAAGAAGATCCAAGGGATACAGTAAACCTGAAGTGAAGCATCGGAACCTAAAACCGGTATCACAGGAGAGGATCAAATCGTAGAATGTAAGAAGTGTCAGTCCATTCGTACGTAAGTCGGCATTCTGCCTTTTGTATTTAATTCCGATGCAATTTCTGTGTTTCATCGTCAATAAGAAGGTCCAAGGGATACAGTAAACGTGAAATGAAGCATCGCAATCTAAAACTGGACATACAGGAGAGGATCAAATCATAGAAAGTTAGAGTCTCAGTCCTCCAGTACTTAAGTAGGCATTGTGCCTTTTCAATTTAATTCCGATAAAATTTCTGTGCTTCATCGCCAATAAGAAGGTCCGAGGTATACAATAATCCTGAAGTGAAGCATCGGAATCTAAAATTGGACTCACAGGAGAGGTTCAAATCATAGAAAGTTAGAGTGTCAGTCCTCTTGTACTTAAGTCGGCCTTGTGCCTTTTGAATTTCATTCCGATGCAATTTCTGTGCTGCGTCGACAATAAGAAGGTCCAAGGTATACAGTAAACCTGAAGTCAAGCAATGGAATCTAAAACTGGACTCACAGGAGAGGTTCAAATCATAGAAAGTTAGAGTGTCAGTCCTCTTGTACTTAAGTCGGCATTGTGCAACTTGAATTTAATTCCGATGCGATTTCTGTGCATCATTGTCAATAAGAAGGTCCAAGGTATACAGTAAACCTGAAGTCAAGCATCGTAATCTAAAACTGGACTCACAGGAGAGGTTAAAGTCATAGAAAGTTAGAGTGTCAGTCCTCTTGTACTTAAGTCGGCATTGTGCTTTTTTAATTTAATTCCGATGCAATTTATGTGCTTCATCGTCAATAAGAAGGTCCAAGGTATACAGTAAACCTGATGTGAAGCATCGGAACCTAAAACCGGTCTCACAGGAGAGGATCAAATAATAGAAAGTTAGAGTGGCAGTCCTCTTGTACTTAAGTCGGCATTGCGCCTTTTGTATTACATTCGGATGCAATTTCTGTGTTTCATCGTCAAAAAGAAGGTCCAAGGGATACAGTAAACGTGAAATGAAGCATAGCAATCTAAAACTGGACTCACAGGAGAGGATCAAATCATTAAAAGTTAGAGTGTCAGTCCACTTGTACTTATGTCGGCATTGTGCCTTTTGAATTTAATTCCGATGCAATTTCTGTGTTTCATCGTCAATAAGAAGGTCCAAGGGATACTGTAAACCTGAAATGAAGCATCGGAATCTAAAACTGGACTCACAGGAGAGGTTCTAAACATAGACAGTAAGAAGAGTCAGTCCTCTTGTACTTAAGTCGGCATTGTGCATTTTGTGTTTAATTCCGATGCAATTTCTGTGTTTCATCGTCCATAAGAAGGCCCAAGGGATACAGTAAACGTGAAATGAAGCATCACAACCTAAAACTGGACATAAAGGAGAGGATCAAATTATAGAAAGTTAGAGTCTCAGTCCTCCAGTACTTATGTAGGCATTGTGCCTTTTCAATTTCATTCTGATAAAATTTCTGTGCTTCATCGTCAATAAGAAGGTCCAAGGTATACAATAATCCTGAAGTGAAGCATCGGAATCTAAAATTGGACTCACAGGAGAGGTTCAAATCATAGAAAGTTAGAGTGTCAGTCCTCTTGTACTTATGTCGGCCTTGTGCCTTTTGAATTTCATTCCGATGCAATTTCTGTGCTGCGTCGTCAATAAGAAGGTCCAAGGTATACAGTAAACCTGAAGTCAAGCAATGGAATCTAAAACTGGACTCACAGGAGAGGTTCAAATCATAGAAAGTTAGAGTGTCAGTCCTCTTGTACTTAAGTCGGCATTGTGCAACTTGATTTAATTCCGATGCGATTTCTGTGCATCATTGTCAATAAGAAGGTCCAAGGTATACAGTAAACCTGAAGTCAAGCAATGGAATCTAAAACTGGACTCACAGGAGAGGTTCAAATCATAGAAAGTTAGAGTGTCAGTCCTCTTGTACTTAAGTCGGCATTGTGCCTTTTGTATTAAATTCGGATGCAATTTCTGTGTTTCTTTGTCAATAAGAAGGACCAAGGGATACAGTAAACGTGAAATGAAGCATAGCAATCTGAAACTGGACTCACAGGAGAGGTTCAAATCATTAAAAGTTAGAGTGTCAGTCCACTTGTACTTATGTCGGCATTGTGCCATTTGAATTTAATTCCGATGCAATTTCTTTGTTTCATCGTCAATAAGAAGGTCCAAGGTATACAGTAAACCTGAAGTGAAGCATCGGAATCTAAAACTGGACTCACAGGAGAGGATCAAATCATAGAAACTTAGAGTGTCAGTCCTCCAGTACTTAAGTAGGCATTGTGCCTTTTCAATTTAATTCCGATAAAATTTCTGTGTTTCATCGTCAGTAACAAGGTCCAAGGTATACAATAATCCTGAGGTGAAGCATCGGAATCTAAAATTGGACTCACAGGAGAGGTTCAAATCATTGAAATTTAGAGTGTCAGTCTTCTTGTACTTAAGTCGGCATTGTGCCTTTTGAATTTCATTCCGATGCAAATTCTGTGTTTCATCGTTAATAAGAAGGTCCAAGGTATACAGTAAACCTGAAGTCAAGCATCGGAATCTAAAACTGGACTCACAGGAGAGGTTCAAACCATAGAAAGTTAGAGTGTCAGTCCTCTTGTACTTAAGTCGGCATTGTGCAACTTGAATTTAATTCCGATGCGATTTCTGTGCTTCATTGTCTATAAGAAGGTCCAAGGTATACAGTAAACCTGAAGTCAAGCATCATAATCTAAAACTGGACTCACAGGAGAGGTTCAAATCATAGAAAGTTAGAGTGTCAGTCCTCTTGTACTTAAGTCGGCATTTTGCTTTTTGTATTAAATTCGGATGCTATTTCTGTGCTTCATCGTCAATAAGAAGGTCCAACGGATACAGTAAAAATGAAGTGAAGCATCGGAATCTAAAACTGGACTCACAGGAGAGGTTCAAATCATAGAAAGTTAGAGTGTCAGTCCTCTTGTACTTAAGTCGGCATTGTGCCTTTTGAATTTAATTCCGATGCAATTTATGTGCTTCTTCGTCAATGAGAAGGTCCAAGGTATACAGTAAACCTGAAGTGAACAATCGGAATCTCAAACTGGACTCACAGGAGAGGTTCAAATCATAGAAAGTTAGAGTGTCAGTCCTCTTGTACTTAAATCGGCATTGTGCAACTTGAATTTAATTCCGATGCTATTTCTGTGCTTCATCGTCAATAAGAGGGTCCAAGGTATACAGTAAACCTGAAGTCAAGCATTGGAATCTAAAACTGGACTCACAGGATAGGTTCAAATCAACGAAAGTTAGAGTGTCAGTCCTCTTGTACTTAAGCCGGCATTGTGTCTTTTGTATTAAATTCGGTTGGAATTTCTGTGTTTCATCGACAATAAGAAGGTCCAAGGTATAAAGTAAACCTGAAGTGAAGCATTGGAATCTAAAACTGGACTCACAGGAGAGCTTAAAATCGTAGAAAGGCAGAGTTTCAGTCCTCTTGTACTTAAGTCGGCATCGTGCCTTTTGTATTAAATTCGGATGCAATTTCTGTGTTTCATCGTCAATAAGAAGGTCCAAGAGATACAGTAAACCTGAAGTTAAGCATCGGAATCTAAAACTGGACTCACAGGAGAGGTTCTAAACATAGACAGTAGGAAGAGTCAGCTCTCTTGTAGTTAGGTCGGCATTGTGCCTTTTGAATTTAATTCCGATGCAATTTCTGTGCTTCATCGTCAATAAGAAGATCCAAGGTATACTGTAATCCTGAAGTGAAGCATCGGAATCTAAAATTGGACTCACAGGAAAGGTTCAAATCATAGAAAGTTAGAGTGTCAGTCCTCTTGTACTTAAGCCGGCATTGTGTCTTTTGTATTAAATTCGGATGGAATTTCTGTGTTTCATCGACAATAAGAAGGTCCAAGGGATTCAGTAAACCTGAAGTGAAGCATCGGAATCTAAAACTGGACTCACAGGAGAGGTTCAAATTATAGAAAGTTAGAGTGTCAGTCCTCTTGTACTTAAGTCGGCATTGTGCTTTTTGAATTTAAATCCGATGCAATTCCTGTGCTTTATCGTCAATAAGAAGGTCCGAGGTAAACAGTAAACCTGAAGTGAAGCATCGGAATCTAAAACTGGGCTCACAGGAGAGGTTCAAATCATAGAAAGTTAGAGTGTCAGTCCTCTTGTACTTAAGTCGGCATTATGCCTTTTGAATTTAATTCCGATGCAATTTCTGTGTTTCATCGTCAATAAGAAGGTCCAAGCTATACAGTAAACCTGAAGTGAAGCATCGGAATCTAAAACTGGACTCACAAGAGAGGTTCAGATCATAGAAAGCTAGAGCGTCAGTCCTCTTGTACTTAAGTCGGCATTGTGCCTTTTGAATTCAATTCCGATACAATTTCTGTACTTCATAGTCAATAAGAAGGTCCAAGGTATACAGAAAACCTGAAGTGAAGCATCGGAAACAAAAACTGGACTCACAGGAGAGGTTCAAATCATAGAAAATTAGAGTGTCAATCTTCTTGTACTTAAGTCGGTATTGTGCCTTTTGAATTTAATTCCAATGCAGTTTCTGTGCTTCATCGTCAATAAGAAAGGCCACGGTATACAGTGAACCTGAAGTGAAGCATCGGAATCCAAAACTGGACTCACAGGATAGGTTCAAATCGTAGAAAGTCAGAGTTTCAGTCCTCTGGTACTTAAGTCGGCATTGTGCCTTTAGTATTAAATTCGGATGCAATTTCTGTGCTTCATCGTCAATAAGAAGGTCCAAGGGATACACTAAACCTGAAGTGAAGCATCGGAATCTAAATCTGGTCTCAAACTAAATGTTCATAACATAGATAGTAAGAAGAGTCAGTCTTCTGGTACTGAAGACGGCATTGTGACTTTTGTATTTAATTACGATTCAATTTGTGTGTTTCACAGTCAATTAGAATGTGCAAGGGATACAGTAAACCTGAACAGAAGCATCGGAATCTGAAACTGGTCTCACAGGAAAAGTTCTAAACATAGAGGTTACACTAAACAACCGAACTAGGTTAATAATTGGCTCCTTTTACCGACCTCCCGACTCAGCAGCATTAGTGGCAGAACAACTGAGAGAAAATTTGGAATACATTTCACATAAATTTTCTCAGCATGTTATAGTCTTAGGTGGAGATTTCAATTTACCAGATATAGACTGGAACACTCAGATGTTTAGGACGGGTGGTAGGGACAGAGCATCGAGTGACATTATACTGAGTGCACTATCCGAAAATTACCTCGAGCAATTAAACAGAGAACCGACTCGTGGAGATAACATCTTGACCTACTGATAACAAACAGACCCGAACTTTTCGACTCTGTATGTACAGAACAGGGAATCAGTGATCATAAGGCCGTTGCAGCATCCCTGAATATGGAAGTTAATAGGAATATAAAGAAAGGGAGGAAGGTTTATCTGTTTAGCAAGAGTAATAGAAGGCAGATTTCAGACTACCTAACAGATCAAAACGAAAATTTCTGTTCCGGCACTGGCAATGTTGAGTGTTTATGGAAAAAGTTCAAGGCAATCGTAAAATGCGTTTTAGACAGGTACGTGCCGAGTAAAACTGTGAGGGACGGGAACAATCCACCGTGGTACAACAACAAAGTTAGGAAACTACTGCGAAAGCAAAGAGAGCTCCACTCCAAGTTTAAACGCAGCCAAAACCTCTCAGACAAACAGAAGCTAAACGATGTCAAAGTTAGCGTAAGGAGGGCTATGCGTGAAGCGTTCATTGAATTCGAAAGTAAAATTCTATGTACCGACTTGACAGAAAATCCTAGGAAGTTCTGGTCTTACGTTAAATCAGTAAGTGGCTCGAAGCAGCATATCCAGACACTACGGGATGATGATGGCATTGAAACAGAGGATGACACGCGTAAAGCTGAAATACTAAACACCTTTTTCCAAAGCTGTTTCACAGAGGAAGACCGCACTGCAGTTCCTTCTCTAAATCCTCGCACAAACGAAAAAATGGCTGACATCGAAATAAGTGTCCAAGGAATAGAAAAGCAACTGGAATCACTCAATAGAGGAAAGTCAACTGGACCTGACGGGATACCAATTCGATTCTACACAGAGTACGCGAAAGAACTTGCCCCCTTTCTAACAGCCGTGTACCGCAAGTCTCTAGAGGAACGGAGGGTTCCAAATGATTGGAAAAGAGCACAGATAGTCCCAGTCTTCAAGAAGGGTCGTCGAGCAGATGCGCAAAACTATAGACCTATATCTCTTACGTCGATCTCTTGTAGAATTTTAGAACACGTTTTTTGCTCGCGTATCATGTCATTTCTGGAAACCCAGAATCTACTATGTAGGAATCAACATGGATTCCGGAAACAGCGATCGTGTGAGACCCAACTCGCCTTATTCGTTCATGAGACCCAGAAAATATTAGATACAGGATCCCAGGTAGATGCTATTTTTCTTGACTTCCGGAAGGCGTTCGATACAGTTCCGCACTGTCGCCTGATAAACAAAGTAAGAGCCTACGGAATATCAGACCAGCTGTGTGGCTGGATTGAAGAGTTTTTAGCAAACAGAACACAGCATGTTGTTATCAAAGGAGAGACGTCTACAGACGTTAAAGTAACCTCTGGCGTGCCACAGGGGAGTGTTATGGGACCATTGCTTTTCACAATATATATAAATGACCTAGTAGATAGTGTCGGAAGTTCCATGCGGCTTTTCGCGGATGATGCTGTAGTATACAGAGAAGTTGCTGCATTAGACAATTTTAGCGAAATACAGGAAGATCTGCAGCGGATAGGCACTTGGTGCAGGGAGTGGCAACTGACCCTTAACATAGACAAATGTAATGTATTGCAAATACATAGAAAGAAGGATCCTTTATTGTATGATTATATGATAGCGGGACAAACATTGGTAGCAGTTACTTCTGTAAAATATCTGGGAGTGTGCGTACCGAACGATTTGAAGTGGAACGATCATATAAAATTAATTGTTGGTAAGGCGGGTACCAGGTTGAGATTCATTGGGAGAAAATGTAGTCCATCAACAAAGGAGGTGGCTTACAAAACACTCGTTCGACCTATACTTGAGTATTGCTCATCAGTGTGGGATCCGTACCAGGTCGGGTTGTCGGAGGAGATAGAGAAGATCCAAAGAAGAGCGGCGCGTTTTGTCACCGGGTTATTTGGTAACCGTGATAGCGTTACGGAGATGTTTATTAAACTCAAGTGGCAGACTCTGCAAGAGAGGCGCTCTGCATCGCGGTGTAGCTTGCTCGCCAGGTTTCGAGAGGGTGCGTTTCTGGATGAGGTATCGAATATATTGCTTCCCCCTACTTATACCTCCCGAGGAGATCACGAATGTAAAATTAGAGAGATTAGAGCGCGCACGGAGGCTTTCAGACAGTCGTTCTTCCCGCGAACCATACGCGACTGGAACAGGAAAGGGAGGTAATGACAGTGGCACGTAAAGTTCCCTCCGCCACACACGGTTGGGTGGCTTGCGGAGTATCAATGTAGATGTAGATGTAGATGTAGACAGTAAGAAGAGTCAGTCCTCTTGTACTCAAGTCGACATTGTGCCTTTTTTTTTAAATTACGATGCAATTTCTGTGTTTAATCGTCAATAAGAAGATCGAAGGGATACAGTAAACCTGAAGTGAAGCATCGGAACCTAAAACCGGTATCACAGGAGAGGATCAAATCGTAGAATGTAAGAAGTGTCAGTCCTTTTGTACTTAAGTCGGCATTCTGCCTTTTGTATTTAATTCCGATGCAATTTCTGTGTTTCATCGTCAATAAGAAGGTCCAAGGGATACAGTAAACGTGAAATGAAGCATCGCAATCTAAAACTGGACTCACAGGAGAGGATCAAATCATAGAAAGTTAGAGTCTCAGTCCTCCAGTACTTAAGTAGGGATTGTGCCTTTTCAATTTAATTCCGATAAAATCTCTGTGCTTCATCGTCAATAAGAAGGTCCAAGGTATACAATAATCCTGAAGTGAAGCATCGGAATCTAAAATTGGACTCACAGGAGAGGTTCAAATCATAGAAAGTTAGAGTGTCAGTCCTCTTGTACTCAAGTCGGCATTGTGAATTTTTAATTTCATTCCGATGCAATTTCTGTGCTGCGTCGTCAATAAGAATGTCCAAGGTATACAGTAAAGCTGAAGTCAAACATCGGAATCTAAAACTGGACTCACAGGAGAGGTTCAAATCATATAAAGTTAGAGTGTCAGTCCTCTTGTACTTAAGTCGGCATTGTGCAACTTGAATTCAATTCCGATGCGATTTCTGTGCTTCATTGTCAATAAGAAGGTCCAAGGTATACAGTAAACCTGAAGTCAAGCATCGTAATCTAAAACTGGACTCACAGGAGAGGTTAAAATCATAGAAAGTTAGAGTGTCAGTCCTCTTGTACTTAAGTCGGCATTTTGCCTTTTGCATTAAATTCGGATGCAATTTCTGTGCTTCATCGTCAATAAGAAGGTCCAAGGGATACAGTAAACCTGAAGTGAAGCATCGGAATCTAAAACTGAACTCACAGGAGAGGTTCAAATCATAGAAAGTTTGAGTGTCAGTCCTCTTGTACTTAAGTCGGCATTGTGCTTTTTTAATTTCATTCCGATGCAATTTATGTGCTTCATCGTCAATAAGAAGGTCCTAGGTATACAGTAAACCTGATGTGAAGCATAAGAATCTATAACTGGACTCACAGGAGAGGTAAAAATGGTAGAAAGGCAGAGTTTCAGTCCTCTTGTACTTAAGTCGGCATTGTGCCTTTTGTATTAAATCCGGATGCAATTTCTGTGTTTCATCGTCAGTAAGAAGGTCCAAGGGATACAGTAAACCTGAAGTTAAGCATCGGAATCTAAAACTGGACTCACAGGAGAGGTTCTAAACATAGACAGTAGGAAGAGTCAGCTCTCTTGTAGTTAAGTCGGCATTGTGCCATTTGAATTTAATTCCGATGCAATTTCTGTGCTTCATCGTCAATAAGAATGTCCAAGGTATACAGTAATCCTGAAATGAAGCATCGGAATCTAAAATTGGACTCACAGAAGAGGTTCAAATCATAGAAAGTTAGAGTGTCAGTCCTCTTGTACTTAAGTCGGCATTGTGTCTTTTGTATTAAATTCAGATGCAATTTCTGTGTTTCATCGACAATAAGAATGTCCAAGGGATACAGTAAACCTGAAGTGAAGCATCGGAATCTAAAACTGGACTTACAGGAGAGGTTCAAATCATAGAAAGTTAGAGTGTAAGTCCTCTTGTACTTAAGTCGGCATTGTGCTTTTTGAATTTAATTCCGATGCAATTCCTGTGCTTTATCGTCAATAAGAAGGTCCAAGGTAAACAGTAAACCTGAAGTGAAGCATCGGAATCTAAAACTGGACTCACAGGAGAGGTTCAAATCGTAGAAAGTTAGAGTGCCAGTCCTCTTGTACTTTAGTCGGCATTATGCCCTTTGAAATTAAATCCGATGCAATTTCTGTGTTTCATCGTCAATAAGAAGGTCCAAGGTATACAGTAAAGCTGAAGTGAAGCATCGGAATCTAAAACTGGACTCACAGGAGAGATTCAGATCATAGAAAGATAGAGTGTCAGTCCTCTTGTACTTAAGTCGGCATTGTGCCTTTTGAATTTAATACCGATGCAATTTCTGTGCCTCATCGCCAATAAGAAGGTCCAAAGTATACAGTAAACCTGAAGTGAGGCATCGGAAACTAAAACTGGACTCACAGGAGAGGTTCAAATCATAGGAAGTTAGAGTGTCAGTCGTCTTGTACTTAAGTCGGTATTGTGCCTTTTCAATTTAATTCCGATGCAGTTTCTGTGCTTCATCGTCAATAAGAAAGTCCACGGTATACGGTAAACCTGAAGTGAAGCATCGGAATCTAAAACGGGACTCACAGGATAGGTTCAAATCGTAGAAAGTCAGAGTTTCAGTCCTCTGGTACTTAAGTCGGCATTGTGCTTTTTGAATTTTATTCCGATGCAATTTATGTGCTTCATCGTCAATAAGAAGGTCCAAGGTACACAGTAAACATGAAGTGAAGCATCGGAATCTAAAACTGGACTCACAGGAGAGGTTAAAATCGTAGAAAGGCAGATTTTCAGTCCTCTTGTACTTAAGTCGGCATTGTGCCTTTTGTATTAAATTCGGATGCAATTTCTGTGTTTCATCGTTAGTAAGAAGGTCCGAGGGATACAGCAAACCTGAAGTTAAGCATCGGAATCTAAAACTGGACTCACAGGAGAGGTTCTAAACATAGACAGTAGGAAGAGTCACCTCTCTTGTAGTTAAGTTGGCATTGTACCATTTCAATTTAATTCCGATGCAATTCCTGTGCTTTATCGTCAATAAGATGGTCCAAGGTAAACAGTAAACCTGAAGTGAAGCATCGGAAACTAAAACTGGAGTCACAGGAGAGGTTCAAATCATAGAAAGTTAGAGTGTCAGTCCTCTTGTACTTAAGTCGGCATTATGCCTTTAGAATTTATTTCCGATAGAATTTCTGTGTTTCATCGTCAATAAGAAGGTCCAAGGTATACAGTAAACCTGAAGTGAAGCATCGGAATCTAAAACTGGTCTCACAGGAGAGATTCAGATCATACAAAGTTAGAGTGTCAGTCCTCTTGTACTTAAGTCGGCATTGGGCTCTTTGAATTTAATTCCGATGCAGTTTCTGTGCTTCATCGTCAATAAGAAAGTCCACGGTATACAGTAAACCTGAAGTGAAGCATCGGAATCTAAAAGTGGACTCACAGGATAGGTTCAAATTGTAGAAAGTCAGAGTTTCAGTCCTCTGGTACTTAAGTCGGCATTGTGCCTTTAGTATTAAATTCGGATGCAATTTCTGTGCTTCATCGTCAATAAGAAGGTCCAAGGGATACAGTAAACCTGAAGTGAAGCATCGGAATCTAAATCTGGTCTCAAACTAAATGTTCATAACATAGATAGTAAGAAGAGTCAGTCTTCTGGTACTGAAGTCGGCATTGTGCCTTTTGTATTTAATTACGATGCAATTTGTGTGTTTCATAGTCAATTAGAAGGTGCAAGGGATACAGTAAACCTGAACAGAAACATCGGAATCTAAAACTGGTCTCACAGGAAAAGTTCTAAACATAGACAGTAAGAAGAATCAGTCCACTTGTACTCAAGTCGACATTGTGCCTTTTGAATTTAATTCCGATGCAATTTCTGTGCTTCATCGACAATAAGAAGGTCCAAGGTATACAGTAAACCTGAAGTGAAGCATCGGAAACTAAAACTGGACTCACAGGAGAGGTTCAAATCATAGAAAGTTAGAGTGTCAATCCTCTTGTACTTAAGTCGGCATTGTGCCATTTGAATTTAATTCCGATGCAATTTCTGTGTTTCATCGTCAATAAGTAGGTCCGAGGTATACAGTAAACCTGATGTGAAGCATCGAAATCTAAAACTGGACTCACAGGACAGGTTCAAATCGTAGAAAGTCAGAGTTTCAGTCCTCTTGTACTTAAGTCGGCATTGTCCCTTTTGTATTAAATTCGGATGCAATTTCTGTGTTTCATCGTCAATAAGAAGGTCCAAGGGATACAGTAAACGTGAAATGAAGCATCGCAATCTAAAACTGGACTCACAGGAGAGGATCAAATCATTAAAAGTTAGAGTGTCAGTCCTCTTGTTCTTAAGTCTGCATTGTGCCTTTTGTATTAAATTCGGATGCAATTTCTGTGTTTCATCAACAATAAGAAGGTCCAAGTGATACAGTAAACCTGAAGTGAAGCATCGGAATCTAAAACTGGACTCACGGGAGAGGTTCAAATCATAGAAAGTTAGAGTGTCAGTCCTCTTGTACTTAAGCCGGCATTGTGCTTTTTGAATTTAATTCCGATGCAATTCCTGTGCTTTATCGTCAATAAGAAGGTCCAAGGTAAACAGTAAACCTGAAGTGAAGCATCGGAATCTAAAACTGGACTCACAGGAGGGGTTCAAATCATAGAAAGTTAGAGTGTCAGTCCTCTTGTACTCAAGTCGGCATTGTGCCTTTTGAATTTAATTCCGATGCAGTTTCTGTGCTTCATCGTCAATAAGAAAGTCCACGGTATACAGTAAACCTGAAGTAAAGCATCGGAATCTAAAACTGGACTCACAGGAGAGGTTAAAATCGTAGAAAGGCAGATTTTCAGTCCTCTCTTACTTAAGTCGGCATTGTGCTTTTGTATTAAATTCGGATGCAATTTCTGTGTTTCATCGTTAGTAAGAAGGTCCAAGGGATACAGTAAACCTGAAGTTAAGCATCGGAATCTAAAACTGGACTCACAGGAGAGGTTCTAAACATAGACAGTAGGAAGAGTCACCTCTCTTGTAGTTAAGTTGGCATTGTATCATTTCAATTTAATTCCGATGCAATTCCTGTGCTTTATCGTCAATAAGAAGGTCCAAGGTAAACAGTAAACCTGAAGTGAAGCATCGGAAACTAAAACTGGACTCACAGGAGAGGTTTAAATCATAGAAAGTTAGAGTGTCAGTCCTATTGTACTTAAGTCGGCATTATGCCTTTTGAATTTAATTCCGATGGAATTTCTGTGTTTCATCGTCAATAAGAAGGTCCAAGGTATACAGTAAACCTGAAGTGAAGCATCGGAATCTGAAACTGGACTCACAGGGGAGATTCAGATCATACAAAGTTAGAGTGTCAGTCCTCTTGTACTTAAGTCGGCATTGTGCCTTTTGAATTTAATTCCGATGCAATTTCTGTGCTTCATCGACAATAAGAAGGTCCAAGGTATACAGTAAACCTGAAGTGAAGCATCGGAAACTAAAACTGGACTTACAGGAGAGGTTCAAATCATAGATAGTTAGAGTGCCAGTCTTCTTGTTCTTAAGTCGGTATTGTGCCTTTTGAATTTAAATCCGATGCAGTTTCTGTGCTTCATCGTCAATAAGAAAGTCCACGGTATACAGTAAACCTGAAGTAAAGCATCGGAATCTAAGAGTGGACTCACAGGATAGGTTCAAATCGTAGAAAGTCAGTGTTTCAGTCCTCTGGTACTTAAGTCGGCATTGTGCCTTTAGTATTAAATTCGGATGCAATTTCTGTGCTTCATCGTCAATAAGAAGGTCCAAGGGATACAATAAATCTGAAGAGAAGCATCGGAATCTAAATCTGGACTCAAACTAAATGTTCATAACATAGATAGTAAGAAGAGTCAGTCTTCTGGTACTGAAGTCGGCATTGTGCCTTTTGTATTTAATTACGAGGCAATTTGTGTGTTTCATAGTCAATTAGAAGGTGCAAGGGATACAGTAAACCTGAACAGAAGCATCGGAATCTAAAACTGGTCTCACAGGAAAAGTTCTAAACATAGACAGTAAGAAGAGTCAGTCCTCTTGTACTCAAGTCGACATTGTGCCTTTTTTCTAAAATTACGATGCAATTTCTGTGTTTAATCGTCAATGAGATAGTCCAAGGGATACAGTAAACCTGAAGTGAAGCATCGGAATCTAAAACTGGACTCACAGGAGAGGTTCAAATCATAGAAAGTTAGAGGGTCAATCCTCTTGTACTTAAGTCGTCATTGTGCCTATTGAATTTAATTCCGATGCAATTTCTGTGTTTCATCGTCAATAATTAGGTCTGAGGTATACAGTAAACCTGATGTGAAGCATCGAAATCTAAAACTGGACTCACAGGACAGGTTAAAATCGTAGAAAGTCAGAGTTTGAGTCCTCTTGTACTTAAGTCGGCATTGTGCCTTTTGTATTAAATTCGGATGCAATTTCTGTGTTTCATCGTCAATAAGAAGGTCCAAGGGATACAGTAAACGTGAAATGAAGCATCGCAATCTAAAACTGGACTCACAGGAGAGGATCAAATCATTGAAAGTTAGAGTGTCAGTCCTCTTGCTCTTAAGTCTGCATTGTGCCTTTTGTATTAAATTCGGATGCAATTTCTGTGTTTCATCGAGAATAAGAAGGTCCAAGGGATACAGTAAACCTGAAGTGAAGCATCGGAATCTAAAACTGGACTCACAGGAGAGGTCCAAATCATATGATGTTAGAGTGTCAGTCCTCTTGAACTCAAGTCGGCATTGTGCCTTTTGAATTTAATTCCGATGCAATTTATGTGCTTCATCGTCAATAAGAAGGTCCAAGGTATACAGTAAACCTGAAGTGAAGCATCGGAATCAAAAACTGGACTCACAGGAGAGGTTCAAATCATAGAAAGTCAGAGTGTCAGTCCTTTTGTACTTATGACGGCATTGTGTCTTTTCTATTAAATTTGGATGCAATTTCTGTGTTTCATCGACAATAAGAAGGTCCAAGGGATACAGTAAACCTGAAGTTAAGCATCGGAATCTAAAACTGGACTCACAGGAGGGGTTCAAATCATAGAAAGTTAGAGTGTCAGTCCTCTTGTACTTAAGTCGGCATTATACCTTTTGAATTTAATTCCGATGCAATTTCTGTGTTTCATCGTCAATAAGAAGGTCCAAGGTATACAGTAAACCTGAAGTGAAGCATCGGAATCTAAAACTGGACTCACAGGTGTGGTTCAGATCATAGAAAGTTAGAGTGTCAGTCCTCTTGTACTCAAGTCGGCATTGTGCTTTTTGAATTTAATTCCGATGCAGTTTCTGTGCTTCATCGTCAATAAGAAAGTCCACGGTATACAGAAAACCTGAAGAAAAGCATCGGAATCTGAAACTGGACTCACAGGATAGGTTCAAATCGTAGAAAGTCAGAGTTTCAGTCCTCTGGTACTTAAGTCGGCATTGTGCCTTATGTATTAAATTCGGATGCAATTTCTGTGCTTCATCGTCAATAAGAAGTTCCAAGGGATACAGTAAACCTGAAGTGAAGCATCGGAATCTAAATCTGATATCAAACTAAATGTTCATAACATAGATAGTAAGAAGAGTCAGTCTTCTGGTACTGAAGTCGGCATTGTGCCTTTTGTATTTCATTACGATGCAATTTGTGTGTTTCATAGTCAATTAGAAGGTGCAAGGGATACAGTAAACCTGAACAGAAGCATCGGAATCTAAAACTGGTCTCACAGGAAAAGTTCTAAACATAGACAGTAAGAAGAGTCAGTCCTCTTCTACTTAATTCGACATTGTGCCTTTTTTTTTAAAATTACGATGCAATTTCTGTGTTTGTTCGTCAATGAGAAGGTGCAAGGTATACAGTAAACCTGAAGTGAAGCATCGGAATCTAAAACTGGACTCACAGGAGAGGATCAAATCATAGAAATTTAGAGTGTCTGTCATCTTGTACATATGTCGGCATTGTGCCTTTTGAATTTAATTCCGAAGCAATTTCTGTGTATCATCGTCATTACGAAGGTCCAAGGGATACAGTAAACCTGAAGTGAAGCATCGGAATCCAAAACTGGACTCACAGGAGAGGTTCTAAACATAGACAGTAAGAAGAGTCAGTCCTCTTGTACTTAAGTCGGCATTGTGCCTATTGTATTGAATTCAGATGCAATTTCTGTGTTTCATCGTCAATAAGAAGGACCAAGGTATACAGTAAACCTGAAGTGAAGCATCGGAATTTAAACCGGTCTCACAGGAGAGGTTCAAATCATAGACTGTAAGAAGTGTCAGTCCTCTTGTACTTAAGTCGGCATTGTGCCTTTTGTGTTTAATTCCGATGCAATTTCTGTGTTTCATCGTCAATAAGAAGATCCAAGGGATACAGTAAACCTGAAGTGAAGCATCGGAATCTAAAACTGGACTCACAGGAGAGGTTAAAATCGTAGAAAGGCAGATTTTCAGTCCTCTCTTGCTTAAGTCGGCATTGTGCCTTTTGCATTAAATTCGGATGCAATTTCTGTGTTTCATCGTTAGTATGAAGGTCCAAGCGATACAGTAAACCTGAAGTTAAGCATCGGAGTCTAAAACTGGACTCACAGGAGAGGTTCTATACATAGACAGTAGGAAGAGTCAGCACTCTTGTAGTTAAATCGGCATTGTGCCTTTTGAATTTAATTCCGATGCAATTTCTGTGCTTCATCGTCAATAAGAAGGTCCAAGGTATACAGTAATCCTGAAGTTAAGCATCGGAATCTAAAACTGGACTCACAGGAGAGATTCAGATCATAGAAAGTTAGAGTGTCAGTCTTCTTGTACTTAAGTCGGTATTGTGCCTTTTGAATTTAATTCCGATGTAGTTTATGTGCTTCATCGTCAATAAGAAAGTCCACGGTATACAGTAAACCTAAAGTGAAGCATCGGAATCTAAAACGGGACACACAGGATAGGTTCAAATCGTAGAAAGTCAGAGTTTCAGTCCTCTGGTACTTAAGTCGGCATTTTGCCTTTTGAATTTTATTCCGATGCAATTTATGTGCTTCATCGTCAATAGGAAGGGTCAAGGTATACAGTAAACCTGACGTGAAGCATCGGAATCTAAAACTGGACTCACAGGAGAGGTTAAAATCGTAGAAAGGCAGATTTTCAGTCCTCTCTTGCTTAAGTCGGCATTGTGCCTTTTGCATTAAATTCGGATGCAATTTCTGTGTTTCATCGTTAGTATGTAGGTCCAAGGGATACAGTAAACCTGAAGTTAAGCATCGGAATCTAAAACTGGACTCACAGGAGAGGTTCTAAACATAGACAGTAGGAAGAGTCACCTCTCTTGTAGTTAAGTTGGCATTGTACCATTTCAATTTAATTCCGATGCAATTCCTGTGCTTATCGTCAATAAGAAAGTCCAAGGTAAACAGTAAACCTGAAGTTAAGCATCGGAAACTAAAACTGGACTCACAGGAGAGGTTTAAATCATAGAAAGTTAGAGTGTCAGTCCTCTTGCACTTAAGTCGGCATTATGCCTTTTGAATTTAATTCCGATGGAATTTCTGTGTTTCATCGACAATAAGAAGGTCCAAGGTATACAGTAAACCTGAAGTGAAGCATCGGAATCTGAAACTGGACACACAGGAGAGATTCAGATCATACAAAGTTAGAGTGTCAGTCCTCTTGTACTTAAGTCGGCATTGTGCCTTTTGAATTTAATTCCGATGCAATTTCTGTGGTTCATCGACAATAAGAAGGTCCAAGGTATACAGTAAACCTGAAGTGAAGCATCGGAAACTAAAACTGGACTCACAGGAGACGTTCAAATCATAGAAAGTTAGAGTGTCAGTCTTCTTGTTCTTAAGTCGGTATTGTGCCTTTTGAATTTAATTCCGATGCAGTTTCTGTGCTGCATCGTTAATAAGAAACTCCACAGTATACAGTAAACCTGAAGTGAAGCATCGGAATCTAAGAGTGGAGTCACAGGATAGGTTCAAATCGTAGTAAGTCAGAGTTTCAGTCCTCTGGTACTTAAGTCGGCATTGTGCATTTAGTATTCAATTCGGATGCAATTTCTGTGCTTCATCGTCAATAAGAAGGTCCAAGGGATACAGTAAACCTGAAGTGAAGCATCGGAATCTAAATCTGGTCTCAAACTAAATGTTCATAACGTAGATAGTAAGAAGAGTCAGTCTTCTGGTACTGAAGTCGGCATTGTGCCTTTTGTATTTAATTACGATGCAATTTGTGTGTTTCATAGTCAATTAGAAGTCGCAAGGGATACAGTAAACCTGAACAGAAGCATCGGAATCTAAAACTGGTCTTACAGGAAAAGTTCTAAACATAGACAGTAAGAAGAGTCAGTCCTCTTGTACTCAAGTCGACATTGTGCCTTTTTTCTAAAATTACGATGCAATTTCTGTGTTTAATCGTCAATGAGATAGTCCAAGGGATACAGTAAACCTGAAGTGAAGCATCGGAATCTAAAACTGGACTCACAGGAGAGGTTCAAATAATAGAAAGTTAGAGTGTCAATCCTCTTGTACTTAAGTCGGCATTGTGCCATTTGAATTTAATTCCGATGCAATTTCTGTGTTTCATCGTCAATAATTAGGTCCGAGGTATACTGTAAACCTGATGTGAAGCATCGAAATCTAAAACTGGACTCACAGGGCAGGTTAAAATCGTAGAAAGTCAGAGTTTCAGTCCTCTTGTACTTAAGTCGGCATTGTGCCTTTTGTATTAAATTCGGATGCAATTTCTGTGTTTCATCGTCAATAAGAAGGTCCAAGGGATACAGTAAACGTGAAATGAAGCATCGCAATCTAAAACTGGACTCACAGGAGAGGATCAAATCATTGAAAGTTAGAGTGTCAGTCCTCTTGTTCTTAAGTCTGCATTGTGCCTTTTGTATTAAATTCGGATGCAATTTCTGTGTTTCATCAACAATAAGAAGGTACAAGTGATACAGTAAACCTGAAGTGAAGCATCGGAATCTAAAACTGGACTCACAGGAGAGGTCCAAATCAAATGATGTTAGAGTGTCAGTCCTCTTGAACTCAAGTCGGCATTGTGCCTTTTGAATTTAATTCCGATGCAATTTATGTGCTTCATCGTCAATAAGAAGGTCCAAGGTATACAGTAAACCTGAAGTGAAGCATCGGAATCAAAAACTGGACTCACAGGAGAGGTTAAAATCGGAGAAAGGCAGAGTTTCAGTCCTCTTGTACTTAAGTCGGCATTGTGCCTTTTGTATTAAATTCGGATGCAATTTCTGTGTTTCATCGTCAATAAGAAGGTCCAAGGGATACAGTAAACCTGAAGTTAAGCATCGGAATCTAAAACTGGACTCACAGGAGAGGTTCTAAACATAGACAGTAGGAAGAGTCAGCACTCTTATAGATAAATCGGCATTGTGCCTTTTGAATTTAATTCCGATGCAATTTCTGTGCTTCATCGTCAATAAGAAGGTCCAAGGTATACAGTAATCCTGAAGTGAAGCATCGGAATCTAAAATTGGACTCACATGAGAGGTTCAAATCATAGAAAGTCAGAGTGACAGTCCTTTTGTACTTAAGACGGCATTGTGTCTTTTCTATTAAATTTGGATGCAATTTCTGTGTTTCATCGACAATAAGAAGGTCCAAGGGATACAGTAAACCTGAAGTGAAGCATCGGAATCTAAAACTGGACTCACAAGAGAGGTTCAAATCATAGAAAGTTAGAGTGTCAGTCCTCTTGTACTTAAGCCGGCATTGTGCTTTTTGAATTTAGTTCCGATGCAATTCCTGTGCTTTATCGTCAATAAGAAGGTCTAAGGTAAACAGTAAACCTGAAGTGAAGCATCGGAATCTAAAACTGGACTCACAGGAGGGGTTCAAATCATAGAAAGTTAGAGTGTCAGTCCTCTTGTACTCAAGTCGGCATTGTGCCTTTTGAATTTAATTCCGATGCAGTTTCTGTGCTTCATCGTCAATAAGAAAGTCCACGGTATACAGTAAACCTGAAGTAAAGCATCGGAATCTAAAACTGGACTCACAGGAGAGGTTAAAATCGTAGAAAGGCAGATTTTCAGTCCTCTCTTACTTAAGTCGGCATTGTGCTTTTGTATTAAATTCGGATGCAATTTCTGTGTTTCATCGTTAGTAAGAAGGTCCAAGGGATACAGTAAACCTGAAGTTAAGCATCGGAATCTAAAACTGGACCCACAGGAGAGGTTCTAAACATAGACAGTAGGATGAGTCACCTCTCTTGTAGTTAAGTTGTTCTAAACATAGACAGTAGGAAGAGTCACCTCTCTTGTAGTTAAGTTGGCATTGTACCATTTCAATTTAATTCCGATGCAATTCCTGTGCTTTATCGTCAATAAGAAGGTCCAAGGTAAACAGTAAACCTGAAGTGAAGCATCGGAAACTAAAACTGGACTCACAGGAGAGGTTTAAATCATAGAATGTTAGAGTGTCAGTCCTATTGTACTTAAGTCGGCATTATGCCTTTTGAATTTAATTCCGATGGAATTTCTGTGTTTCATCGTCAATAAGAAGGTCCAAGGTATACAGTAAACCTGAAGTGAAGCATCGGAATCTGAAACTGGACTCACAGGAGAGATTCAGATCATACAAAGTTAGAGTGTCAGTCCTCTTGTACTTAAGTCGGCATTGTGCCTTTTGAATTTAATTCCGATGCAATTTCTGTGCTTCATCGTCAATAAGAAGGTCCAAGGTATACAGTAAACCTAAAGTGAAGCATCGGAAACTAAAACTGGACTCACAGGAGAGGTTCAAATCATAGAAAGTTAGAGTGTCAGTCTTCTTGTTCTTAAGTCGGTATTGTGCCTTTTGAATTTAATTCCGATGCAGTTTCTGTGCTTCATCATCAATAAGAAAGTCCACGGTATACAGTAAACCTGAAGTGAAGCATCGGAATCTAAGAGTGGACTCACAGGATAGGTTCAAATCGCAGAAAGTCAGAGTTTCAGTCCTCTGGTACTTAAGTCGGCATTGTGCCTTTAGTATTAAATTCGGATGCAATTTCTGTGCTTCATCGTCAATAAGAAGGTCCAAGGGATACAATAAATCTGAAGTGAAGCATCGGAATCTAAATCTTGTCTCAAACTAAATGTTCATAACATAGATAGTAAGAAGAGTCAGTCTTCTGGTACTGAAGTCGGCATTGTGCCTTTTGTATTTAATTACGAGGCAATTTGTGTGTTTCATAGTCAATTAGAAGGTGCAAGGGATACAGTAAACCTGAACAGAAGCATCGGAATCTAAAACTGGTCTCACAGGAAAAGTTCTAAACATAGACAGTAAGAAGAGTCAGTCCTCTTGTACTCAAGTCGACATTGTGCCTTTTTCCTAAAATTACGATGCAATTTCTGTGTTTAATCGTCAATGAGGTAGTCCAAGGGATACAGTAAACCTGAAGTGAAGCATCGGAATCTAAAACTGGACTCACAGGAGAGGTTCAAATCATAGAAAGTTAGAGTGTCAATCCTCTTGTACTTAAGTCGGCATTGTGCCATTTGAATTTAATTCCGATGCAATTTCTGTGTTTCATCGTCAATAATTAGGTCTGAGGTATACAGTAAACCTGATGTGAAGCATCGAAATCTAAAACTGGACTCACAGGACAGGTTAAAATCGTAGAAAGTCAGAGTTTGAGTATTCTTGTACTTAAGTCGGCATTGTGCCTTTTGTATTTAATTCCGATGCAATTTATGTGCTTCAGCGTCAATAAGAAGGTCCAAGGTATACAGTAAACCTGAAGTGAAGCATCGGAATCAAAAACTGGACTCACAGGAGAGGTTCAAATCATAGAAAGTCAGAGTGTCAGTCCTTTTGTACTTATGACGGCATAGTGTCTTTTCTATTAAATTTGGATGCAGTTTCTGTGTTTCATCGACAATAAGAAGGTCCAAGGGATACAGTAAACCTGAAGTGAACCATCGGAATCTAAAACTGGACTCACAGGAGAGGTTCAAATCATAGAAAGTTAGAGTGTCAGTCCTCTTGTACTTAAGCCGGCATTGTGCTTTTTGAATTTAATTCCGATGCAATTCCTGTGCTTTATCGTCAATAAGAAGGTCCAAGGTAAACAGTAAACCTGAAGTGATGCATCGGAATCTAAAACTGGACTCACAGGAGGGGTTCAAATCATAGAAAGTTAGAGTGTCAGTCCTCTTGTACTTAAGTCGGCATTATACCTTTTGAATTAATTCCGATGCAATTTCTGTGTTTCATCGTCAATAAGAAGGTCCAAGGTATACAGTAAACCTGAAGTGAAGCATCGGAATCTAAAACTGGACTCACAGGAGAGGTTCTAAACATAGACAGTAGGAAGAGTCACCTCCCTTGTAGTTAAGTTGGCATTGTACCATTTCAATTTACTTCCGATGCAATTCCTGTGCTTTATCGTCAATAAGAAGGTCCAAGGTAAACAGTAAACCTGAAGTGAAGCATCGGAAACTAAAACTGGACTCACAGGAGAGGTTTAAATCATAGAAAGTTAGAGTGTCAGTCCTATTGTACTTAAGTCGGCATTATGCCTTTTGAATTTAATTCCGATGGAATTTCTGTGTTTCATCGTCAATAAGAAGGTCCAAGGTATACAGTAAACCTGAAGTGAAGCATCGGAATCTAAAACTGGACTCACAGGAGAGGTTCAAATCATAGAAAGTTAGAGTGTCAGTCCTCTTGCACTTAAGCCGGCATTGTGCTTTTTGAATTTAATTCCGATGCAATTCCTGTGCTTTTTCGTCAATAAGAAGGTCCAAGGTAAACAGTAAACCTGAAGTGAAGCATCGGAATCTAAAACTGGACTCACAGGACGGGTTCAAATAATAGAAAGTTAGAGTGTCAGTCCTCTTGTACTTAAGTCGGCATTATACCTTTTGAATTAAATTCCGATGCAATTTCTGTGTTTCATCGTCAATAAAAAGGTCCAAGGTATACAATGATCCTAAAGTGAAGCATCGGAATCTAAAATTGGACTCACAGGAGAGGTTGAAATTATAGAAAGTTAGAGTGTCAGTCATCTTGTACATATGTCGGCATTGTGCCTTTTGAATTTAATTCCGATGCAATTTCTGTGTATCATCGTCATTAAGAAGGTCCAAGGGATACAGTAAACCTGAAGTGAAGCATCGGAATCCAAAACTGGACTCACAGGAGAGGTTCTAAACATAGACAGTAAGAAGAGTCAGTCCTCTTGTACTTAAGTCGGCATTGTGCCTTTTTTTTAAAAATTACGATGCAATTTCTGTGTTTGTTCGTCAATGAGAAGGTCCAAGGTATACAGTAAACCTGAAGTGAAGCATCGGAATCTAAAACTGGACTCACAGGAGAGGATCAAATCATAGAAAATTAGAGTGTCTGTCATCTTGTACATATGTCGGCATTGTGCCTTTTGAATTTAATTCCGATGCAATTTCTGTGTATCATCGTCATTAAGAAGGTCCAAGGGATACAGTAAACCTGAAGTGAAGCATCGGAATCCAAAACTGGACTCACAGGAGAGGTTCTAAACATAGACAGTAAGAAGAGTCAGTCCTCTTGTACTTAAGTCGGCATTGTGCCTATTGTATTGAATTCAGATGCAATTTCTGTGTTTCATCGTCAATAAGAAGGACCAAGGTATACAGTAAACCTGAAGTGAAGCATCGGAATTTAAACCGGTCTCACAGGAGAGGTTCAAATCATAGAATGTAACAAGTATCAGTCCTCTTGTACTTAAGTCGGCATTGTGCCTTTTGTGTTTAATTCCGATGCAATTTCTGTGTTTCATCGTCAATAAGAAGATCCAAGGGATACAGTAAACCTGAAGTGAAGCATCGGAATCTAAAACTGGACTCACAGGAGAGGATCAAATCATAGAAAGTTAGAGTGTCAGACCTCTTGTACTTAAGTAGGCATTGTGCCTTTTCAATTTAATTCCGATAAAATTTCTCTGCTTCATCGTCAATAAGAAGGTCCAAGGTATACAATGATCCTAAAGTGAAGCATCGGAATCTAAAATTGGACTCACAGGAGAGGTTGAAATCATAGAAAGTTAGAGTGTCAGTCCTCTAGTAGTTAAGTCGGCATTGTGCCATTTGAATTTAAATCCGATGAAATTTCTCTGTTTCATCGTCATCAAGAAGGTCCAAGGTATACAGAAACCCTGAAGTGAAGCATCGGAATCTAAAACAGGACTCACAGGAGAGGTTCCAATCATAGAAAGTTACAGTGTCAGGCCTCTTGTACTCAAGTCGGCATTGTGCGTTTTGAATTTAATTCCGATGCAGTTTCTGTGCTTCATCGTCAATAAGAAAGTCCACGGTATACAGTAAACCTGAAGTAAAGCATCGGAATCTGAAACTGGACTCACAGGATAGGTACAAATCGTAGAAAGTCAGAGTTTCAGTACTCTGGTACTTAAGTCGGCATTGTGCCTTTAGTATTAAATTCGGATGCAATTTCTGTGCTTCATCGTCAATAAGAAGTTCCAAGGGATACCGTAAACCTGAAGTGAAGCATCGGAATCTAAATCTGGTATCAAACTAAATGTTCATAACATAGATAGTAAGAAGAGTCAGTCTTCTGGTACTGAAGTCGGCACTGTGCCTTTTGTATTTCATTACGATGCAATTTGTGTGTTTCATAGTCAATTTGAAGGTGCAAGGGATACAGTAAACCTGAACAGAAGCATCGGAATCTAAAACTGGTCTCACAGGAAAAGTTCTAAAAATAGACAGTAAGAAGAGTCAGTCCTCTTCTACTTAATTCGACATTGTGCCTTTTTTTTAAAATTACGATGCAATTTCTGTGTTTGTTCGTCAATGAGAAGGTCCAAGGTATACAGTAAACCTGAAGTGAAGCATCGGAATCTAAAACTGGACTCACAGGAGAGGATCAAATCATAGAATATCAGAGTGTCTGTCATCTTGTACATATGTCGGCATTGTGCCTTTTGAATTTAATTCCGATGCAATTTCTGTGTATCATCGTCATTAAGAAGGTCCAAGGGATACAGTAAACCTGAAGTGAAGCATCGGAATCCAAAACTGGACTCACAGGAGAGGTTCTAAACATAGACAGTAAGAAGAGTCAGTCCTCTTGTACTTAAGTCGGCATTGTGCCTATTGTATTGAATTCAGATGCAATTTCTGTGTTTCATCGTCAATAAGAAGGACCAAGGTATACAGTAAACCTGCAGTGAAGCATCGGAATTTAAACCGGTCTCACAGGAGAGGTTCAAATCATAGAATGTAAGAAGTATCAGTCCTCTTGTACTTAAGTCGGCATTGTGCCTTTTGTGTTTAATTCCGATGCAATTTCTGTGTTTCATCGTCAATAAGAAGATCCAAGGGATACAGTAAACCTGAAGTGAAGCATCGGAATCTAAAACTGGACTCACAGGAGAGGATCAAATCATAGAAAGTTAGAGTGTCAGACCTCTTGTACTTAAGTAGGCATTGTGCCTTTTCAATTTAATTCCGATGCAATTTCTGTGCTTCATCGTCAATAAGAAGGTCCAAGGTATACAATGATCCTAAAGTGAAGCATCGGAATCTAAAATTGGACTCACAGGAGAGGTTGAAATCATAGAAAGTTATAGTGTCAGTCCTCTAGTAGTTAAGTCGGCATTGTGCCATTTGACTTTAAATCCGATTTCTCTGTTTTATCGTCAACAAGAAGGTCCAAGGTATACAGAAACCCTGAAGTTAAGCATCGGAATCTAAAACAGGACTCACAGGAGAGGTTCCAATCATAGAAAGTTAGAGTGTCAGGCCTCTTGTACTTAAGTCGGCATTGTGCCTTTCGAATTTAATTCGGATGCAATTTCTGTGCTTCATCGTCACTAAGAAGGTCCAAGGTATAAAGTAAACCTGAAGTGAAGCATAGGAATCTAAAACTGGACTCACAAGAGCGGTTCAAATCTTAGAAAGTTAGAGTGACAGTCCTCTTGTACTTAAGTCGGCATTGTGCCTTTTGAATTTAATTCCGATGCAATTTCTGTGCTTCATCGTCAATAAGAAGGTCCAAGGTATACAGTAAACCTGAAGTGAAGCATCGGGTACTAAAACTGGACTCACATTAGAGGTTCCAATCATAGAAAGTTAGAGTGTCAGTCTTCTTGTACTTAAGTCGGCATTGTGCCTTTTTAATTTAATTCCGATGCAATTTCTGTGCTTCATCGTCAATAAGAAGGTCCAAGGTATACATAAACCTGAAGTGAAGCATCGGAATCTAAAACTGGACTCACAGGAGAGGCTGCAATCATAGAAAGTTAGAGTGTCAGTCCTCTTGTACTTAAGTCGGCATTGTCCCTTTTGAATTTAATTCCAATGCAATTTCTGTGCTTCATCGTCAATAAGAAGGTCCAAGGTATACATAAACCTGAAGTGAAGCATAGGAATCTAAAACTGGACTCACAAGAGCGGTTCAAATCATAGAAAGTTAGAGTGTCAGTCCTCTTGCACTTAAGTCGGCAATGTGCCTTTTGTATTACATTCGGATGCAATTTCTGAGCTTCATCGTCAATAAGAAGTTCCAAGGTATACAGTAAACCTGAAGTGAAGCATCGGAATCTAAAACTGGACTCACAGGAGAGGATCAAATCATAGAAAATTAGAGTGTCTGTCATCTTGTACATATGTCGGCATTGTGCCTTTTGAATTTAACTCGGATGCAATTTCTGTGCTTCATCGTCAATAAGAAGGTCTAAGGTATACAGTAAACCTGAAGTGAAGCATCGGAATCTAAAACTGGACTCACACTGGAGGTTCAAATCATAGAAAGTTAGAGTGTCAGTCCTCTTGTACTTAAGTTGGCATTGGGCCTTTTGTATTAAATTCGGATACAATTTCTATGCTTCATCGTCAGTAAGAAGGTCCAAGGTATAAAGTAAACCTGAAGTGAAGCATCGGAATCTAAAACTGGACTCACAAGAGCGGTTCAAATAATAGAAAGTTAGAGTGTCAGTCCTCTTGTACTTAAGTCGGCATTGTGCCTTTTGAATTTAATTCCGATGCAATTTCTGTGCTTCATCGTCAATAAGAAGGTCCAAGGTATACAATAAAACTGAAGTGAAGCATCGGAATCTAAAACTGGACTCACAGGAGAGACAAATCATAGAAAGTTAGAGTGTCAGTCCTCTTGTACTTAAGTCGGCATTGTGCCTTTTGAATTTTATTCCGATGCAATTTATGTGCTTCATCGTCATTAAGAAGATCCAAGGTATACAGTAAACCTGAAGTGAAGCATCGGAATCTAAAACTGGACTCTCAGGAGAGGTTATAATCGTAGAAAGGCAGATTTTCAGTCCTCTTGCACTTAAGTCGGCATTGTGCCTTTTGTATTAAGTTCGGATGCAATTTCTGTGTTTCATCGTTAGTAAGAAGGTCCAAGGGATACAGTAAACTGAAGTTAAGCATCGGAATCTAAAACTGGACTCACAGGAAAGGTTCTAAACATATACAGTAGGAAGGGTCACCTCTCTTGTAGTTAAGTTGGCATTGTATTATTTCAATTTAATTCCGATGCAATTCCTGTGCTTTATCGTCAATATGAAGGTCCAAGGTAAACAGTAAACCTGAAGTGAAGCATCGGAAACTAAAACTGGACTTACAGGAGAGATTCAGATCATACAAAGTTAGAGTGTCAGTCCTTTTGTACTTAAGTCGGCATTATCCCTTTTGAATTTAATTCCAATGGAATTTCTGTGGTTCATCGTCAATAAGAAGGTCCAAGGTATACAGTAAACCTGAAGTGAAGCATCGGAAACTAAAACTGGACTCACAGGAGAGGTTCAAATCATAGAGAGTTAGAGTGTCAGTCTTCTTGTACTTAAGTCGGTATTGTGCCTTTTGAATTTAATTCCGATGCAGTTTCTGTGCTTCATCGTCAATAAGAAAGTCCGCGGTATTCAGTAAGCCTGAAGTGAAGCATCGAAATCTAAAAGTGGACTCACAGGATAGGTTCAAATCGTAGAAAGTCAGAGATTCAGTCCTCTGGTACTTAAGTCGGCATTGTGAATTTAGTATTAAATTCGGATGCAATATCTGTGCTTCATCGTCAATAAGAAGGTCCAAGGGAAACAATAAACCTGTAGTGTAGCACCGGAATCTAAATCTGGTCTCAAACTAAATGTTCATAACATAGATAGTAAGAAGAGTCAGTCTTCTGGTACTGAAGTCGGCATTGTGCCTTTTGTATTTAATTACGATGCAATTTGTGTGTTTCATAGTCAACTAGAAGGTGCAAGGGATACAGTAAACTTGAACAGAAGCATCGGAATCTAAAACTGGCCTCACAGGAAAAGTTCTAAACATAGACAGTAAGAAGAGTCAGTCCTCTTGTACTCAAGTCGACATTGTGCCTTTTTTCCAAAATTACGATGCAATTTCTGTGTTTAATCGTCAATGAGATGGTCCAAGGGATACAGTAAACCTGAAGTGAAGCATCGGAATCTAAAACTGGACCCACAGGAGAGGTTCAATTCATAGAAAGTTAGAGTGTCAATCCTCTTGTACTTAAGTCGGCATTGTGCCATTTGAATTTAATTCCGATGCAATTTCTGTGTTTCATCGTCAATAATTAGGTCCAAGGTATACAGTAAACCTGATGTGAAGCATCGAAATCTAAAACTGGACTCACAGGACAGGTTCAAATCGTAGAAAGTCAGAGTTTCAGTCCTCTTGTACTTAAGTCGGCATTGTGCCTTTTGTATTAAATTCGGATGCAATTTCTGTGTTTCATCGTCAATAAGAAGGTCCAAGGGATACAGTAAACGTGAAATGAAGCATCGCAATCTAAAACTGGACTCACAGGAGAGGATCAAATCATTGAAAGTTAGAGTGTCAGTCCTCTTGTTCTTAAGTCTGCATTGTGCCTTTTGTATTAAATTCGGATGCAATTTCTGTGTTTCATCGTTAATAAGAAGATCCAAGGGATACAGTAAACCTGAAGTGAAGCATCGGAATCTAAAACTGGACTCACAGGAGAGGATCGAATCATAGAAAGATAGAGTGTCAGACCTCTTGTACTTAAGTAGGCATTGTGCCTTTTCAATTTAATTCCGATAAAATTTCTGTGCTTCATCGTCAATAAGAAGGTCCAAGGTATACAATGATCCTAAAGTGAAGCATCGGAATCTAAAATTGGATTCACAGGAGAGGTTGAAATCATAGAAAGTTAGAGTGTCAGTCCTCTTGTAGTTAAGTCGGCATTGTGCCATTTGAATTTAAATCCGATAAAATTTCTCTGTTTCATCGTCAACAAGAAGGTCCAAGGTATACAGAAACCCTGAAGTGAAGCATCGGAATCTAAAACAGGACTCACAGGAGAGGTTCCAATCATAGAAAGTTAGAGTGTCAGGCCTCTTGTACTTAAGTCGGCATTGTGCCTTTTGAATTTAATTCGGATGCAATTTCTGTGCTTCATCGTCAGTAAGAAGGTCCAAGGTATCAAGTAAAGCTGAAGTGAAGCATAGGAATCTAAAACTGGACTCACAAGAGCGGTTCAAATCGTAGAAAGTTAGAGTGTCAGTCCTCTTGTACTTAAGTCGGCATTGTGCCTTTTGAATTTAATTCCGATGCAATTTCTGTGCTTCATCGTCAATAATAAGGTCCAAGGTATACAGTAAACCTGAAGTGAAGCAACGGAATCTAAAACTGGACTCACAATAGAGGTACAAATCATAGAAAGTTAGAGTGTCAGTCCTCTTGTACTTATGTCGGCATTGTCCCTTCTGAATTTAATTCCGATGCAATTTCTGTGCTTCATCGTCAATAAGAAGGTCCAAGGTATACATAAACCTGAAGTGAAGCATTGGGTACTAAAACTGGACTCACATTAGAGGTTACAATCATAGAAAGTTAGAGTGTCAGTCTTCTTGTACTTAAGTCGGCATTGAGCCTTTTTAATTTAATTACGATGCAATTTCTGTGCTTCGTCGTCAATAAGAAGGTCCAAGGTATACATAAACCTGAAGTGAAGCATCGGAATCTAAAACTGGACTCACAGGAGAGGTTGAAATCATAGAAAGTTAGAGTGCCAGTCCTCTTGTACTTAAGTCGGCATTGTCCCTTTTGAATTTAATTCCAATGCAATTTCTGTGCTTCAGCGTCAATAAGAAGGTCCAAGGTATACAGTTAACCTGAAGTGAAGCATCGGGATCTAAAACTGGACTCACAGGAGATGTTCAAATCATAGAAAGTTAGAGTGTCAGTCCTCTTGCACTTAAGTCGGCATTGTGCCTTTTGTATTAAATTCGGATGCAATTTCTGAGCTTCATCGTCAATAAGAAGGTCCAAGGTATACAGTAAACCTGAAGTGAAGATTCGGAATCTACAATTGGACTCACAGGAGAGGTTCAAATCATAGAAAGTTATAGTGTCAATCCTCTTGTACTTAAGCCGGCATTGAGCCTTTTGAATTTAATTCCAATGCAATTTCTGAGTTTCATCGTCAATAAGAAGTTCCAAGGTATACAGTAAACCTGAAGTGAAGAATCGGAATCTAAAACTGGACTCACAGGAGAGGTTCAAATCATAGAAAGTTAGAGCGTCAGTCCTCTTGTACTTAAGTCGACATTGTGCCTTTTGAATTAAATTCGGATGCAATTTGTGTGTTTCATCGTCAATTAGAAGGTCCAAGGTATACAGTACACCTGAAGTGAAGCATTGGAATCTGAACCTGGTCTCACAGGAAAGGTTCTAAACATTGACAGTAAGAAGAGTCAGTCCTCTTGTACTTAGGTCGTCATTGTGCCTTTTGTACTAAATTTGGATGCAATTTCTGTGTTTCATCGTCAACAAGAAGGTCCTGGGTATACAGTAAACCTGAAGTGAAGCATCGGAATCTAAAACTGGACTCACAGGAGAAGTTCAAATCATAGAAAGTTTGAGTGTCAGTCCTTTTGTACTTAAGTCGGGATTGTGCCTTTTGAATTTAATTCCGATGCAATTTCTGTGCTTCATCGTCAATAAGATGGTTCAAGGTATACAGCAAACCTGAAGTGAAGCATCGGAATCCAAAACTGGAATCACAGGACAGGGTGAAATCATAGAAAGTTAGACGGTCAGTCCTCTTGTACTTAAGTCGGCATTGTGCCTTATGTATTAAATTAGGATGCAATATCTGTGTTTCATCGTCAATAACAAGGTCCAAGGAATACAGTAAACCTGAATTGAAGCATCGGAATCTAAAACCGGACCCACAGGAGAGGTTCAATTCATAGAAAGTTAGAGTGTCAATCCTCTTGTACTTAAGTCGGCATTGTGCCATTTGAATTTAATTCCGATGCAATTTCTGTGTTTCATCGTCAATAATTAGGTCCAAGGTATACAGTAAACCTGATGTGAAGCATCGAAATCTAAAACTGGACTCACAGGACAGGTTCAAATCGTAGAAAGTCAGAGTTTCAGTCCTCTTGTACTTAAGTCGGCATTGTGCCTTTTGTATTAAATTCGGATGCAATTTCTGTGTTTCATCGTCAATAAGAAGGTCCAAGGGATACAGTAAACGTGAAATGAAGCATCGCAATCTAAAACTGGACTCACAGGAGAGGATCAAATCATTGAAAGTTAGAGTGTCAGTCCTCTTGTTCTTAAGTCTGCATTGTGCCTTTTGTATTAAATTCGGATGCAATTTCTGTGTTTCATCGTTAATAAGAAGATCCAAGGGATACCGTAAACCTGAAGTGAAGCATCGGAATCTAAAACTGGACTCACAGGAGAGGATCAAATCATAGAAAGATAGAGTGTCAGACCTCTTGTACTTAAGTAGGCATTGTGCCTTTTCAATTTAATTCCGATAAAATTTCTGTGCTTCATCGTCAATAAGAAGGTCCAAGGTATACAATGATCCTAAAGTGAAGCATCGGAATCTAAAATTGGATTCACAGGAGAGGTTGAAATCATAGAAAGTTAGAGTGTCAGTCCTCTTGTAGTTAAGTCGGCATTGTGCCATTTGAATTTAAATCCGATAAAATTTCTCTGTTTCATCGTCAACAAGAAGGTCCAAGGTATACAGAAACCCTGAAGTGAAGCATCGGAATCTAAAACAGGACTCACAGGAGAGGTTCCAATCATAGAAAGTTAGAGTGTCAGGCCTCTTGTACTTAAGTCGGCATTGTGCCTTTTGAATTTAATTCGGATGCAATTTCTGTGCTTCATCGTCAGTAAGAAGGTCCAAGGTATCAAGTAAAGCTGAAGTGAAGCATAGGAATCTAAAACTGGACTCACAAGAGCGGTTCAAATCGTAGAAAGTTAGAGTGTCAGTCCTCTTGTACTTAAGTCGGCATTGTGCCTTTTGAATTTAATTCCGATGCAATTTCTGTGCTTCATCGTCAATAATAAGGTCCAAGGTATACAGTAAACCTGAAGTGAAGCAACGGAATCTAAAACTGGACTCACAGGAGAGGTACAAATCATAGAAAGTTAGAGTGTCAGTCCTCTTGTACTTATGTCGGCATTGTCCCTTCTGAATTTAATTCCGATGCAATTTCTGTGCTTCATCGTCAATAAGAAGGTCCAAGGTATACATAAACCTGAAGTGAAGCATTGGGTACTAAAACTGGACTCACATTAGAGGTTACAATCATAGAAAGTTAGAGTGTCAGTCTTCTTGTACTTAAGTCGGCATTGAGCCTTTTTAATTTAATTACGATGCAATTTCTGTGCTTCGTCGTCAACAAGAAGGTCCAAGGTATACATAAACCTGAAGTGAAGCATCGGAATCTAAAACTGGACTCACAGGAGAGGTTGAAATCATAGAAAGTTAGAGTGCCAGTCCTCTTGTACTTAAGTCGGCATTGTCCCTTTTGAATTTAATTCCAATGCAATTTCTGTGCTTCAGCGTCAATAAGAAGGTCCAAGGTATACAGTTAACCTGAAGTGAAGCATCGGGATCTAAAACTGGACTCACAGGAGATGTTCAAATCATAGAAAGTTAGAGTGTCAGTCCTCTTGCACTTAAGTCGGCATTGTGCCTTTTGTATTAAATTCGGATGCAATTTCTGAGCTTCATCGTCAATAAGAAGGTCCAAGGTATACAGTAAACCTGAAGTGAAGATTCGGAATCTACAATTGGACTCACAGGAGAGGTTCAAATCATAGAAAGTTATAGTGTCAATCCTCTTGTACTTAAGCCGGCATTGAGCCTTTTGAATTTAATTCCAATGCAATTTCTGAGTTTCATCGTCAATAAGAAGTTCCAAGGTATACAGTAAACCTGAAGTGAAGAATCGGAATCTAAAACTGGACTCACAGGAGAGGTTCAAATCATAGAAAGTTAGAGCGTCAGTCCTCTTGTACTAAAGTCGACATTGTGCCTTTTGAATTAAATTCGGATGCAATTTGTGTGTTTCATCGTCAATTAGAAGGTCCAAGGTATACAGTACACCTGAAGTGAAGCATTGGAATCTGAACCTGGTCTCACAGGAAAGGTTCTAAACATTGACAGTAAGAAGAGTCAGTCCTCTTGTACTTAGGTCGTCATTGTGCCTTTTGTACTAAATTTGGATGCAATTTCTGTGTTTCATCGTCAACAAGAAGGTCCTGGGTATACAGTAAACCTGAAGTGAAGCATCGGAATCTAAAACTGGACTCACAGGAGAAGTTCAAATCATAGAAAGTTTGAGTGTCAGTCCTTTTGTACTTAAGTCGGGATTGTGCCTTTTGAATTTAATTCCGATGCAATTTCTGTGCTTCATCGTCAATAAGATGGTTCAAGGTATACAGCAAACCTGAAGTGAAGCATCGGAATCCAAAACTGGAATCACAGGACAGGGTGAAATCATAGAAAGTTAGACGGTCAGTCCTCTTGTACTTAAGTCGGCATTGTGCCTTATGTATTAAATTAGGATGCAATATCTGTGTTTCATCGTCAATAACAAGGTCCAAGGAATACAGTAAACCTGAATTGAAGCATCGGAATCTAAAACTGGACTCACAGGAGATGTTTAAATCATAGAGATTAGAGTGTCTGTCCTCTTGTACATATGTCGGCATTGTGCCTTTTGAATTTAATTCCGATGCAATTTCTGTGTTTCATCGTCAATAAGAAGGTCCAAGGGATACAGTAAACCTGAAGTGAAGCATCGGAATTTAAACCGGTCTCGCAGGAGAGGTTCAAATCTTAAAATGTAATAAGTATCAGTCCTCTTGTACTTAAGTCGGCATTGTGCCCCTTGTGTTTAATTCCGATGCAATTTCTGTGTTTCATCGTCAATAAGAACATCCAAGGGATACAGTAAACCTAAAGTGAAGCATCGGAATCTAAAACTGGACTCACAAGATAGGATCAAATCATAGAAAGTTAGAGTGTCAGTCCTCTTATACTTAAGTAGGCATTGTGCATTTTCAATTTAATTCCGATGCAATTTCTGTGCTTTATCGTCAATAAGAAGGTCCGAGGTATACAGTAAACCTGAAGTGAAGCATCGGAATCTAAAACTGGACCACACGGGAGAGGTCCAAATCATATAAAGTTAGAATGTCAGTCCTCTTGAACTTAAGTCGGCATTGTGCTTTATGAATTTAATTCGGATGCAATTTCTGTGCTTCATCGTCAATAAGAAGGTCTAAGGTATACAGTAAACCTGAAGTGAAGCATCGGAATCTAAAACTGGACTCACATTAGAGGTTGCAATCATAGAAAGTTAGAGTGTCAGTCCTCTTGTACTTAAGTCGGCATTGTACCTTTTGTATTAAATTCGGCTGCAATATCTGTGCTTCATCGTCAGTAAGAAGGTCCAAGGTATAAAGTAACTCTGAAGTGAAGCATCGGAATCTAAAACTGTACTCACAAGAGCGGTTCAAATCATAGAAAGTTAGAGTGTCAGTCCTCTTGTACTTAAGTCGGCATTGTGCTTTTGAATTTAATTACGATGCAATTTCTGTGCTTTATCGTCAATAAGAAGGTCCAAGGTATACAGTAAACCTGTAGTGAAGCATCGGAATCTAAAACTGGACTCAAAGGAGAGGTTCAAATCATAGAAAGTTAGAGTGTCAGTCCTCTTGTACTTAAGTCGGCATTGTCCCCTTTTAATTTAATTCCGATGCAATTCCTTTGCTTCATCGTCAATAAGAAGGTCCAAGGTATACAGTAAACCTGAAGTGAAGCATCGGGATCTAAAACTGGACTCACAGGAGATGTTCAAATCATAGAAAGTTAGAGTGTCATTCTTCTTGCACTTAAGTCGGCATTGTGCCTTTTGTATTAAATTCGGATGCAATTTCTGTGTTTCATCGTCAATAAGAAGTTCCTAGGTATACAGTAAACCTGAAGTGAAGATTCGGAATCTAAAACTGGACTCACAGGAGAGGTTCTAATCATAGAAAGTTAGAGTGTCAGTCCTCTTGTACTTAAGTCGGCATTGTGCCTATTGAAGTTCATTCCGATGCAATTTCTGTGTTTCATCGTCAAGAAGAAGGTCCAAGGTATACAGTAAACCTGAAGTGAAGCATCGCAATCTAAAACCGGTCTCACAGGAGAGGTTCTAAACATAGAATGTAAGAAGTGTCAGTCCTCCTGTACTTAAGTCGTCATTGTGCCTTTTGAATTTAATTCGGATGCAATTTCTGTGCTTCATCGTCAATACGAAGGTCCAAGTTATACAGTAAACCTGAAGTGAAGAATAGGAATCTAAAACTGGACTCACGGGAGAGGTTCAAATCATAGAAAGTTAGAGTGTCAGTCCTCTTGTACTTAAGTCGGCATTGTGCCTTTTGAATTAAATTCGGATGCAATTTGTGTGTTTCATCGTCAATTAGGAGGTCCAAGGTATACAGTACACCTGAAGTGAAGCATTGGAATCTAAACCTGGTCTTACAGGAAAGGTTCTAATCATATACAGTAAGAAGAGTCAGTCTTCTTGTACTTAACTCGGCATTGTGCCTTTTGTACTAAATTTGGATGCAATTTCTGTGTTTCATCGTCATTAAGAAGGTCCTGGGTATACAGTAAACTTGAAGTGAAGCGTCGCAATCTAAAACCGCTCTCACAGGAGAGGTTCTAAACATAGAATGTAAGAAGTGTCAGTCCTCTTGTACTTATGTCGGCATTGTGCCTTTTCTATTTAATTCGGATGCAATTTTTGTGTTTGATCATCAATAAGAAGGTCCAAGGGATACAGTAAACCTGAAGTGAAGCATCGGAAGCTAAAACTGGACTCACTGGAGAAGTTCAAATCATAGAAAATTTAAGTGTCAGTCCACTTGTACTTAAGTCGCCATTGTGCCTTTTGTATTAAACTCGGATGCAATTTCTGTGCTTCATCGTCAATTAGAAGGTCCAAGGTATACAGTAAACCTGAAGTGAAGAATCGGAATCGAAAACTGGACTCACAGGAGAGGTTCAAATCATAGAATGTTAGAGTGTCAGTCCACTTGAACTTAAGTCGGCATTGTGCCTTATGTATTTCGTTCGGATGCAATTTCTGTGTTTCATCGTCAATTAGAAGGTCCAAGGTATACAGTAAACCTGAAGTGAAGCTTCGGAATCTAAAACTGGTCTCACAGGAAAGGTTCTTAACATAGACAGTAAGACGTATCAGTCTTCTTGTACGGAAGTCGGCATTGTGCCTTTTGTGCTAAATTCGGATGCAATTTCTGTGTTTCATCGTCAATAAGAAGGTCCAAAGGATACAATAAACCGGAAGTGAAGCATCGGAATCTATAACCGGTCTCACGGGCGAGGTTCAAATCATAGAATGTAAGAAGTGTCAGTCCTCATGTACTTAAGTAGGCATTGTGAATTTTGTATTTAATCCGGATGCAATTTCTGTGTTTCGTCGCCATTAAGTAGATCCAAGGGATACATTAAACCTGAAGTGAAGCATCGGAATCTAAAACTGGACTCACAGGAGAGGTTCTAAACATAGGCATTAAGAAAAGTCAGTCCTCTTGTACTTAAGTCGTCATTGCGCCTTTTGAATTTAATTCGGATGCAATTTCTGTGCTTCATCGTCAATAAGAAGGTCCAAGATATACAGTAAACCTGAGGTGAAGCATCGGAATCTAAAACTGGACACACAGGAGAGGTTCAAATCATAGAAAGTTAGAGTGTCATTCCTCTTGTACTTAAGTCGGCACTGTGTCTTTTGTATTAAACTTGGATGCAATTTCTGTGCTTCATCATCAATAAGAAGGTCCAAGCTATACCGTAAACCTAAAGTGAAGAATCGGAATCTACAACTGGACTCACAGGAGAGGTTTAAATCATAGAAAGTTAGTGTCAGTCCTCTTGTACATAAGTCGGCATTGTGCGATTTGAATTTCTTTGCGATGCAATTTCTGTGCTCAAATGTCAATAAGAAGGTTCAAGGTATACAGTAAACCTGAAGTGAAGCATCGGAATGTAAAACTGGACTCTCAGGAGGGGTCACATCATAGAAAGTTAGAGTGTCAGTCCTTTTGTACTTAAGTCGGCATTGTGCATTTTGTATTAAATTCGGATGCAATTTCTGTGTTTCATCGTCAATTAGAAGATTCAAGATATACCGTAAACCTAAATTGAAGCATTGGAATCTAAAACCGGTCTCACAAGATAGGTTTAAATCATAGAAAATTAGAGGGTCAGTCCACTTGTACTTAAGTCGTCATTTTCCCTTTTGTACTAAATTCGGATGCAATTTATGTGCTTCATCATCAATAAGAATGTCCAAGTTATACAGTAAACCTGAAGTGAAGGATTGGAATCTAAAACTGGACTCACAGGAGAGGTTCTAAACATAGGCAGTAAGAAGAGACAGTCCTCTTGTACTTAAGTCGTCATTGTGCCGTTTGAATTTAATTCGGATGCAATTTCTGTGCTTCATAGTCAATAAGAAGGTCCAAGGTATACAGCAAACCTGAGGTGAAGCATCGGAGACTAAAACTAAACTCACAGGAGAGGTTCAAATCATAGAAAGTTAGAATGTCAGTCCTCTTGTACTGAAGTCGGCATTGAGCCTTTTGAATTTAATTCCGATGCAATTTCTGTGTTTCATCGTCAATAAGAAGTTCCAAGGTATACAGTAAACCTGAAGTGAAGCATCGCAATCTAAAACGGGTCTCACAGGAGAGGTTCTAAACATAGAATGTACGAAGTGTCAGTCCACTTGTACTTAAGTCGTCATTGTGCCTTTTGAATTTAATTCGGATGCAATTTCTGTGCTTCATCGTCAGTACGAAGGTCCAAGTTATACAGTAAACCTGAAGTGAAGAATCGGAATCTAAAACTGAACTCACAGGAGAGGTTCAAATCATAGAAAGTTAGAGTGTCAGTCCTCTTGTACTTAAGTCGGCATTGTGCCTTTTGTACTAAATGTGGATGCAATTTCTGTGTTTCATCGTCAATTAGAAGCTCCAAGGTATACAGTACACCTGAAGTGAAGCATTGGAATCTAAACCTGGTCTCACAGGAAAGGTTCTAAACATAGAATGTAAGAAGTGTCAGTCCTCTTGTACTTAAGTCGGCATTGTGCCTTTTCTATTTAATTCGCATGCAATTTCTGTGTTTGATCATCAATACGAAGGTCCAAGGGATACAGTAAACCTGAAGTGAAGCATCGGAATCTAAAACTGGACTCACAGGAGAAGTTCAAATCATAGAAAGTTTGAGTGTCAGTCCTCTTGTACTTAAGTCGGGATTGTGCCTTTTGAATTTAATTCCGATGCAATTTCTGTGCTTCATCGGCAATAAGATGGTTCAAGGTATACAGCAAACCTGAAGTGAAGCATCGGAATCCAAAACTGGAATCACAGGACAGGGTGAAATCATAGAAAGTTACACGGTCAGTCCTCTTGTACTTAAGTCGGCATTGTGCCTTATGTATTAAATTCGTATGCAATATCTGTGTTTCATCGTCAATTAGAAGGTCCAAGGTATGCAGTATACTTGAATTGAAGCATCGGAATCTAAAACTGGACTCACAGGAGATGTTCAAATCATAGAAAGTTAGAGTGTCTGTCCTCTTGTACATATGTCGGCATTGTGCCTTTTCAATTTAATTCCGATGCAATTTCTGTGTTTCATCGTCAATAAGAAGGTCCAAGGGATACAGTAAACCTGAAGTGAAGCATCGGAATCTAAAACTGTACTAACAGGAGAGGATCTAAACATAGACAGTAAGAAGAGTCAGTCCTCTTGTACTTAAGTCGGCATTGTGCCTATTGTATTGAATTCAGATGCAATTTCTGTGTTTCATCGACAATAAGAAGGTCCAAGGTATACAGTAAACCTGAAGTGAAGCATCGTAATTTAAACCGGTCTCACAGGAGAGGTTCAAATCATAGAATGTAAGAAGTATCAGTCCTCTTGTACTTAAGTCGGCATTGTGCCTTTTGTGTTTAATTCCGATGCAATTTCTGTGTTTCATCGTCAATAAGAATATCCAAGGGATACAGTAAACCTGAAGTGAAGCATCGGAATCCAAAACTGGACTCACAGGAGAGGATCAAATCATAGAAAGTTAGAGTGTTAGTGCTCATGTACTTAAGTAGGTATTGTGCCTTTTCAATTTAATTCCGATAAAATTTCTGTGCTTCATCGTCAATAAGAAGGTCCAAGGTATACAATAATCCTGAAGTGAAGCATCGGAATCTAAAATTGGACACACAGGAGAGGTTCAAATCATAGAAAGTTAGAGTGTCAGTCCTCTTGTACTTAAGTCGGCATTGTGCCATTTGAATTTAAATCCGATGAATTTTCTGTGTTTCATCGTCAACAAGAAGGTCCAAGGTATACAGTAAACCTGAAGTGAAGCATTGGAATCTAACACAGGACTCACAGGAGAGGTTCCAATCATAGAAGGTTAGATGTCAGTCCTCTTGTTCTTAAGTCGGCATTGTGCATTTTGCATTAAATTCGGATGCAATGTCTGTGTTTCATCGGCAATAAGAAGGTCCAAGGGATACAGTAAACCTGAAGTGAAGCATCCGAATCTAAAAGTGAACTCACAGGAAAGGTCCAAATCATATAAAGTTAGAGTGTCAGTCCTCTTGAACTTAAGTCGGCGTTGTGCCTTTGGAATTTAATTCGGATGCAATTTGTGTGCTTGATCGTCAATAAGAGGGTCTAAGGTATACAGTAAACCTGAAGTGAAGCATCGGAATCTAAAACTGGACTCACATTAGAGGTTCCAATCATAGAAAGTTAGAGTGTCAGTCCTCTTGTACTGAAGTCGGCATTGTGCCTTTTGTATTAAATTCGGATGCAATTTCTGTGCATCATCGTCAGTAAGAAGGTCCAAGGTATGAAGTAAACCTGTAGTGAAGCATCGGAATCTAAAACTGGACTCACAAGAGCGGTTCAAATAATATAAAGTTAGAGTGTCAGTCCTCTTGTACTTAACTCGGCATTGTGCCTTTTGAATTTAATTCCGATGCAATTTCTGTGCTTCATCGTCAATAAGAAGGTCCAAGGTATACAGTAAACCTGAAGTGAAGCATCGGAATCTAAAACTGGACTCACAGGAGAGATTTAAATCATAGAACGTTAGAGTGTCAGTCCTCTTGTACTTAAGTCGGCATTGTCCCTTTTGAATTTAATACAGATGCAATTTCAGTGCTTCATCGTCAATAAGAATGTCCAAGGTATACAATAAACCTGAAGTGAAGCATCAGGATCTGAAACTGGACTCACAGGAGATGTTCAAATCATAGAAAGTTAGAGTGTCAGTCCTCTTGCACTTAAGTCGGCATTGTGCCTTTTGTATTAAATTCGGATGCAATTTCTGAGCTTCATCGTCAATAAGAAGGTCCATCGTATACAGTAAACCTGAAGTGAAGATTCGGAATCTAAAACTGGACTCACAGGAGAGGTTCAAATCATAGAAAGTTAGAGTGTTAGTCCTCTTGTACTTAAGTCGGCAATGTACCTTTTGAATTTAATTCCGATGCAATGTCTGTGTTTCATCGTCAATAAGAAGGTCCAAGGTATACAGTAAACCTGAAGTGAAGCATCGCAATCTCAAACCGGTCTCACAGGAGAGGTTCAAAACATAGAATGTAAGAAGTGTCAGCCCTCTTGTACTGAAGTCGTCATTTTGCCTTTTGAATTTAATTCGGATGCAAGTTCTGTGCTTCATCGTCAATACGAAGGTCCAAGGTATACAGTAAACCTGAAGTGAAGAATCGGAATCTATAACTGGACTCACAGGAGAGGTTCAAATCATAGATAGATAGAGTGTCAGTCCTCTTGTACTTAAGACGTCATTGTGCCTTTTGAATTAAATTCGGATGCAATTTGTGTGTTTCATCGTCAATTAGAAGGTCCAAGGTATACAGTACAACTGAAGTGAAGCATTGGAAGCTAAACCTGGTCTCACAGGAAAGGTTCTAAACATAGTCAGTAAGAAGAGTCAGTCCTCTTGTACTTAAATCGGCATTGTGCCTTTAGTACTAAATTTGGATGCAATTTCTGTGTTTCATCGACAATAAGACGGTCCTGGGTATACAGTAAACCTGAAGTGAAGCACCGCAATCTAAAACCGGTCTCACAGGAGAGGTTGTAAACATAGAAAGTAAGAAGTGTCAGTCCTCTTATACTTAAGTCGGCATTGTGCCTTTTCTATTTAATTTGGATGCAATTTCTGTGTTTGATCATCAATAAGAAGGTCCAAGGGATAAAGTAAACCTGAAGTGAAGCATCGGAATCTAAAACTGGACTCACAGGAGAAGTTCAAATCATAGAAAGTTTAAGTGTCAGTCCTCTTGTACTTAAGTCGGGATTGTGCCTTTTGAATTTAATTCCGATGCAATTTCTGTGCTTCATCGTCAAGTAGAAGGTCCAAGATATACAGTAAACCTGAATTGAAGCATCGGAATCTAAAACCGGATTAACAGGAGAGGTATAATTCATAGAAGGTTAGAGTGTCAGTCCTCTTGTACTTAAGTCTTCATTGTGCCTTTTGTATTAAACTCGGATGCAATTTCTGTGCTTCATCGTCAATAAGAAGGTCCAAGGTGTTCAGTAAACCTGAAGTGAAGCATCGGAATCTAAAACTGGACTCACAGGTGAGGTTCTAAACATAGGCAGTAAGAAGAGTCAGTCCTCTTGTACTTAAGTCGTTATTGTGCCTTTTGAATTTAATTCGGATGCAATTTCTGTGCTTCATCGTCAATAAGAAGTTGTAAGGTATACAGTAAACCTGAAGTGAAGCATCGGAATCTAAAACTGGACTCACATTAGAGGTTCCAATCATAGAAAGTTTGAGTGTCAGTCCTCTGGTACTTAAGGCGGCATTGTGCCTTTTGTATTAAATTCGAATGCAATTTCTGTGCTTCATCGTCAGTAAGATGGTCCAAGGTATAAAGTAAACCTGAAGTGAAGCATCGGAATCTAAAACTGGACTCACAAGAGCGGTTCAAATCATAGAAAGTTAGAGTGTCAGTCCTCTTGTACTTAAGTCCTCATTGTGCCTTTTGAATTTAATTCGGATGCAATTTCTGTGCTTCTTCGTCAATACGAAGGTCCAAGTTATACAGTAAACCTGAAGTGAAAAATAGGAATCTAAAACTGGACTCACAGGAGAAGTTCAAATCACAGAAAGTTTAAGTGTCAGTCCTCTTGTACTTAAGTCGGGATTGTGCCTTTTGAATTACATTCCGATGCAATTTCTGTGCTTCATCGTTAATAAGATGGCTCAAGATATACAGCAAACCTGAAGTGAAGCATCGGAATCCAAAACTGGACTCACAGGACAGGGTGAAATCATAGAAAGTTAGAGAGTCAGTCCTTTTGTACTTAAAACGGCATTGTGCGTTATGTATTAAATTCGGATGCAATATCTGTGTTTCATCGTCAATTAGAAGGTCCAAGGTATACAGTAAACCTGAAGTGAAGCATCGGAATCTAAAACTGGACTCACAGGAGAAGTTCAATCATAGAAAGTTTAAGTGTCAGTCCTCTTGTACTTAAGTCGGGATTGTGCCTTTTGAATTTCATTCCGTTGGAAATATCTGTGCTTCATCGTCAATAAGATGGTTCAAGGTATACAGTAAACCTGAAGTGAAGCATTGGAATCCAAAACTGGTCTCACAGGAGAGGGTGAAATCATAGAAAGTTAGAGAGTCAGTCCTCTTGTACGTAAGTCGGCATTGTGCTTTTTGTATTAAATTCGTATGCAATTTCTGTGTTTCATCGTCAATTAGAAGGTCCAAGATATACTGTAAACCTGAATTGAAGCATCGGAATCTAAAACCGGTCTCACAGGAGAGGTTTAATTCATAGAAAACTAGAGTGTCAGTCCTCTTGTACTTAAGTCGGGATTGTGCCTTTTGAATTACATTCCGATGCAATTTCTGTGCTTCATCGTCAATAAGATGGTTCAAGATATACCGCAAACCTGAAGTGAAGCATCGGAATCTAAAACTGGACTCACAGGAGAGGTTCTAAACATAGGCAGTAAGAAGAGTCTGTCCTCTTGTACTTAAGTCGTTATTGTGCCTTTTGAATTTAATTCGGATGCAATTTCTGTGCTTCATCGTCAATAAGAAGTTGTAAGGTATACAGTAAACCTGAAGTGAAGCATCGGAATCTAAAACTGGACTCACATTAGAAGTTCCAATCATAGAAAGTTAGAGTGTCAATCCTCTTGTACTTAAGTCGGCATTGTGCCTTTTGTATTAAATTCGGATGCAGTTTCTGTGCTTCATCGTCAGTAAGAAGGTCCAAGGTATAAAGTAAACCTGAAGTGAAGCATCGGAATCTAAAACTGGACTCACAAGAGCTGTTCAAATAAAAGGAAGTTAGAGTGTCAGTCCTCTTGTACTTAAGTCGGCATTGTCCCTTTTGAATTTAATTCCGATGCAATTTCTGTGCTTCATCGTCAATAAGAAGGTCCAAGGTATACAGTAAACCTGAAGTGAAGCATCGGGATCTAAAACTGGACTCACAGGAGATGTTCAAATTATAGAAAGTTAGAGTGTCAGTCCTCTTGCACTTAAGTCGGCATTGTGCCTTTTGTATTAAATTCGGATGCAATTTCTGAGCTTCATCGTCAATAAGAAGGTCCAAGGTATACAGTAAACCTGAAGTGAAGATTCGGAATCTAAAACTGCACTCACAGGAGAGGTTCAAATTATAGAAAGTTAGAGTGTCAGTCCTCCTCTACTTAAGACGGCATTGTGCCTTTTGAATTAAATTCGGATGCAATTTGTGTGTTTCATCGTCAATTAGAAGGTCCAAGGTATACAGTACACCTGAAGTGAAGCATTGGAATCTAAACCTGGTCTCACAGGAAAGGTTCTAAACATTGACAGTAAGAAGAGTCAGTCCTCTTGTACTTAAGTCGGCATTGTGCCTTTTGTACTAAATTTGGATGCAATTTCTGTGTTTCATCGTCAATAAGAAGGTCCTGGTTATACAGTAAACCTAAAGGGAAGCATCGCAATCTAAAACCGGTCTCACAGGAGAGGTTCTAAACATAGAATGTAAGAAGTGTCAGGCCTCTTGTACTTAAGTCGGCATTGTGCCTTTTCTATTTAATTCGGATGCAATTTCTGTCTTTGATCATCAATAAGAAGGTCCATGGGATAGAGTAAACCTGAAGTGAAGCATCGGAATCTAAAACTGGACTCACAGGAGAAGTTCAAATCATAGAAAGTTTAAGTGTCAGTCCTCTTGTACTTAAGTCGGGATTGTGCCTTTTGAATTTAATTCCGATGCAATTTCTGTGCTTCATCGTCAATAAGATGGTTCAAGATATACAGCAAACCTGAAGTGAAGCTTCGGAATCCAAAACTGGACTCACAGGAGAGGGTGAAATCATAGAAAGTTAGAGAGTCAGTCCTCTTGTACTTAAAACGGCATTGTGCCTTATGTACTAAATTCGGATGCAATATCTGTGTTTCATCGTCAATTAGAAGGTCCAAGGTATACAGTAAACCTGAATTGAGCATCGGAATCTAAAACCGGTCTCACAGGAGAGGTTTAAATCATAGAAAGTTTAAGTGTCAGTCCTCTTGTACTTAAGTCGGCATTGTGCCTTTTGTACTAAATTCGGATGCATTTCTGTGCTTCATCGTCAATAAGAAAGTCCAAGGAATACATTAAACCTGAAGTGAAGCATCGGAATCTAAAACAGGACTCACAGGAGAGGTTCAAATCGTAGAAAGTCGGAGTTTCAGTCCTCTTGTACTTAAGTCGGCATTGTGCCTTTTGTATTAAATTCGGATGCAATTTCTGTGTTTCATCGTCAATAGGAAGGTCCAAGGGATACAGTAAACGTGAAATGAAGCATCGCAATCTAAAACTGGACTCACAGGAGAGGATCAAATCATTGAAAGTTAGAGTGTCAGTCCACTTGTACTTATGTCGGCATTGTGCCATTTGAATTTAATTCCGATGCAATTTCTGTGTTTCATCGTCAATAAGAAGGTCCAAGGGATACAGTTAACCTGAAGTGAAGCATCGGAATCTAAAACTGTACTAACCGGAGTGGATCTAAACATAGACAGTAAGAAGAGCCAGTCCTCTTGTACTTAAGTCGGCATTGTGCCTATTGTATCTAATTCAGATGCAATTTCTGTGTTTCATCGTCAATAAGAAGGTCCAAGGTATACAGTAAACCTGAAGTGAAGCATCGGAATTTAAACCGGTCTCACAGGAGAGGTTCAAATCATAGAATGTAAGAAGTATCAGTCCTCTTGTACTTAAGTCGGCATTGTGCCTTTTGTGTTTAATTCCGATGCAATTTCTGTGTTTCATCGTTAATAAGAAGATCCAAGGGATACAGTAAACCAGAAGTGAAGCATCGGAATCCAAAACTGGAATCACAGGAGAGGATCAAATCATAGAAAGTTAGAGTGTTAGTCCTCATGTACTTAAGTAGGCATTGTGCCTTTTCAATTTAATTCCGATAACATTTCTGTGCTTCATCGTCAATAAGAAGGTCCAAGGTATGAAGTAAACCTGTAGTGAAGCATCGGAATCTAAAACTGGACTCACAAGAGCGGATCAAATCATAGAAAGTTAGAGTGTCAGTCCTCTTGTACTTAACTCGGCATTGTGCCTTTTGAATTTAATTCCGATGCAATTTCTGTGCTTCATCGTCAATAAGAAGGTCCAAGGTATACAGTAAACCTGAAGTGAAGCATCGGAATCTAAAACTGGACTCACAGGAGTGGTTTAAATCATAGAAAGTTATAGTGTCAGTCCTCTTGTACTTAAGGCGGCATTGTCCCTTTTGAATTTAATTCAGATGCAATTTCAGTGCTTCATTGTCAATAAGAAGGTCCAAGGTATACAGTAAACCTGAAGTGAAGCATCGGCATCTGAAACTGGACTCACAGGAGATGTTCAAATCATAGAAAGTTAGAGTGTCAGTCCTCTTGCACTTAAGTCGGCATTGTGCCTTTTGTATTAAATTCGGATGCAATTTCTGAGCTTCATCGTCAATAAGAAGGTCCAACGTATACAGTAAACCTGAAGTGAAGATTCGGAATCTAAAACTGGACTCACAGGAGAGGTTCAAATCACAGAATGTTAGAGTGTCAGTCCTCTTGTACTTAAGTTGGCATTGTACCTTTTGAATTTAATTCCGATGCAATTTCTGTGTTTCATCGTCAATAAGAAGGTCCAAGGTATACAGTAAACCTGAAGTGAAGCATCGCAATCTCAAACCGGTCTCACAGGAGAGGTTCAAAACATAGAATGTAAGAAGTGTCAGCCCTCTTGTACTGAAGTCGTCATTTTGCCTTTTGAATTTAATTCGGATGCAAGTTCTGTGCTTCATCGTCAATACGAGGGTCCAAGATATACAGTAAACCTGAAGTGAAGAATCGGAATCTATAACTGGACTCACAGGAGAGGTTCAAATCATAGAAAGTTAGAGTGTCAGTCCTCTTGTACTTAAGTCTTCATTGTCCCTTTTGTATTAAACTCGGATGCAATTTCTGTGCTTCATCGTCAATAAGAAGGTCCAAGGTGTACAGTAAACCTGAAGTGAAGCATTGGAATCTAAAACTGGACTCACAGGAGAGGTTCTAAACATAGGCAGTAAGAAGAGTCAGTCCTCTTGTACTTAAGTCGTTATTGTGCCTTTTGAATTTAATTCGGATGCAATTTCTGTGCTTCATCGTCAATAAGAAGGTGTAAGGTATACAGTAAACCTGAAGTGAAGCTTCGGAATCTAAAACTGGACTCACATTAGAGGTTCCAATCATAGAAAGTTAGAGTGTCAGTCCTCTTGTACTTAAGTCGGCATTGTCCCTTTTGTATTAAATTCGGATGCAATTTCTGTGCTTCATCGTCAGTAAGAAGGTCCAAGGTATAAAGTAAACCTGAAGTGAAGCATCGGAATCAAAAACTGGACTCACAAGAGCGGTTCAAATCATAGAAAATTAGAGTGTCAGTCCTCTTGTACTTAAGTCGGCATTGTGCCTTTTGAATATCTTTCCGATACAATTTCTGTGCTTCATCGTCAATAAGAAGGTTCAAGGCATACAGTAAACCTAAAGTGAAGCATCGGAATCTAAAACAGGGCTCACAGGAGAGGTTCAAATCATAGAAAGTTAGAGTGTCAGTCCTCTTGTACTTAAGTCGGCATTGTGCCTTTTGTATTAAATTCGGATGCAATAACTGTGTTTCATCGTCAATTGGAAGGTCGAAGGTATACAGTAAACCTGAATTGAAGCATCGGAATCTAAAACCGGTCTCACAGGAGAGGTTTAAATCATAAAAGTTAGAGTGTCAGTCCTCTTGTACTTAAGTCGGCATTGTGCCTTTTGTACTAAATTCGGATGCAATTTCTGTGCTTAATCGTCAATAAGAAGGTCCAAGGAATACAGTAAACCTGAAGTGAAGCATCGGAATCTAAAACTGGACTCAAAGGAGAGGTTGTAAATATAGACAGTAAGAAGGGTCAGTCTTCTTGTACTTAAGTCGTCATTGTGCCTTTGGTTTTTAATTCGGATGCAATTTCTGTGCTTCATCGTCAATAAGATGGTCCAAGGTATACAGTAAACCTGAAGTGAAGCATCGGAATCTAAAACTGGGCTCACAGGAGAGGTTCAAATCATAGAAAGTTAGAGTGTCATTCCTCTTGTACTTAAGACGGCATTGTGCCTTTTGTATTTGCAAGGTAGACAGTAAACCTGAAGTGAAGAATAGGAATCTACAACTGGACTCACAGGGGAGGTTCAAATCATAGAAAGTTGGAGTGTCAGTCCTCTTGTACTTAAGTCGGCATTGTGCCTTTTGAATTAAATTCGGATGCAATATCTGTATTTCATCGTCAATTAGAAGGTCCAAGGTTTAGAGTAAACGTGAAGTGAAGGATTGGAATCTAAACCGGGTCTCACAGGAAAGGTTCTAAACATAGGCAGTAAGAAGGGTCAGTCCTCCTGTACTTAAGTCGGCATTGTGCCTTTTGTACTACATTTGGATGCAATTTCTCTGTTTCATCGTCAATAAGAAGGTCCAAGGTATACAGTAAACCTGAAGTGAAGCATTGCAATCTTAAACCGTTCTCACAGGAGATATTCAAATCATAGAAAGATAGGGGGCCAGTCCTCTTGTACTTAAGTCGGCATTGTGCCTTTTGAATTAATTTGGATGCAATTTCTGTGTTTCATCGTCAATTAAAATGTCCAAGGTATGCAGTAAACATGAAGTGAAGCATCGGAATCTAAAACTGGTCTCACAGGAGAGGATCAAATCATAGAAAGTAAGAGTGTTAGTCCTCATGTACTTAAGTAGGCATTGTGCCTTTTCAATTTAATTCCGATAAAATTTCTGTGCTTCATCGTCAATAAGAAGGTCCAAGGTATACAATAATCCTGAAGTGAAGCATCGGAATTTAAAATTGGACACACAGGAGAGGTTCAAATCATAGAAAGTTAGAGTGTCAGTCCTCTTGTACTGAAGTCGGCATTGTACCTTTTGTATTAAATTCGGATGCAATTTCTGTGCATCATCGTCAGTAAGAAGGTCCAAGGTATGAAGTAAAAATGTAGTGAAGCATCGGAATCTAAAACTGGACTCACAAGAGCGTTTCAAATCATAGAAAGTTAGAGTGTCAGTCCTCTTGTACTTAACTCGGCATTGTGCCTTTTGAATTTAATTCCGATGCAATTTCTGTGTTTCATCGTCAATAAGAAGGTCCAAGGTATACAGTAAACCTGAAGTGAAGCATCGCAATCTAAAACCGGTCTCACAGGAGAGGTTCTAAACATAGGATGTAAGAAGTGTCAGTCCTCTTGCACTTCAAGCGTCATTGTGATTTTTGAATTTAATTCGAATGCAATTTCTAAACTTCATCGTCAATACGAAGGTCCAAGTTATACAGTAAACCAGAAGTGAAGAATCGGAATCTAAAACTGGACTCCAGGAGAGGTTCAAATCAAAGAAAGTTAGAGTGTCAGTCCTCCTCTACTTAAGTCGGCATTGTGCCTTTTGAATTAAATTCGGATGCAATTTGTGTGTTTCATCGTCAATTAGAAGGTCCAAGATATACAGTACACCTGAGGTGAAGCATTGGAATCTAAACCTGGTCTCACAAGAAAGGTTCTAAACATTGACAGTAAGAAGAGTCAGTCCTCTTGTACTTAAATCGGCATTGTGCCTTTTGTACTAAATTTGGATGCAATTTCTGTGTTTCATCGTCAATAAGAAGGTCCTTGTTATACAGTAAACCTGAAGTGAAGCATCGCAATCTAAAACCGGTCTCAAAGGAGAGGTTCTAAACATAGAATGTAAGAAGTGTCAGGCCTCTTGTACTTAAGTCGGGATTGTGCCTTTTGAATTTAATTCCGATGCAGTTTCTGTGCTTCATCGTCAACATGATGGTTCAAGATATACAGCAAACCTGAAGTGAAGCTTCGGAATCCAAAACTGGACTCACAGAACAGGGTGAAATCATAGAAAGTTAGAGAGTCAGTCCTCTTGTACTTAAAACGGCATTGTGCCTTATGTATTAAATTCGGATGCAATATCTGTGTTTCATCGTCAATTAGAAGGTCCAAGGTAAACAGTAAACCTGAATTGAAGCATCGGAATCTAAAACCGGTCTCACAGGAGAGGTTCAATTCATAGAAAGTTAGAGTGTCAGTCCTCTTGTACTTAAGTCGGCATTGTGCCTTTTGTATTAAACTCGGATGCAATTTCTGTGCTTCATCGTCAATAAGAAGGTCCAAGGTGTACAGTAAACCTGAAGTGAAGCATCGGAATCTAAAACTGGACTCACAGGAGAGGTTCAAATCATAGAAAGTTAGAGTGCCATTCCTCTTGTACTTATGTCGGCATTGTGCCTTTTGTATTAAATCCGGATGCAATTTTGGTGTCTCATCGTCATTAAAAAGGTCCAAGGGATACAGTAAACCTGAAGTGAAGAATCGGAATCTACAACTGGAATCAAAGGAGAGGTTTAAATGATAGAAAAGTAGAGTGTCAGTCCTCTTGTACTTAAGTCGGCATTGTGCCTTTTGAATTTTTTTCCGATACAAATTCTGTGCTTCATCGTCAATAAGAAGGTTCAAGGTATACAGTAAATCTAAAGTGAAGCATTGGAATCTAAAACTGGACTCACTGGAGAGGTTCAAATCAAAGAAAGTTAGAGTGTCAGTCCTCTTGTACTTAAGTCGGCATTGTGCTTTATGTATTAAATTCGGATGCAGTATCTGTGTTTCATCGTCAATTAGAAGGTCCAAGGTATACAGTAAACCTGAATTGAGCATCGGAATCTAAAACCGGTCTCACAGGAGAGGTTTAAATCATAGAATGTAAGAAGTATCAGTCCTCTTGTACTTAAGTCGGCATTGTGCCTTTTGTACTAAATTCGGATGCAATTTCTGTGCTTCATCGTCAATAAGAAGGTCCAAGGAATACATTAAACCTGAAGTGAAGCATCGGAATCTAAAACAGGACTCACAGGAGAGGTTCAAATCGTAGAAAGTCAAAGTTTCAGTCCTCTTGTTCTTAAGTCGGCATTGTGCCTTTTGTATTAAATTCGGATGCAATTTTTGTGTTTCATCGTCAATAGGAAGGTCCAAGGGATACAGTAAACGTGAAATGAAGCATCGCAATCTAAAACTGGACTCACAGGAGAGGATCAAATCATTGAAAGTTAGAGTGTCAGTCCACTTGTACTTATGTCGGCATTGTGCCATTTGAATTTAATTCCGATGCAATTTCATTATTTCATCGTCAATAAGAAGGTCCAAGATACACAGTAAACCTGAAGTGAAGCATCGGAATCTAAAACTGAACTCAGAGGAGATGTTCAAATCATAGAAAGTTAGAGTGTCTGTCCTCTTGTACATATGTCGGCATTGTGCCTTTTGAATTTAATTCCGATGCAATTTCTGTGTTTCATCGTCAATAAGAAGGTCCAAGGGATACTGTAAACCTGAAGTGAAGCATCGGAATCTAAAACTGTACTAACAGGAGAGGATCTAAACATAGACAGTAAGAAGAGTCAGTCCTCTTGTACTTAAGTCGGCATTGTGTCTATTGTATTGAATTCAGATGCAATTTCTGTGTTTCATCGTCAATAAGAAGGTCCAAGGTATACAGTAAACCTGAAGTGAAGCATCGTAATTTAAACCGGTCTCACAGGAGAGGTTCAAATCATAGAATGTAAGAAGTATCAGTCCTCTTGTACTTAAGTCGGCATTGTGCCTTTTGTGTTTAATTCCGATGCAATTTCTGTGTTTCATCGTCAATAAGAAGATCCAAGGGATACAGTAAACCTGAAGTGAAGCATCGGAATCCAAAACTGGACTCACAGGAGAGGATCAAATCATAGAAAGTTAGAGTGTTAGTCCTCATGTACTTAAGTTGGCATTGTGCCTTTTCAATTTAATTCCGATAACATTTCTGTGCTTCATCGTCAATAAGAAGGTCCAACGTATACAGTAAACCTGAAGTGAAGATTCGGAATCTAAAACTGGACTCACAGGAGAGGTTCAAATCATAGAAAGTTAGAGTGTCAGTCCTCTTGTACTTAAGTCGTCATTGTGCCTTTTGAATTAAATTCGGATGCAATTTGTGTGTTTCATCGTCAATTAGAAGGTCCAAGGTATACAGTACAACTGAAGTGAAGCATTGGAATCTAAACCTGGTCTCACAGGAAAGGTTCTAAACATAGTCGGTAAGAAGAGTCAGTCCTCTTGTACTTAAGTCGGCATTGTGCCTTTAGTACTAAATTTGGATGCAATTTCTGTGTTTCATCGTCAATAAGACGGTCCTGGGTATACAGTAAACCTGAAGTGAAGCACCGCAATCTAAAATCGGTCTTACAGGAGAGGTTGTAAACATAGAAAGTAAGAAGTGTCAGTCCTCTTGTACTTAAGTCGGCATTGTGCCTTTTCTATTTAATTTGGATGCAATTTCTGTGTTTGATCATCAATAAGAAGGTCCAAGGGATAAAGTAAACCTGAAGTGAAGCATCGGAATCTAAAACTGGACTCACAGGAGAAGTTCAAATCATAGAAAGTTTAAGTGTCAGTCCTCTTGTACTTAAGTCGGGATTGTGCCTTTTGAATTTAATTCCGATGCAATTTCTGTGCTTCATCGTCAATTAGAAGGTCCAAGATATACAGTAAACCTGAATTGAGGCATCGGTATCTAAAACCGGTTTAACAGGAGAGGTATAACTCATAGAAGGTTAGAGTGTCAGTCCTCTTGTACTTAAGTCTTCATTGTGCCTTTTGTATTAAACTCGGATGCAATTTCTGTGCTTCATCGTCAATAAGAAGGTCCAAGGTGTTCAGTAAACCTGAAGTGAAGCATCGGAATCTAAAACTGGACTCACAGGAGAGGTTCTAAACATAGGCAGTAAGAAGAGTCAGTCCTCTAGTACTTAAGTCGTTATTGTGCCTTTTGAATTTAATTCGGATGCAATTTCTGTGCTTCATCGTCAATAAGAAGTTGTAAGGTATACAGTAAACCTGAAGTGAAGCATCGGAATCTAAAACTGGACTCCCATTAGAGGTTCCAATCATAGAAAGTTAGAGTGTCAGTCCTCATGTACTTAAGTCGGCATTGTGCCTTTGTATTAAATTCGGATGCAATTTCTGTGCTTCATCGTCAGTAAGAAGGCCCAAGGTATAAAGTAAACCTGACGTGAAGCATCGGAATCTAAAACTAGACTCACAAGAGCGGTTCAAATCATAGAAAGTTAGAGTGTCAGTCCTCTTGTACTTACGTCGTCATTGTGCCTTTTGAATTTAATTCGGATGCAATTTCTGTGCTTCATCGTCAATACGAAGGTGCAAGTTATACAGTAAACCTGAAGTGAAAAACAGGAATCTAAAACTGGACTCACAGGAGAAGTTCAAATCATAGAAAGTTTAAGTGTCAGTCCTCTTGTACTTAAGTCGGGATTGTGCCATTTCAATTACATTCCGATGCAATTTCTGTGCTTCATCGTCAATAGGAAGGTTAAAGATAAACAGCAAACCTGAAGTGAAGCATCGGAATCCAAAACTGGACTCACAGGACAGGGTGAAATCATACAAAGTTAGAGAGTCAGTCCTCTTGTACTTAAAACGGCATTGTGCCTTATGTATTAAATTCGGATGCAATATCTGTATTTCATCGTCAATTAGAAGGTCCAAGGTATACAGTAAACCTGAAGTGAAGCATCGGAATCTAAAACTGGACTCACAGGAGAAGTTCAAATCATAGAAAGTTTAAGTGTCAGTCCTCTTGTACTTAAGTCGGGATTGTGCCTTTTGAATTTCATTCCGTTGGAAATTTCTGTGCTTCATCGTCAATAAGATGGTTCAAGGTATACAGTAAACCTGAAGTGAAGCATTGGAATCCAAAACTGGTCTCACAGGAGAGGGTGAAATCACAGAAAGTTAGAGAGTCAGTCCTCTTGTACGTAAGTCGGCATTGTGCCTTTTGTAATAAATTCGCATGCAATTTCTGTGTTTCATCGTCAATTAGAAGGTCCAAGATATACTGTAAACCTGAATTGAAGCATCGGAATCTAAAACCGGTCTCACAGGAGAGGTTTAATTCATAGAAAATTAGAGTGTCAGTCCTCTTGTACTTAAGTCGGCATTGTGCCTTTTGTATTAAACTCGGATGCAATTTCTGTGCTTCATCGACAATTAGAAGGTCCAAGGTGTACAGTAAACCTGAAGTGAAGCATCGGAATCTAAAACTGGACTCACAGGAGAGGTTCTAAACATAGGCAGTAAGAAGGGTCTGTCCTCTTGTACTTAAGTCGTTATTGTGCCTTTTGAATTTAATTCGGATGCAATTTCTGTGCTTCATCGTCAATAAGAAGTTGTAAGGTATACAGTAAACCTGAAGTGAAGCATCGGAATCTAAAACTGGACTCACATTAGAGGTTCCAATCATAGAAAGTTAGAGTGTCAATCCTCTTGTACTTAAGTCGGCATTGTGCCTTTTGTATTAAATTCGGATGCAATTTCTGTGCTTCATCGTCAGTACGAAGGTCCAAGGTATAAAGTAAACCTGAAGTGAAGCATCGGAATCTAAAACTGGACTCACAAGAGCTGTTCAAATAAAAGGAAGTTAGAGTGTCAGTCCTCTTGTACTTAAGTCGGCATTGTCCCTTTTGAATTTAATTCCGATGCAATTTCTGTGCTTCATCGTCAATAAGAAGGTCCAAGGTATACAGTAAACCTGAAGTGAAGTATCGGGATCTAAAACTGGACTCACAGGAGATGTTCAAATTATAGAAAGTTAGAGTGTCAGTCTTCTTGCACTTAAGTCGGCATTGTGCCTTTTGTATTACATTCGGATGCAATTTCTGAGCTTCATCGTCAATAAGAAGTTCCAAGGTATACAGTAAACCTGAAGTGAAGATTCGGAATCTAAAACTGCACTCACAGGAGAGGTTCAAATCATAGAAAGTTAGAACGTCAGTCCTTTTGAACTTAAGTCGGCATTGTGCCTTTTGAATTTAATTCCGATGCAATTTCTGTGTTTCATCGTCAATAAGAAGGTCCAAGGTATACAGTAAACCTGAAGTTAAGCATCGCAATCTAAAACCGGTCTCACAGGAGAGGTTCTAAACATAGAATGTAAGAAGTGTCAGGCCTCTTGTACTTAAGTCGGCATTGTGCCTTTTCTATTTAATTCGGATGCAATTTCTGTGTTTGATCATCAATAAGAAGGTCCAAGGGATAGAGTAAACCTGAAGTGAAGCATCGGAATCTAAAACTGGACTCACAAGACAAGTTCAAATCATAGAAAGTTTAAGTGTCAGTCCTCTTGTACTTAAGTCGGGATTGTGCCTTTTGAATTTAATTCCGATGCAATTTCTGTGCTTCATCGTCAAGAAGAAGGTCCAAGATATACAGTAAACCTGAATTGAAGCATCGGAATCTAAAACCGGTTTAACAGGAGAGGTATAATTCATAGAAGGTTAGAGTGTCTGTCCTCTTGTACTTAAGTCTTCATTGTGCCTTTTGTATTAAACTCGGACGCAATTTCTGTGCTTCATCGTCAATAAGAAGGTCCAAGGTGTTCAGTAAACCTGAAGTGAAGCATCGGAATCTAAAACTGGACTCACAGGAGAGGTTCTAAACATAGGCAGTAAGAAGAGTCAGTCCTCTTGTACTTAAGTCGTTATTGTGCCTTTTGAATTTAATTCGGATGCAATTTCTGTGCTTCATCGTCAATAAGAAGTTGTAAGGTATACAGTAAACCTGAAGTGAAGCATCGGAATCTAAAACTGGACTCACATTAGAGGTTCCAATCATAGAAAGTTTGAGTGTCAGTCCTCTGGTACTTAAGTCGGCATTGTGCCTTTTGTATTAAATTCGAATGAAATTTCTGTGCTTCATCGTCAGTAAGATGGTCCAAGGTATAAAGTAAACCTGAAGTGAAGCATCGGAATCTAAAACTGGACTCACAAGAGCGGTTCAAATCATAGAAAGTTAGAGTGTCAGTCCTCTTGTACTTAAGTCCTCATTGTGCCTTTTGAATTTAATTCGGATGCAATTTCTGTGCTTCATCGTCAATACGAAGGTCCAAGTTATACAGTAAACCTGAAGTGAAAAATAGGAATCTAAAACTGGACTCACAGGAGAAGTTCAAATCACAGAAAGTTTAAGTGTCAGTCCTCTTGTACTTAAGTCGGGATTGTGCCTTTTGAATTACATTCCGATGCAATTTCTGTGCTTCATCGTTAATAAGTTGGTTCAAGATATACAGCAAACCTGAAGTGAAGCATCGGAATCCAAAACTGGACTCACAGGACAGGGTGAAATCATAGAAAGTTAGAGAGTCAGTCCTTTTGTACTTAAAACGGCATTGTGCCTTATGTATTAAATTCGGATGCAATATCTGTGTTTCATCGTCAATTAGAAGGTCCAAGGTATACAGTAAACCTGAAGTGAAGCATCGGAATCTAAAACTGGACTCACAGGAGAAGTTCAATCATAGAAAGTTTAAGTGTCAGTCCTCTTGTACTTAAGTCGGGATTGTGCCTTTTGAATTTCATTCCGTTGGAAATATCTGTGCTTCATCGTCAATAAGATGGTTCAAGGTATACAGTAAACCTGAAGTGAAGCATTGGAATCCAAAACTGGTCTCACAGGAGAGGGTGAAATCATAGAAAGTTAGAGAGTCAGTCCTCTTGTACGTAAGTCGGCATTGTGCTTTTTGTATTAAATTCGTATGCAATTTCTGTGTTTCATCGTCAATTAGAAGGTCCAAGATATACTGTAAACCTGAATTGAAGCATCGGAATCTAGAACCGGTCTCACAGGAGAGGTTTAATTCATAGAAAACTAGAGTGTCAGTCCTCTTGTACTTAAGTCGGGATTGTGCCTTTTGAATTACATTCCGATGCAATTTCTGTGCTTCATCGTCAATAAGATGGTTCAAGATATACCGCAAACCTGAAGTGAAGCATCGGAATCTAAAACTGGACTCACAGGAGAGGTTCTAAACATAGGCAGTAAGAAGAGTCTGTCCTCTTGTACTTAAGTCGTTATTGTGCCTTTTGAATTTAATTCGGATGCAATTTCTGTACTTCATCGTCAATAAGAAGTTGTAAGGTATACAGTAAACCTGAAGTGAAGCATCGGAATCTAAAACTGGACTCACATTAGAAGTTCCAATCATAGAAAGTTAGAGTGTCAGTCCTCTTGTACTTAAGGCGGCATTGTCCTTTTGAATTTAATTCAGATGCAATTTCAGTGCTTCATTGTCAATAAGAAGGTCCAAGGGATACAGTAAACGTGAAATGAAGCATCGCAATCTAAAACTGGACTCACAGGAGAGGATCAAATCATTGAAAGTTAGAGTGTCAGTCCACTTGTACTTATGTCGGCATTGTGCCATTTGAATTTAATTCCGATGCAATTTCTGTGTTTCATCGTCAATAAGAAGGTCCAAGGGATACAGTTAAGCTGAAGTGAAGCATCGGAATCTAAAACTGTACTAACCGGAGAGGATCTAAACATAGACAGTAAGAAGAGCCAGTCCTCTTGTACTTAAGTCGGCATTGTGCCTATTGTATTGAATTCAGATGCAATTTCTGTGTTTCATCGTCAATAAGAAGGTCCAAGGTATACAGTAAACCTGAAGTGAAGCATCGGAATTTAAACCGGTCTCACAGGAGAGGTTCAAATCATAGAATGTAAGAAGTATCAGTCCTCTTGTACTTAAGTCGGCATTGTGCCTTTTGTGTTTAATTCCGATGCAATTTCTGTGTTTCATCGTCAATAAGAAGATCCAAGGGATACAGTAAACCTGAAGTGAAGCATCGGAATCCAAACCTGGAATCACAGGAGAGGATCAAATCATAGAAAGTTAGAGTGTTAGTCCTCATGTACTTAAGTAGGCATTGTGCCTTTTCAATTTAATTCCGATAAAATTTCTGTGCTTCATCGTCAATAAGAAGGTCCAAGGTATGAAGTAAACCTGTAGTGAAGCATCGGAATCTAAAACTGGACTCACAAGAGCGGATCAAATCATAGAAAGTTAGAGTGTCAGTCCTCTTGTACTTAACTCGGCATTGTGCCTTTTGAATTTAATTCCGATGCAATTTCTGTGCTTCATCGTCAATAAGAAGGTCCAAGGTATACAGTAAACCTGAAGTGAAGCATCGGAATCTAAAACTGGACTCACAGGACTGGTTTAAATCATAGAAAGTTATAGTGTCAGTCCTCTTGTACTTAAGGCGGCATTGTCCCTTTTGAATTTAATTCAGATGCAATTTCAGTGCTTCATTGTCAATAAGAAGGTCCAAGGTATACAGTAAACCTGAAGTGAAGCATCGGCATCTGAAACTGGACTCACAGGAGATGTTCAAATCATAGAAAGTTAGAGTGTCAGTCCTCTTGCACTTAAGTCGGCATTGTGCCTTTTGTATTAAATTCGGATGCAATTTCTGAGCTTCATCGTCAATAAGAAGGTCCAACGTATACAGTAAACCTGAAGTGAAGATTCGGAATCTAAAACTGGACTCACAGGAGAGGTTCAAATCATAGAATGTTAGAGTGTCAGTCCTCTTGTACTTAAGTTGGCATTGTACCTTTTGAATTTAATTCCGATGCAATTTCTGTGTTTCATCGTCAATAAGAAGGTCCAAGGTATACAGTAAACCTGAAGTGAAGCATCGCAATCACAAACCGGTCTCACAGGAGAGGTTCAAAACATAGAATGTAAGAAGTGTCAGCCCTCTTGTACTGAAGTCGTCATTTTGCCTTTTGAATTTAATTCGGATGCAAGTTCTGTGCTTCATCGTCAATACGAGGGTCCAAGATATACAGTAAACCTGAAGTGAAGTATCGGAATCTATAACTAGACTCACAGGAGAGGTTCAAATCATAGAAAGTTAGAGTGTCAGTCCTCTTGTACTTAAGTCTTCTTTGTCCCTTTTGTATTAAACTCGGATGCAATTTCTGTGCTTCATCGTCAATAAGAAGGTCCAAGGTGTACAGTAAACCTGAAGTGAAGCATTGGAATCTAAAACTGGACTCACAGGAGAGGTTCTAAACATAGGCAGTAAGAAGAGTCAGTCCTCTTGTACTTAAGTCGTTATTGTGCCTTTTGAATTTAATTCGGATGCAATTTCTGTGCTTCATCGTCAATAAGAAGGTGTAAGGTATACAGTAAACCTGAAGTGAAGCTTCGGAATCTAAAACTGGACTCACATTAGAGGTTCCAATCATAGAAAGTTAGAGTGTCAGTCCTCTTGTACTTAAGTCGGCATTGTCCCTTTTGTATTAAATTCGGATGCAATTTCTGTGCTTCATCGTCAGTAAGAAGGTCCAAGGTATAAAGTAAACCTGAAGTGAAGCATCGGAATCAAAAACTTTACTCACAAGAGCGGTTCAAATCACAGAAAATTAGAGTGTCAGTCCTCTTGTACTTAAGTCGGCATTGTGCCTTTTGAATATCTTTCCGATACAATTTCTGTGCTTCATCGTCAATAAGAAGGTTCAAGGCATACAGTAAACCTAAAGTGAAGCATCGGAATCTAAAACAGGGCTCACAGGAGAGGTTCAAATCATAGAAAGTTAGAGTGTCAGTCCTCTTGTACTTAAGTCGGCATTGTGCCTTTTGTATTAAATTCGGATGCAATATCTGTGTTTCATCGTCAATTGGAAGGTCGAAGGTATACAGTAAACCTGAATTGAAGCATCGGAATCTAAAACCGGTCTCACAGGAGAGGTTTAAATCATAAAAGTTAGAGTGTCAGTCCTCTTGTACTTAAGTCGGCATTGTGCCTTTTGTACTAAATTCGGATGCAATTTCTGTGCTTAATCGTCAATAAGAAGGTCCAAGGAATACAGTAAACCTGAAGTGAAGCATCGGAATCTAAAACTGGACTCAAAGGAGAGGTTGTAAATATAGACAGTAAGAAGGGTCAGTCTTCTTGTACTTAAGTCGTCATTGTGCCTTTGGTTTTTAATTCGGATGCAATTTCTGTGCTTCATGGTCAATAAGATGGTCCAAGGTATACAGTAAACCTGAAGTGAAGCATCGGAATCTAAAACTGGGCTCACAGGAGAGGTTCAAATCATAGAAAGTTAGAGTGTCATTCCTCTTGTACTTAAGACGGCATTGTGCCTTTTGTATTTGCAAGGTAGACAGTAAACCTGAAGTGAAGAATAGGAATCTACAACTGGACTCACAGGGGAGGTTCAAATCATAGAAAGTTGGAGTGTCAGTCCTCTTGTACTTAAGTCGGCATTGTGCCTTTTGAATTAAATTCGGATGCAATTTCTGTATTTCATCGTCAATTAGAAGGTCCAAGGTTTACAGTAAACGTGAAGTGAAGGATTGGAATCTAAACCGGGTCTCACAGGAAAGGTTCTAAACATAGGCAGTAAGAAGGGTCAGTCCTCCTGTACTTAAGTCGGCATTGTGCCTTTTGTACTACATTTGGATGCAATTTCTCTGTTTCATCGTCAATAAGAAGGTCCAAGGTATACAGTAAACCTGAAGTGAAGCATTGCAATCTTAAACCGTTCTCACAGGAGATATTCAAATCATAGAAAGATAGGGGGCCAGTTCTCTTGTACTTAAGTCGGCATTGTGCCTTTTGAATTAATTTGGATGCAATTTCTGTGTTTCATCGTCAATTAAAATGTCCAAGGTATGCAGTAAACATGAAGTGAAGCATCGGAATCTAAAACTGGTCTCACAGGAGAGGATCAAATCATAGAAAGTAAGAGTGTTAGTCCTCATGTACTTAAGTAGGCATTGTGCCTTTTCAATTTAATTCCGATAAAATTTCTGTGCTTCATCGTCAATAAGAAGGTCCAAGGTATACAATAATCCTGAAGTGAAGCATCGGAATCTAAAATTGGACACACAGGAGAGGTTCAAATCATAGAAAGTTAGAGTGTCAGTCCTCTTGTACTTAAGTCGGCATTGTGCCATTTGAATTTAAATCCGATGAATTTTCTGTGTTTCATCGTCAACAAGAAGGACCAAGGTATACAGTTAACCTGAAGTGAAGCATTGGAATCTAACACAGGACTCACAGGAGAGGTTCCAATCATAGAAAGTTAGATGTCAGTCCTCTTGTTCTTAAGTCGGCATTGTGCATTTTGCATTAAATTAGGATGCAATTTCTGTGTTTCATCGACAATAAGAAGGTCCAAGGGATACAGTAAACCTGAAGTGAACCATCGGAATCTAAAAGTGAACTCACAGGAAAGGTCCAAATCATATAAAGTTAGAGTGTCAGTCCTCTTGAACTTAAGTCGGCGTTGTGCCTTTAGAATTTAATTCGGATGCAATTTCTGTGCTTGATCGTCATTAAGAAGGTCTAAGGTATACAGTAAACCTGACGTGAAGCATCGGAATCTAAAACTGGACTCAGATTAGAGGTTCCAATCATAGAAAGTTAGAGTGTCAGTCCTCTTGTACTGAAGTCGGCATTGTACCTTTTGTATTAAATTCGGATGCAATTTCTGTGCATCATCGTCAGTAAGAAGGTCCAAGGTATGAAGTAAACCTGTAGTGAAGCATCGGAATCTAAAACTGGACTCACAAGAGCGGTTCAAATCATAGAAAGTTAGAGTGTCAGTCCTCTTGTACTTAACTCGGCATTGTGCCTTTTGAATTTAATTCCGATGCAATTTCTGTGTTTCATCGTCAATAAGAAGGTACAAGGTATACAGTAAACCTGAAGTGAAGCATCGCAATCTAAAACCGGTCTCACAGGAGAGGTTCTAAACATAGGATGTAAGAAGTGTCAGTCCTCTTGCACTTCAAGCGTCATTGTGATTTTTGAATTTAATTCGAATGCAATTTCTAAACTTCATCGTCAATACGAAGGTCCAAGTTATACAGTAAACCAGAAGTGAAGAATCGGAATCTAAAACTGGACTCCAGGAGAGGTTCAAATCAAAGAAAGTTAGAGTGTCAGTCCTCCTCTACTTAAGTCGGCATTGTGCCTTTTGAATTAAATTCGGATGCAATTTGTGTGTTTCATCGTCAATTAGAAGGTCCAAGATATACAGTACACCTGAAGTGAAGCATTGGAATCTAAACCTGGTCTCACAAGAAAGGTTCTAAACATTGACAGTAAGAAGAGTCAGTCCTCTTGTACTTAAATCGGCATTGTGCCTTTTGTACTAAATTTGGATGCAATTTCTGTGTTTCATCGTCAATAAGAAGGTCCTGGTTATACAGTAAACCTGAAGTGAAGCATCGCAATCTAAAACCGGTCTCAAAGGAGAGGTTCTAAACATAGAATGTAAGAAGTGTCAGGCCTCTTGTACTTAAGTCGGGATTGTGCCTTTTGAATTTAATTCCGATGCAGTTTCTGTGCTTCATCGTCAATATGATGGTTCAAGATATACAGCAAACCTGAAGTGAAGCTTCGGAATCCAAAACTGGACTCACAGAACAGGGTGAAATCATAGAAAGTTAGAGAGTCAGTCCTCTAGTACTTAAAACGGCATTGTGCCTTATGTATTAAATTCGGATGCAATATCTGTGTTTCATCGTCAATTAGAAGGTCCAAGGTAAACAGTAAACCTGAATTGAAGCATCGGAATCTAAAACCGGTCTCACAGGAGAGGTTCAATTCATAGAAAGTTAGAGTGTCAGTCCTCTTGTACTTAAGTCGGCATTGTGCCTTTTGTATTATACTCGGATGCAATTTCTGTGCTTCATCGTCAATAAGAAGGTCCAAGGTGTACAGTAAACCTGAAGTGAAGCATCGGAATCTAAAAGTGGACTCACAGGAGAGGTTCGAAGCATAGGCAGTAAGAAGAGTCAGTCCTCTTGTACTTAAGTCGTTATTGTGCCTTTTGAATTTAATTCGGATGCAATTTCTGTGCTTCATCGGCAATAAGAACGTCCAAGGTATACAGTAAACCTGAAGTGAAGCATCGGAATCTAAAACTGGACTCACAGGAGAGGTTCAAATCATAGAAAGTTAGAGTGCCATTCCTCTTGTACTTATGTCGGCATTATGCCTTTTGTATTAAATCCGGATGCAATTTTGGTGTCTCATCGTCATTAAAAAGGTCCAAGGGATACAGTAAACCTGAAGTGAAGAATCGGAATCTACAACTGGAATCAAAGGAGAGGTTTAAATGATAGAAAAGTAGAGTGTCAGTCCTCTTGTACTTAAGTCGGCATTGTGCCTTTTGAATTTTTTTCCGATACAAATTCTGTGCTTCATCGTCAATAAGAAGGTTCAAGGTATACAGTAAATCTAAAGTGAAGCATTGGAATCTAAAACTGGACTCACTGGAGAGGTTCAAATCAAAGAAAGTTAGAGTGTCAGTCCTCTTGTACTTAAGTCGGCATTGTGCTTTATGTATTAAATTCGGATGCAGTATCTGTGTTTCATCGTCAATTAGAAGGTCCAAGGTATACAGTAAACCTGAATTGAGCATCGGAATCTAAAACCGGTCTCACAGGAGAGGTTTAAATCATAGAATGTAAGAAGTATCAGTCCTCTTGTACTTAAGTCGGCATTGTGCCTTTTGTACTAAATTCGGATGCAATTTCTGTGCTTCATCGTCAATAAGAAGGTCCAAGGAATACATTAAACCTGAAGTGAAGCATCGGAATCTAAAACAGGACTCACAGGAGAGGTTCAAATCGTAGAAAGTCAAAGTTTCAGTCCTCTTGTTCTTAAGTCGGCATTGTGCCTTTTGTATTAAATTCGGATGCAATTTTTGTGTTTCATCGTCAATAGGAAGGTCCAAGGGATACAGTAAACGTGAAATGAAGCGTCGCAATCTAAAACTGGACTCACAGGAGAGGATCAAATCATTGAAAGTTTGAGTGTCAGTCCACTTGTACTTATGTCGGTATTGTGCCATTTGAATTTAATTCCGATGCAATTTCATTATTTCATCGTCAATAAGAAGGTCCAAGATACACAGTAAACCTGAAGTGAAGCATCGGAATCTAAAACTGAACTCACAGGAGATGTTCAAATCATAGAAAGTTAGAGTGTCTGTCCTCTTGTACATATGTCGGCATTGTGCCTTTTGAATTTAATTCCGATGCAATTTCTGTGTTTCATCGTCAATAAGAAGGTCCAAGGGATACTGTAAACCTGAAGTGAAGCATCGGAATCTAAAACTGTACTAACAGGAGAGGATCTAAACATAGACAGTAAGAAGAGTCAGTCCTCTTGTACTTAAGTCGGCATTGTGCCTATTGTATTGAATTCAGATGCAATTTCTGTGTTTCATCGTCAATAAGAAGGTCCAAGGTATACAGTAAACCTGAAGTGAAGCATCGTAATTTAAACCGGTCTCACAGGAGAGGTTCAAATCATAGAATGTAAGAAGTATCAGTCCTCTTGTACTTAAGTCGGCATTGTGCCTTTTGTGTTTAATTCCGATGCAATTTCTGTGTTTCATCGTCAATAAGAAGATCCAAGGGATACAGTAAACCTGAAGTGAAGCATCGGAATCCAAAACTGGACTCACAGGAGAGGATCAAATCATAGAAAGTTAGAGTGTTAGTCCTCATGTACTTAAGTTGGCATTGTGCCTTTTCAATTTAATTCCGATATCATTTCTGTGCTTCATCGTCAATAAGAAGGTCCAAGGTATACAATAATCCTGAAGTGAAGCATCGGAATCTAAAATTGGACACACAGGAGAGGTTCAAATCATAGAAAATTAGAGTGTCAGTCCTCTTGTACTTAACTCGGCATTGAGCCTTTTGAATTTAATTCCGATGCAATTTCTGTGCTTCATCGTCAATAAGAAGGTATAAGGTATACAGTAAACCTGAAGTGAAGCATCGGAATCTAAAACTGGACTCTCAGCAAAGGTTTAAATCATAGAAAGTTAGAGTGTCAGTCCTTTTGTACCTAAGTCGGCATTGTCCCTTTTGAATTTAGTACAGATGCAATTTCAGTGCTTCATCGTCAATAAGAATGTCCAAGGTATACAGTAAACCTGAAGTGAAGCATCGGGATCTGAAACTGGACTCACAGGAGATGTTCAAATTATAGAAAGTTAGAGTGTCAGTCCTCTTGCACTTAAGTCGGCATTGTGCCCTTTGTATTAAATTCCGATGCAATTTCTGAGCTTCATCGTCAATAAGAAGGTCCAACGTATACAGTAAACCTGAAGTGAAGATTCGGAATCTAGAACTGGACTCACAGGAGAGGTTCAAATCATAGAAAGTTAGAGTGTCAGTCCTCTTGTACTTAAGTCGGCAATGTACATTTTGAATTTAATTCCGATGCAATTTCTGTGTTTCATCGTCAATAAGAAGGTCCAAGGTATACAGTAAACCTGAAGTGAAGCATCGCAATCTCAAACCGGTCTCACAGGAGAGGTTCAAAACATAGAATGTAAGAAGTGTCAGCCCTCTTGTACTGAAGTCGTCATTTTGCCTTTTGAATTTAATTCGGATGCAAGTTCTGAACTTCATCGTCAATAGGATGGTCCAAGGTATACAGTAAACCTGAAGTGAAGCATCGGAATCTAAAACTGGGCTCACAGGAGGGGTTCAAATCATAGAAAGTTAGAGTGTCATTCCTCTTGCACTTAAGTCGGCATTGTGCCTTTTGTATTAACCTCGGATGCTATTTCTGTGCTTCATCGTCAATAAGAAGGTCCAAGGTAGACAGTAAACCTGAAGTGAAGAATAGGAATCTACAACTGGACTCACAGGGGAGGTTCAAATCATAGCAAGTTTGAGTGTCTGTCCTCTTGTACTTAAGTCGGCATTGTGCCTTTTGTACTAAATTTGGATGCAATTTCTGTGTTTCATCGTCAATTAGAAGGTCCAAGGTATACAGTAAACCTGAAGTGAAGCATTGGAATCTAAACCGGGTCTCACAGGAATGGTTCTAAACATAGACAGTAAGAAGAGTCAGTCCTCCTGTACTTAAGTCGGCATTGTGCTTTTGTACTACATTTGGATGAAATTTCTCTGTTTCATCGTCAATAAGAAGGTCCAAGGTATACAGTAAACCTGAAGTGAAGCATTGCAATCTTAAACCGGTCTCACAGGAGATGTTCAAACCATAGAAAGATAGGGTGCCAGTCCTCTTGTACTTAAGTCGGCGTTGTGCCTTTTGAATTAATTTGGATGCAATTTCTGTGTTTCATCGTCAATTAGAAGGTCCAAGGTACACAGTAAACATGAAGTGAAGCATTGGAATCTAAAACTGGTCTCACAGGAAGGGTTCTAAACATAGATATTAAGAAGAGTCAGTCCTCTTGTACTTAAGTCGGCATTGTGCCTTTCGAATTTAATTCCGATGCAATTTCTGTATTTCATCGTCAATAAGAATGTCCAAGGTATACAGTAAACCTGAAGTGAAGCTTCACAATCTCAAACCGGTCTCACAGGAGAGGTTCTAAACATAGAATGTAAGAAGAGTCAGTCCTCTTGTACTTAAGTCGTCATTGTGCCTTTTGAATTTAATTCCGATGCAATTTCTGTGCTTCATCGTCAATAAGAAGGTCCAAGGTATACAGTAAACCTGAAGTGAAGCATCGGAATCTAAAACTGGACTCACAGGAGAGGTTTAAATCATAGAAAGTTAGAGTGTCAGTCCTCTTGTATTTAAGTCGGCATTGTCCCTTTTGAATTTAATTAAGATGCAATTTCTGTGCTTCATCGTCAATAAGAAGGTCCAAGGTATACAGTAAACCTGAAGTGACGCATCGCAATCTCAAACCGGTCTCACAGGAGAGTTTCAAAACATAGATTGTAAGGAGTGTCAGTCCTCTTGTACTTAAGTCGTCATTTTTCCTTTTGAATTTAATTCGGATGCAAATTCTGTGCTTCATCGTCAATAAGATGGTCCAAGGTATACAGTAAACCTGAAGTGAAGCATCGGAATCTAAAACTGGGCTCACAGGAGAGGTTCAAATCATAGAAAGTTAGAGTGTCATTCCTCTTGTACTTAAGTCGGCATTGTGCCTTTTGTATTAACCTCGGATGCAATTTCTGTGCTTCATCGTCAATAAGAAGGTCCAAGGTAGACAGTAAACCTGAAGTGAAGAATAGGAATCTACAACTGGACTCACAGGGGAGGTTCAAATCATAGAAATTTTGAGTGTCAGTCCTCTTGTACTTAAGTCGGCATTGTGCCTTTTGTACTAAATTTGGATGCAATTTCTGTGTTTCATCGTCAATTAGAAGGTCCAAGGTATACAGTAAACCTGAAGTGAAGCATTGGAATCTAAACCGGGTCTCACAGGAAAGTTTCTAAACATAGACAGTAAGAAGAGTCAGTCCTCCTGTACTTAAGTCGGCATCGCGCCTTTTGAATTTATTCGGATGCAAGTTCTGTGCTTCATCGTCAATACGAAGGTCCAAGGTATACAGTAAACCTGAAGTAAAGAATCGGAATCTATAACTGGACTCACAGGAGAGGTTCAAATCATAGAAAGTTAGAGTGCCAGTCCTCTTGTACTTAAGTCGGCATTGTGCCTTTTGAATTAAATTCGGATGCAATTTGTGTGTTTCATCGTCAATTAGAAGGTCCAAGGTATACAGTACACCTGAAGTGAAGCATTGGAATCTAAACCTGGTCTCACAGGAATGGTTCTAAACATAGACAGCAAGAAGAGTCAGTCCTCTTGTACTTAAGTCGGCATTGTGCCTTTTGTACTAAATTTGGATGCAATTTCTGTGGTTCATCGTCAATAAGACGGTCCTGGGTATACAGTAAACCTGATGTGAAACATCGCAATCTAAAACCGGTCTCACAGGAGAGGTTGTAAACATAGAATATAAGAAGTGTCACTCCTCTTGTACTTAAGTCGGCATTGTGCCTTTTCTATTTAATTCAGATGCAATTTCTGTGTTTGATTATCAATAAGAAGGTCCAAGGGATAAAGTAAACCTGAAGTGAAGCATCGGAATCTAAAACTGGACTCACAGGAGAAGTTCAAATCATAGAAAGTTTAAGTGCCAGTCCTCTTGTACTTAAGTCGGGATTGTGCCTTTTGAATTTCATTCCGATGCAATTTCTGTGCTTCATTGTCAATAAGATGGGTCAAGGTATACAGTAAACCTGAAGTGAAGCATCGGAATCCAAAACTGGACTCACAGGAGAGGGTGAAAACATAGAAAGTTAGAGAGCCAGTCCTCTTGTACGTAAGTAGGCATTGTGCCTTTTGTATTAAATTCGTATGCAATATCTGTGTTTCATCGTCAATTAGAAGGTCCAAGATATACAGTAAACCTGAATTGAAGCATCGGAATCTAAAACCGGTCTCACAGGAAAGGTTCAATTCATAGAAAGTTAGAGTGTCAGTCCTCTTGTACTTAAGTCGGCATCGTGCCTTTTGTATTAAACTCGGATGCAATTTCTGTGCTTCATCGTCAATAAGAAGGTCCAAGGTGTACAGTAAAAATGAAGTGAAGCATCGGAATCTAAAACTGGACTCACAGGAGAGGTTCTAAACATAGGCAGTAAGAAGAGTCAGTCCTCTTGTACTTAAGTCGTTATTGTGCCTTTTGAATTTAATTCGGATGCAATTTCGGTGCTTCATCGGCAATAAGAACGTCCAAGGTATACAGTAAACCAGAAGTGAAGCATCGGAATCTAAAACTGGACTCACAGGGGAGGTTCAAATCATAGAAAATTAGAGGGCCATTCCTCTTGTACTTACGTCGGCATTGTGCTTTTGTATTAAATCCGGATGCAATTTTTTGTCTCATCGTCATTAAAAAGGTCCAAGGGATACAGTCAACCTGAAGTGAAGAATCGGAATCTACAACTGGACTCAAAGGAGAGGTTTAAATGATAGATAAGTAGAGTGTCAGTCCTCTTGTACTTAAGTCGGCATTGTGCCTTTTGAATTTTTTCCGATACAATTTCTGTGCTTCATCGTCAATAAGAAGGTTCAAGGTATACAGTAAATCTAAAGTGAAGCGCCGGAATCTAAAACTGGACTCACAGGAGAGGTTCAAATCGTAGAAAGTCAGAGTTTCAGTCCTCTTGTACTTAAGTCGGCATTGTGCCTTTTGTATTAAATTCGGATGCAATTTCTGTGTTTCATCGTCAATAGGAAGGTCCAAGGGATACAGTAAACGTGAAATGAAGCATCGCAATCTAAAACTGGACTCACAGGAGAGGATCAAATCATTGAAAGTTAGAGTGTCAGTCCACTTGTACTTATGTCGGCATTCTGCCTTTTGAATTTAATTCCGATTCAATTTGTTTGTTTCATCGTCAATAAGAAGGTACAAGGGATACAGTAAACCTGAAGTGAAGCATCGGAATCTAAAACTGTACTCATAGGAGAGGATCTAAACATAGACAGTAAGAAGAGTCAGTCCTCTTGTAGTTAAGTCGGCATTGTGCCTATTGTATTGAATTCAGATGCAATTTCTGTGTTTCATCGTCAATAAGAAGGTCCAAGGTATACAGTAAACCTGAAGTGAAGCATCGGAATTTAAACCAGTCTCACAGGAGAGGTTCAAATCATAGAATGTAAGAAGTATCAGTTTTCTTGTACTTAAGTCGGCACTGTGCCTTTTGTGTTTAATTCCGATGCAATTTCTGTGTTTCATCGTCAATAAGAAGATCCAAGGGATACAGTAAACCTGAAGTGAAGCATCGGAATCTAAAACTGGACTCACAGGAGAGGATCAAATCATAGAAAGTTAGAGTGTTAGTCCTCATGTACTTAAGTAAGCATTGTGCTTTTTCAATTTAATTCCGATAAAATTTCTGTGCTTCATCGTCAATAAAAATGTCCAAGGTATACAATAATCCTGAAGTGAAGCATCGGAATTTAAAATTGGACTCACAGGAGAGGTTCAAATCATAGAAAGTTAGATGTCAGTCCTCTTGTCCTTAAGTAGCCATTGTGCCTTTTGCATTAAATTCGGTTGCAATTTCTGTGTTTCATCGACAATAAGAAGGTCCAAGGGATACAGTAAACCTGAAGTGAAGCATCGGAATCTAAAACTGGACTCACAGGAGAGGTTGAAATCATAGAAAGTTAGAGTGCCATTCCTCTTGTACTAAAGTCGGCATTATGCCTTTGAATTAAACTCGGATGCAATTTCTGTGCTTCATCGTCAATAAGATCGTCCAAGGTGTACAGTAAACCTTAAGTGAAGAATCGGAATCTACAACTGGACTCAAAGGAGAGGTTTAAATCATAGAAAATTAGAGTGTCAGTCCTCTTGTACTTAAGTCGGCATTGTGCCATTTGAATTTAAATCCGATGAAATTTCTGTGTTTCATCGTCAACAAGAAGGTCCAAGGGATACAGTAAACCTGAAGTGAAGCATCGGAATCTAAAAGTGAACTCACAGGAAAGGTCCAAATCATATAAATTTAGAGTGTCAGTCCTCTTGAACTTAAGTCGGCATTGTGCCTTTTGAATTTAATTCGGATGCAATTTCTGTGCTTAATCGTCAATAAGAAGGTCTAAGGTATACAGAAAAAACCTGAAGTGAAGCATCGGAATCTAAAACTGGACTCACATTAGAGGTTCCAATCATAGAAAGTTAGAGTGTCAGTCCTCTTGTACTGAAGTCGGCATTGAGCCTTTTGTATTAAATTCGGATGCAATTTCTGTGCATCATCGTCAGTAAGAAGGTCAAGGTATGAAGTAAACCTGTAGTGAAGCATCGGAATCTAAAACTGGACTCACAAGAGCGGTTCAAATCATAGAAAGTTAGAGTGTCAGTCCTCTTGTACTTAACTCGGCATTGTGCCTTTTGAATTTAATTCCGATGCAATTTCTGTACTTCATCGTCAATAAGAAGGTCCAAGGTATACAGTAAACCTGAAGTGAAGCATCGGAATCTAAAACTGGACTCACAGGAGAGGTTTAAATAATAGAAAGTTAGAGTGTCAGTCCTCTTGTACTTAACTCGGCATTGTCCCTTTTGAATTTAATTCCGATGCAATTTCTGTACTTCATCGTCAATAAGAAGGTCCAAGGTATACAGTAAACCTGAAGTGAAGCATCGGGATCTGAAACTGGACTCATAGGATATGTTCAAATCATAGAAAGTTAGAGTGTCAGTCCTCCTTCACTTAAGTCGGCATTGTGCCTTTTGTATTAAATTCGGATGCAATTTCTGAGCATCATCGTCAATAAGAAGGTCCAAGGTACACAGTAAACCTGAAGTGAAGCATCGGAATCTAAAACTGGACTTACAGGAGAGGTTCTAAACATAGGCAGTAAGAAGAGTCAGTCCTCTTGTACCTAAGTCGTTATTGTGCCTTTTGAATTTAATTCGGATGCAATTTCTGTGCTTCATCGGCAATAAGAACGTCCAAGGTATACAGTAAACCTGAGCTGAAGCATCGGAATCAAAAACTGGACTCACAGGAGAGGTTGAAATCATAGAAAGTTAGAGTGCCATTCCTCTTGTACTAAAGTCGGCATTATGCCTTTGAATTAAACTCGGATGCAATTTCTGTGCTTCATCGTCAATAAGATCGTCCAAGGTGTACAGTAAACCTAAGTGAAGCATCGGAATCTAAAACTGGTCTCACAGGAAAGGTTCTAAACACAGATATTAAGAAGAGTCAGTCCTCTTGTACTTAAGTCGGCATTGTGCCTTTTGAATTTAATTCCGATGCAATTTCTGTACTTCATCGTCAATAAGAAGGTCCAAGGTATACAGTAATCCTGAAGTGAAGCATCGGAATCTACAACTGGACTCAAAGGAGAGGTTTAAATCATAGAAAATTAGAGTGTCAGTTCTCTTGTACTTAAGTCGGCATTGTGCCTTTTGAATTTCTTTCCGATACAATTTCTGTGCTTCATCGTCAATAAGAAGTTTCAAGGCATACGGTAAACCTGAACTGAAGAATAGGAATCTACAACTGGACTCACAGGGGAGGTTCAAATCATAGAAAGATAGGGTGCCAGTCCTCTTGTACTTAAGTCGGCATTGTGCATTTTGAATTAATTTCGGATGCAATTTCTGTGTTTCATCGTCAATTAGAAGGTCCAAGGTATACAGTAAACATGAAGTGAAGCATCGGAATCTAAAACTGGTCTCACAGGAAAGGTTCTAAACACAGATATGAAGAAGATTCAGTCCGCTTGCACTTAAGTCGGCATTGTGCCTTTTGAATTTAATTCCGATGCAATTTCTGTATTTCATCGTCAATAAGAAGGTCCAAGGTATACAGTAAACCTGAAGTGAAGCATCGGGATCTGAAACTGGACTCACAGGAGATGTTCAAATCATAGAAAGATAGAGTGTCAGTCGTCTTGCACTTAAGTCGGCATTGTGCCTTTTGTATTAAATTCGGATGCAATTTCTGAGCTTCATCGTCAAGAAGAAGGTCCAAGGTATACAGTAAACCTGAAGTGAAGCATCGGAATCTAAAACTCGACTCACAGGAGAGGTTTAAATCATAGAAAGTTAGAGTGTCAGTCCTCTAGTACTTAAGTCGGCATTGTCCCTTTTGAATTTTATTAAGATGCAATTTCTGTGCTTTATCGTCAATAAGAAGGTCCAAGGTATACAGTAAACCTGAAGTGACGCATCGGGATCTGAAACTGGACTCACAGGAGATGTTCAAATCATAGAAAGTTAGAGTGTCAGTCCTCTTGCACTTAAGTCGGCATTGTTCCTTTTGTATTAAATTCGGATGCAATTTCTGAGCTTCATCGTCATTAAGAAGGTCCAAGGTAAACAGTAAACCTGAAGTGAAGATTCGGAATCTAAAACTGGACTCACAGGAGAGGCTCAAATCATAGAAAGTTAGAGTGTAAGTCCTCTTGTACTTAAGTCGGCATCGCGCCTTTTGAATGTAATTCCGATGCAATTTCTGTGGTTCATCGTCAATAAGAAGGTCCAAGGTATACAGTAAACCTGAAGTGAAGCATCGCAATCCCAAACCGGTCTCACAGGAGAGTTTCAAAACATAGAATGTAAGAAGTGTCAGTCCTCTTGTACTTATGTCGTCATTTTTCCTTTTGAATTTAATTCGGATGCAAGTTCTGAGCTTCATCGTCAATAAGATGGTCCAAGGTATACAGTAAACCTGAAGAGAAGCATCGGAATCTAAAACTGGGCTCACAGGAGGGGTTCAAATCATAGAAAGTTAGTGTGTCATTCCTCTTGTACTTAAGTCGGCATTGTGCCTTTTGTATTAACCTCGGATGCAATTTCTGTGCTTCATCGTCAATAAGAAGGTCCAAGGTAGACAGTAAACCTGAAGTGAAGAATAGGAATCTACTACTGGACTCACAGGGGAGGTTCAAATCATAGCAAGTTTGAGTGTCTGTCCTCTTGTACTTAAGTCGGCATTGTGCCTTTTGTACTAAATTTGGATGCAATTTCTGTGTTTCATCGTCAATTAGAAGGTCCAAGGTATACAGTAAACCTGAAGTGAAGCATTGGAATCTAAACCGGGTCTCACAGGAAAGGTTCTAAACATAGACAGTAAGAAGAGTCAGTCCTCCTGTACTTAAGTCGGCATTGTGCTTTTGTACTACATTTGGATGAAATTTCTCTGTTTCATCGTCAATAAGAATGTCCAAGGTATACAGTAAACCTGAAGTGAAGCATTGCAATCTTAAACCGGTCTCACAGGAGATGTTCAAACCATAGAAAGATAGGGTGCCAGTCCCCTTGTACTTAAGTCGGCGTTGTGCCTTTTGAATTAATTTGGATGCAATTTCTGTGTTTCATCGTCAATTAGAAGGTCCAAGGTATACAGTAAACATGAAGTGAAGCATCGGAATCTAAAACTGGTCTCACAGGAAAGGTTCTAAACGTAGATATTAAGAAGAGTCAGTCCTCTTGTACTTAAGTCGGCATTGTGCCTTTCGAATTTAATTCCGATGCAATTTCTGTATTTCATCGTCAATAAGAATGTCCAAGGTATACAGTAAACCTGAAGTGAAGCTTCACAATCTCAAACCGGTCTCACAGGAGAGGTTCTAAACATAGAATGTAAGAAGAGTCAGTCCTCTTGTACTTAAGTCGTCATTGTGCCTTTTGAATTTAATTCCGATGCAATTTCTGTGCTTCATCGTCAATAAGAAGGTCCAAGGTATACAGTAAACCTGAAGTGAAGCATCGGAATCTAAAACTGGACTCACAGGAGAGGTTTAAATCGTAGAAAGTTAGAGTGTCAGTCCTCTTGTACTTAAGTCGGCATTGTCCCTTTTGAATTTAATTAAGATGCAATTTCTGTGCTTCATCGTCAATAAGAAGGTCCAAGGTATACAGTAAACCTGAAGTGACGCATCGGGATCTGAAACTGGACTCACAGGAGATGATCAAATCATAGAAAGTTAGAGTGTCAGTCCTCTTGCACTTAAGTCGGCATTGTTCCTTTTGTATTAAATTCGGATGCAATTTCTGAGCTTCATCGTCAATAAGAAGGTCCAAGGTAAACAGTAAACCTGAAGTGAGGATTCGGAATCTAAAACTGGACTCACAGGAGAGGTTCAAATCATAGAAAGTTAGAGTGTAAGTCCTCTTGTACTTAAGTCGGCATCGCGCCTTTTGAATGTAATTCCGATGCAATTTCTGTGGTTCATCGTCAATAAGAAGGTCCAAGGCATACAGTAAACCTGAAGTGAAGCATCGCAATCTCAAACCGGTCTCACAGGAGAGTTTCAAAACATATATTGTAAGGAGTGTCAGTCCTCTTGTACTTAAGTCGTCATTTTTCCTTTTGAATTTAATTCGGATGCAAGTTCTGTGCTTCATCGTCAATAAGATGGTCCAAGGTATACAGTAAACCTGAAGTGAAGCATCGGAATCTAAAACTGGGCTCACAGGAGAGGTTCAAATCATAGAAAGTTAGAGTGTCATTCCTCTTGTACTTAAGTCGGCATTGTGCCTTTTGTATTAACCTCGGATGCAATTTCTGTGCTTCATCGTCAATAAGAAGGTCCAAGGTAGACAGTAAACCTGAAGTGAAGAATAGGAATCTACAACTGGGCTCACAGGGGAGGTTCAAATCATAGAAAGTTGGAGTGTCAGTCCTCTTGTACTTAAGTCGGAATTGTGCCTTTTGTACTAAATTTGGATGCAATTTCTGTGTTTCATCGTCAATTAGAAGGTCCAAGGTATACAGTAAACCTGAAGTGAAGCAATGGAATCTAAACCGGGTCTCACAGGAAAGGTTCTAAACATAGACAGTAAGAAGAGTCAGTCCTCCTGTACTTAAGTCGGCATCGCGCCTTTTGAATTTAATTCCGATGCAATTTCTGTGATTCATCGTCAATAAGAAGGTCCAAGGTATATAGTAAACCTGAAGTGAAGCATCGCAATCTCAAACCGGTCTCACAGGAGAGGTTCAAAACATAGAATGTAAGAAGTGTCAGTCCTCTTGTACTTAAGTCGTCATTTTTCCTTTTGAATTTAATTCGGATGCAAGTTCTGTGCTTCATCGTCAATACGAAGGTCCAAGATATACAGTAAACCTGAAGTAAAGAATCGGAATCTATAACTGGACTCACAGGAAAGGTTCAAATCATAGAAAGTTAGAGTGTCAGTCCTCTTGTACTTAAGTCGGCATTGTGCCTTTTGAATTAAATTCGGATGCAATTTGTGTGTTTCATCGTCAATTAGAAGGTCCAAGGTATACAGTACACCTGAAGTGAAGCATTGGAATCTAAACCTGGTCTCACAGGAATGGTTCCAAACATAGACAGTAAGAAGAGTCAGTCCTCTAGTACTTAAGTCGGCATTGTGCCTTTTGTACTAAATTTGGATGCAATTTCTGTGGTTCATCGTCAATAAGACGGTCCTGGGTATACAGTAAACCTGATGTGAAACATCGCAATCTAAAACCGGTCTCACAGGAGAGGTTGTAAACATAGAATGTAAGAAGTGTCAGTCCTCTTGTACTTAAGTCGGCATTGTGCCTTTTCTATTTAATTCAGATGCAATTTCTGTGTTTGATTATCAATAAGAAGGTCCAAGGGATAAAGTAAACCTGAAGTGAAGCATCGGAATCTAAAACTGGACTCACAGGAGAAGTTCAAATCATAGAAAGTTTAAGTGTCAGTCCTCTTGTACTTAAGTCGGGATTGTGCCTTTTGAATTTCATTCCGATGCAATTTCTGTGCTTCATCGTCAATAAGATGGTTCAAGGTATACAGTAAACCTGAAGTGAAGCATCGGAATCCAAAACTGGACTCACAGGAGAGGGTGAAAACATAGAAAGTTAGAGAGCCGGTCCTCTTGTACGTAAGTAGGCATTGTGCCTTTTGTTTTAAATTCGTATGCAATTTCTGTGTTTCATCGTCAATTAGAAGGTCCAAGATATACAGTAAACCTGAATTGAAGCATCGGAATCTAAAACCGGTCTCACAGGAGAGGTTCAATTCATAGAAAGTTAGAGTGTCAGTCCTCTTGTACTTAAGTCGGCATTGTGCCTTTCGTATTAAACTCGGATGCAATTTCTGTGCTTCATCGTCAATAAGAAGGTCCAAGGTGTACAGTAAAAATGAAGTGAAGCATCGGAATCTAAAACTGGACTCACAGGAGAGGTTCAAATCAAAGAAAGTTAGAGTGTCAGTCCACTTGTACTTAAGTCGGCATTGAGCTTTATGTAGTAAATTTGGATGCAGTATCTGTGTTTCATCGTCAATTAGAAGGTCCAAGGTATACAGTAAACCTGAATTGAGCATCGGAATCTAAAACCGGTCTCACAGGAGAGGTTTAAATCGTAAAAGTTAGAGTGTCAGTCCTCTTGTACTTAAGTCGGCATTGTGCCTTTTGTACTAAATTCGGATGCAATTTCTGTGCTTCATCGTCAATAAGAATGTCCAAGGAATACATTAAACCTGAAGTGAAGCATCGGAATCTAAAACTTGACTCACATGAGAGGTTCAAATCGTAGAAAGTCAGAGTTTCAGTCCTCTTGTACTTAAGTCGGCATTGTGCCTTTTGTATTAAATTCGGATGCAATTTCTGTGTTTCATCGTCAATAGGAAGGTCCAAGGGATACAGTAAACGTGAAATGAAGCATCGCAATCTAAAACTGGACTCACAGGAGAGGATCAAATCATTGAAAGTTAGAGTGTCAGTCCACTTGTACTTATGTCGGCATTGTGCCATTTGAATTTAATTCCGATGCAATTTGTTTGTTTCATCGTCAATAAGAATGTCCAAGGAATACATTAAACCTGAAGTGAAGCATCGGAATCTAAAACTTGACTCACATGAGAGGTTCAAATCGTAGAAAGTCAGAGTTTCAGTCCTCTTGTACTTAAGTCGGCATTGTGCCTTTTGTATTAAATTCGGATGCAATTTCTGTGTTTCATCGTCAATAGGAAGGTCCAAGGGATACAGTAAACGTGAAATGAAGCATCGCAATCTAAAACTGGACTCACAGGAGAGGATCAAATCATTGAAAGTTAGAGTGTCAGTCCACTTGTACTTATGTCGGCATTGTGCCATTTGAATTTAATTCCGATGCAATTTGTTTGTTTCATCGTCAATAAGAAGGTCCAAGATATACAGTAAACCTGAGTTGAAGCATCGGAATCTAAAACTGGACTCACAGGAGATGTTCAAATCATAGTAAGTTAGAGCGTCTGTCCTCTTGTACATATGTCGGCATTGTGCCTTTTGAATTTAATTCCGATTCTATTCCTGTGTTTCATCGTCAATAAGAAGGTCCAAGGGATACAGTAAACCTGAAGTGAAGCATCGGAATTTAAACCAGTCTCACAGGAGAGGTTCAAATCATAGAATGTAAGAAGTATCAGTTTTCTTGTACTTAAGTCGGCACTGTGCCTTTTGTGTTTAATTCCGATGCAATTTCTGTGTTTCATCGTCAATAAAAAGATCCAAGGGATACAGTAAACCTGAAGTGAAGCATCGGAATCTAAAACTGGACCCACAGGAGAGGATCAAATCATAGAAAGTTAGAGTGTTAGTCCTCATGTACTTAAGTAAGCATTGTGCTTTTTCAATTTAATTCCGATAAAATTTCTGTGCTTCATCGTCAATAAGAATGTCAAAGGTATACAATAATCCTGAAGTGAAGCATCGGAATTTAAAATTGGACTCACAGGAGAGGTTCAAATCATAGAAAGTTAGAGTGTCAGTCCTCTTGTACTCAAGTCGGCATTGTGCCATTTGAATTTAAATCCGATGCAATTTCTGTGTTTCATCGTCAACAAGAAGGTCCAAGGTATACAGTAAACCTGAAGTGAAGCATTGGAATCTAAAACAGGACTCACAGGAGAGATTCCAATCATAGAAAGTTAGATGTCAGTCCTCTTGATCTTAAGTCGGCATTGTGCCTTTTGCATTAAATTCGGATGCAATTTCTGTGTTTCATCGACAATAAGAAGGTCCAAGGGATACAGTAAACCTGAAGTGAAGCATCGGAATCTAAAAGTGAACTCACAGGAAAGGTCCAAATCATATAAAGTTAGAGTGTCAGTCCTCTTGAACTTAAGTCGGCATTGTGCCTTTTGAATTTAATTCGGATGCAATTTCTGTGCTTGATCGTCAATAAGAAGGTCTAAGGTATACAGAAAAAACCTGAAGTGAAGCATCGGAATCTAAAACTGGACTCACATTTGAGGTTCCAATCATAGAAAGTTAGAGTGTCAGTCCTCTTGTACTGAAGTCGGCATTGAGCCTTTTGTATTAAATTCGGATGCAATTTCTGTGCATCATCGTCAATTAGAAGGTCCAAGATATGCAGTAAACCTGAATTGAAGCATCGGAATCTAAAACCGGTCTCACAGGAGAGGTTCAATTCATAGAAAGTTAGAGTGTCAGTCCTCTTGTACTTAAGTCGGCATTGTGCCTTTTGTATTAAACTCGGATGCAATTTCTGTGCTTCATCGTCAATAAGAAGGTCCAAGGTGTACAGTAAAAATGAAGTGAAGCATCGGAATCTAAAACTGGACTCACAGGAGAGGTTCAAATCAAAGAAAGTTAGAGTGTCAGTCCACTTGTACTTAAGTCGGCATTGAGCTTTATGTAGTAAATTCGGATGCAGTATCTGTGTTTCATCGTCAATTAGAAGGTCCAAGGTATACAGTAAACCTGAATTGAGCATCGGAATCTAAAACCGGTCTCACAGGAGAGGTTTAAATCGTAAAAGTTAGAGTGTCAGTCCTCTTGTACTTAAGTCGGCATTGTGCCTTTTGTACTAAATTCGGATGCAATTTCTGTGCTTCATCGTCAATAAGAATGTCCAAGGAATACATTAAACCTGAAGTGAAGCATCGGAATCTAAAACTTGACTCACATGAGAGGTTCAAATCGTAGAAAGTCAGAGTTTCAGTCCTCTTGTACTTAAGTCGGCATTGTGCCTTTTGTATTAAATTCGGATGCAATTTCTGTGTTTCATCGTCAATAGGAAGGTCCAAGGGATACAGTAAACGTGAAATGAAGCATCGCAATCTAAAACTGGACTCACAGGAGAGGTTTAAATTATAGAAAGTTAGAGTGTCAGTCCTCTTGTACTTAAGTCGGCATTGTCCCTTTTGAATTTAATTCAGATGCAATTTCTGTGCTTCATCGTCAATAAGAAGGTCCAAGGTATACAGTAAACCTGAAGTGAAGCATTGGAATCTAAACCGGGTCTCACAGGAAAGGTTCTAAACATAGACAGTAAGAAGAGTCAGTCCTCCTGTACTTAAGTCGGCATTGCGCTTTTGTACTACATTTGGATGAAATTTCTCTGTTTCATCGTCAATAAGAAGGTCCAAGGTATACAGTAAACCTGAAGTGAAGCATTGCAATCTTAAACCGGTCTCACAGGAGATGTTCAAACCATAGAAAGATAGGGTGCCAGTCCTCTTGTACTTAAGTCGGCGTTGTGCCTTTTGAATTAATTTGGATGCAATTTTGGTGTTTCATCGTCAATTAGTAGGTCCAAGGTACACAGTAAACATGAAGTGAAGCATCGGAATCTAAAACTGGTCTCACAGGAAGGGTTCTAAACACAGATATTAAGAAGAGTCAGTCCTCTTGTACTTAAGTCGGCATTGTGCCTTTCGAATTTAATTCCGATGCAATTTCTGTATTTCATCGTCAATAAGAATGTCCAAGGTATACAGTAAACCTGAAGTGAAGCTTCACAATCTCAAACCGGTCTCACAGGAGAGGTTCTAAACATAGAATGTAAGAAGAGTCAGTCCTCTTGTACTTAAGTCGTCATTGTGCCTTTTGAATTTAATTCCGATGCAATTTCTGTGCTTCATCGTCAATAAGAAGGTCCAAGGTATACAGTAAACCTGAAGTGAAGCATCGGAATCTAAAACTGGACTCACAGGAGAGGTTTAAATCATAGAAAGTTAGAGTGTCAGTCCTCTTGTACTTAAGTCGGCATTGTCCCTTTTGAATTTAATTAAGATGCAATTTCTGTGCTTCATCGTCAATAAGAAGGTCCAAGGTATACAGTAAACCTGAAGTGAAGCATTGGAATCTAAACCGGGTCTCACAGGAAAGGTTCTAAACATAGACAGTAAGAAGAGTCAGTCCTCCTGTACTTAAGTCGGCATCGCGCCTTTTGAATTTATTCGGATGCAAGTTCTGTGCTTCATCGTCAATACGAAGGTCCAAGGTATACAGTAAACCTGAAGTAAAGAATCGGAATCTATAACTGGACTCACAGGAGAGGTTCAAATCATAGAAAGTTAGAGTGTCAGTCCTCTTGTACTTCAGTCGGCATTGTGCCTTTTGAATTAAATTCGGATGCAATTTGTGTGTTTCATCGTCAATTAGAAGGTCCAAGGTATACAGTACACCTGAAGTGAAGCATTGGAATCTAAACCTGGTCTCACAGGAATGGTTCTAAACATAGACAGTAAGAAGAGTCAGTCCTCTTGTACTTAAGTCGGCATTGTGCCTTTTGTACTAAATTTGGATGCAATATCTGTGGTTCATCGTCAATAAGACGGTCCTGGGTATACAGTAAACCTGATGTGAAACATCGCAATCTAAAACCGGTCTCACAGGAGAGGTTGTAAACATAGAATATAAGAAGTGTCACTCCTCTTGTACTTAAGTCTTCATTGTGCCTTTTCTATTTAATTCAGATGCAATTTCTGTGTTTGATTATCAATAAGAAGGTCCAAGGGATAAAGTAAACCTGAAGTGAAGCATCGGAATCTAAAACTGGACTCACAGGAGAAGTTCAAATCATAGAAAGTTTAAGTGCCAGTCCTCTTGTACTTAAGTCGGGATTGTGCCTTTTGAATTTCATTCCGATGCAATTTCTGTGCTTCATCGTCAATAAGATGGTTCAAGGTATACAGTAAACCTGAAGTGAAGCATCGGAATCCAAAACTGGACCCACAGGAGAGGGTGAAAACATAGAAAGTTAGAGAGCCAGGCCTCTTGTACGTAAGTAGGCATTGTGCCTTTTGTATTAAATTCGTATGCAATTTCTGTGTTTCATCGTCAATTAGAAGGTCCAAGATATACAGTAAACCTGAATTGAAGCATCGGAATCTAAAACCGGTCTCACAGGAGAGGTTCAATTCATAGAAAGTTAGAGTGTCAGTCCTCTTGTACTTAAGTCGGCATTGTGCCTTTTGTATTAAACTCGGATGCAATTTCTGTGCTTCATCGTCAATAAGAAGGTCCAAGGTGTACAGTAAAAATGAAGTGAAGCATCGGAATCTAAAACTGGACTCACAGGAGAGGTTCTAAACATAGGCAGTAAGAAGAGTCAGTCCTCTTGTACTTAAGTCGTTATTGTGCCTTTTGAATTTAATTCGGATGCAATTTCGGTGCTTCATCGGCAATAAGAACGTCCAAGGTATACAGTAAACCAGAAGTGAAGCATCGGAATCTAAAACTGGACTCACAGGGGAGGTTCAAATCATAGAAAATTAGAGGGCCATTCCTCTTGTACTTACGTCGGCATTGTGCTTTTGTATTAAATCCGGATGCAATTTTTTGTCTCATCGTCATTAAAAAGGTCCAAGGGATACAGTAAACCTGAAGTGAAGAATCGGAATCTACAACTGGACTCAAAGGAGAGGTTTAAATCATAGATAAGTAGAGTGTCAGTCCTCTTGTACTTAAGTCGGCATTGTGCCTTTTGAATTTTTTCCGATACAATTTCTGTGCTTCATCGTCAATAAGAAGGTTCAAGGTATACAGTAAATCTAAAGTGAAGCGCCGGAATCTAAAACTGGACTCACAGGAGAGGTTCAAATCAAAGAAAGTTAGAGTGTCAGTCCTCTTGTACTTAAGTCGGCATTGAGCTTTATGTATTAAATTCGGATGCAGTATCTGTGTTTCATCGTCAATTAGAAGGTCCAAGGTATAAAGTAAACCTGAATTGAGCATCGGAATCTAAAACCGGTCTCACAGGAGAGGTTTAAATCGTAAAATTTAGAGTGTCAGTCCTCTTGTACTTAAGTCGGCATTGTGCCTTTTGTACTAAATTCGGATGCAATTTCTGTGCTTCATCGTCAATAAGAATGTCCAAGGAATACATTAAACCTGAAGTGAAGCATCGGAATCTAAAACTTGACTCACATGAGAGGTTCAAATCGTAGAAAGTCAGAGTTTCAGTCCTCTTGTACTTAAGTCGGCATTGTGCCTTTTGTATTAAATTCGGATGCAATTTCTGTGTTTCATCGTCAATAGGAAGGTCCAAGGGATACAGTAAACGTGAAATGAAGCATCGCAATCTAAAACTGGACTCACAGGAGAGGATCAAATCATTGAAAGTTAGAGTGTCAGTCCACTTGTACTTATGTCGGCATTCTGCCTTTTGAATTTAATTCCGATTCAATTTGTTCGTTTCATCGACAATAAGAAGGTCCAAGGGATACAGTAAACCTGAAGTGAAGCATCGGAATCTAAAACTGTACTCATAGGAGAGGATCTAAACATAGACAGTAAGAAGAGTCAGTCCTCTTGTAGTTAAGTCGGCATTGTGCCTATTGTATTGAATTCAGATGCAATTTCTGTGTTTCATCGTCAATAAGAAGGTCCAAGGTATACAGTAAACCTGAAGTGAAGCATCGGAATTTAAACCAGTCTCACAGGAGAGGTTCAAATCATAGAATGTAAGAAGTATCAGTTTTCTTGTACTTAAGTCGGCACTGTGCCTTTTGTGTTTAATTCCGATGCAATTTCTGTGTTTCATCGTCAATAAGAAGATCCAAGGGATACAGTAAACCTGAAGTGAAGCATCGGAATCTAAAACTGGACTCACAGGAGAGGATCAAATCATAGAAAGTTAGAGTGTTAGTCCTCATGTACTTAAGTAAGCATTGTGCTTTTTCAATTTAATTCCGATAAAATTTCTGTGCTTCATCGTCAATAAGAATGTATAAGGTATACAATAATCCTGAAGTGAAGCATCGGAATTTAAAATTGGACTCACAGGAGAGGTTCAAATCATAGAAAGTTAGATGTCAGTCCTCTTGTTCTTAAGTCGGCATTGTGCCTTTTGCATTAAATTCGGTTGCAATTTCTGTGTTTCATCGACAATAAGAAGGTCCAAGGGATACAGTAAACCTGAAGTGAAGCATCGGAATCTAAAACTGGACTCACAGGAGAGGTTGAAATCATAGAAAGTTAGAGTGCCATTCCTCTTGTACTAAAGTCGGCATTATGCCTTTGAATTAAACTCGGATGCAATTTCTGTGCTTCATCGTCAATAAGATCGTCCAAGGTGTACAGTAAACCTTAAGTGAAGAATCGGAATCTACAACTGGACTCAAAGGAGAGGTTTAAATCATAGAAAATTAGAGTGTCAGTCCTCTTGTACTTAAGTCGGCATTGTGCCATTTGAATTTAAATCCGATGAAATTTCTGTGTTTCATCGTCAACAAGAAGGTCCAAGGTATACAGTAAACCTGAAGTGAAGCATTGGAATCTAAAACAGGACTCACAGGAGAGGTTCCAATCATGGAAAGTTAGATGTCAGTCCTCTTGTTCTTAAGTCGGCATTGTGCCTTTTGCATTAAATTCGGTTGCAATTTCTGTGTTTCATCGACAATAAGAAGGTCCAAGGGATACAGTAAACCTGAAGTGAAGCATCGGAATCTAAAAGTGAACTCACAGGAAAGGTCCAAATCATATAAATTTAGAGTGTCAGTCCTCTTGAACTTAAGTCGGCATTGTGCCTTTTGAATTTAATTCGGATGCAATTTCTGTGCTTGATCGTCAATAAGAAGGTCTAAGGTATACAGAAAAAACCTGAAGTGAAGCATCGGAATCTAAAACTGGACTCACATTAGAGGTTCCAATCATAGAAAGTTAGAGTGTCAGTCCTCTTGTACTGAAGTCGGCATTGAGCCTTTTGTATTAAATTCGGATGCAATTTCTGTGCATCATCGTCAGTAAGAAGGTCAAGGTATGAAGTAAACCTGTAGTGAAGCATCGGAATCTAAAACTGGACTCACAAGAGCGGTTCAAATCATAGAAAGTTAGAGTGTCAGTCCTCTTGTACTTAACTCGGCATTGTGCCTTTTGAATTTAATTCCGATGCAATTTCTGTACTTCTTCGTCAATAAGAAGGTCCAAGGTATACAGTAAACCTGAAGTGAAGCATCGGAATCCAAAACTGGACTCACAGGAGAGGTTTAAATCATAGAAAGTTAGAGTGTCAGTCCTCTTGTACTTAAGTCGGCATTGTCCCTTTTGAATTTAATTCAGATGCGATTTCTGTGCTTCATCGTCAATAAGAAGGTCCAAGGTATTCAGTAAACCTGAAGTGAAGCATCGGGATCTGAAACTGGACTCACAGGAGATGTTCAAATCATAGAAAGTTAGAGTGTCAGTCCTCCTTCACTTAAGTCGGCATTGTGCCTTTTGTATTAAATTCGGATGCAATTTCTGAGCATCATCGTCAATAAGAAGGTCCAAGGTACACAGTAAACCTGAAGTGAAGCATCGGAATCTAAAACTGGACTCACGGGAGAGGTTCTAAACATAGGCAGTAAGAAGAGTCAGTCCTCTTGTACCTAAGTCGTTATTGTGCCTTTTGAATTTAATTCGGATGCAATTTCTGTGCTTCATCGGCAATAAGAACGTCCAAGGTATACAGTAAACCTGAACTGAAGCATCGGAATCAAAAACTGGACTCACAGGAGAGGTTGAAATCATAGAAAGTTAGAGTGCCATTCCTCTTGTACTAAAGTCGGGATTATGCCTTTGAATTAAACTCGGATGCAATTTCTGTGCTTCATCGTCAATAAGATCGGCCAAGGTGTACAGTAAACCTAAGTGAAGCATCGGAATCTAAAACTGGTCTCACAGGAAAGGTTCTAAACACAGATATTAAGAAGAGTCAGTCCTCTTGTACTTAAGTCGGCATTGTGCCTTTTGAATTTAATTCCGATGCAATTTCTGTACTTCATCGTCAATAAGAAGGTCCAAGGTATACAGTAAACCTGAAGTGAAGCATCGGAATCTACAACTGGACTCAAAGGAGAGGTTTAAATCATAGAAAATTAGAGTGTCAGTTCTCTTGTACTTAAGTCGGCATTGTGCCTTTTGAATTTCTTTCCGATACAATTTCTGTGCTTCATCGTCAATAAGAAGTTTCAAGGCATACGGTAAACCTGAACTGAAGAATAGGAATCTACAACTGGACTCACAGGGGAGGTTCAAATCATAGAAAGATAGGGTGCCGGTCCTCTTGTACTTAAGTCGGCATTGTGCATTTTGAATTAATTTCGGATGCAATTTCTGTGTTTCATCGTCAATTAGAAGGTCCAAGGTATACAGTAAACATGAAGTGAAGCATCGGAATCTAAAACTGGTCTCACAGGAAAGGTTCTAAACACAGATATTAAGAAGAGTCAGTCCTCATGTACTTAAGTCGGCATTGTGCCTTTTGAATTTAATTCCGATGCAATTTCTGTATTTCATCGTCAATAAGAAGGTCCAAGGTATACAGTAAACCTGAAGTGAAGCATCGGGATCTGAAACTGGACTCACAGGAGATGTTCAAATCATAGAAAGGTAGAGTGTCAGTCGTCTTGCACTTAAGTCGGCATTGTGCCTTTTGTATTAAATTCGGATGCAATTTCTGAGCTTCATCGTCAATAAGAAGGTCCAAGGTATACAGTAAACCTAAGTGAAGATTCAAATCTAAAACTGGACTCACAGGAGAGGTTCAAATCATAGAAAGTTAGAGTGTCAGTTCTCTTGTACTTAAGTCGGCATCGCGCCTTTTGAATATAATTCCGATGAAATTTCTGTGTTTCATCGTCAATAAGAAGGTCCAAGGTATACAGTAAACCTGAAGTGAAGCATTGCAATCTTAAACCGGTCTCACAGGAGATGTTCAAACCATAGAAAGATAGGGTGCCAGTCCTCTTGTACTTAAGTCGGCGTTGTGCCTTTTGAATTAATTTGGATGCAATTTCTGTGTTTCATCGTCAATTAGAATGTCCAAGGTATACAGTAAACATGAAGTGAAGCATCGGAATCTAAAACTGGTCTCACAGGATAGGTTCTAAACATAGATATTAAGAAGAGTCAGTCCTCTTGTACTTAAGTCGGCATTGTGCCTTTCGAATTTAATTCCGATGCAATTTCTGTATTTCTTCGTCAATAAGAAGGTCCAAGGTATACAGTAAACCTGAAGTGAAGCTTCACAATCTCAAACCGGTCTCACAGGAGAGGTTCTAAACATAGAATGTAAGAAGAGTCAGTCCTCTTGTACTTAAGTCGTCATTGTGCCTTTTGAATTTAATTCCGATGCAATTTCTGTGCTTCATCGTCAATAAGAAGCTCCAAGGTATACAGTAAACCTGAAGTGAAGCATCGGAATCTAAAACTCGACTCACAGGAGAGGTTTAAATCATAGAAAGTTAGAGTGTCAGTCCTCTTGTACTTAAGTCGGCATTGTCCCTTTTGAAATTTATTAAGATTCAATTTCTGTGCTTTATCGTCAATAAGAAGGTCCAAGGTATACAGTAAACCTGAAGTGACGCATCGGGATCTGAAACTGGACTCACAGGAGATGTTCAAATCATAGAAAGTTAGAGTGTCAGTCCTCATGCACTTAAGTCGGCATTGTTCCTTTTGTATTAAATTCGGATGCAATTTCTGAGCTTCATCGTCAATTAGAAGGTCCAAGGTATACAGTACACCTGAAGTGAAGCATTGGAATCTAAACCTGGTCTCACAGGAATGGTTCTAAACATAGACAGTAAGAAGAGTCAGTCCTCTTGTACTTAAGTCGGCATTGTGCCTTTTGTACTAAATTTGGATGCAATATCTGTGGTTCATCGTCAATAAGACGGTCCTGGGTATACAGTAAACCTGATGTGAAACATCGCAATCTAAAACCGGTCTCACAGGAGAGGTTGTAAACATAGAATATAAGAAGTGTCACTCCTCTTGTACTTAAGTCGGCATTGTGCCTTTTCTATTTAATTCAGATGCAATTTCTGTGTTTGATTATCAATAAGAAGGTCCAAGGGATAAAGTAAACCTGAAGTGAAGCATCGGAATCTAAAACTGGACTCACAGGAGAAGTTCAAATCATAGAAAGTTTAAGTGCCAGTCCTCTTGTACTTAAGTCGGGATTGTGCCTTTTGAATTTCATTCCGATGCAATTTCTGTGCTTCATCGTCAATAAGATGGTTCAAGGTATACAGTAAACCTGAAGTGAAGCATCGGAATCCAAAACTGGACCCACAGGAGAGGGTGAAAACATAGAAAGTTAGAGAGCCAGGCCTCTTGTACGTAAGTAGGCATTGTGCCTTTTGTATTAAATTCGTATGCAATTTCTGTGTTTCATCGTCAATTAGAAGGTCCAAGATATACAGTAAACCTGAATTGAAGCATCGGAATCTAAAACCGGTCTCACAGGAGAGGTTCAATTCATAGAAAGTTAGAGTGTCAGTCCTCTTGTACTTAAGTCGGCATTGTGCCTTTTGTATTAAACTCGGATGCAATTTCTGTGCTTCATCGTCAATAAGAAGGTCCAAGGTGTACAGTAAAAATGAAGTGAAGCATCGGAATCTAAAACTGGACTCACAGGAGAGGTTCTAAACATAGGCAGTAAGAAGAGTCAGTCCTCTTGTACTTAAGTCGTTATTGTGCCTTTTGAATTTAATTCGGATGCAATTTCGGTGCTTCATCGGCAATAAGAACGTCCAAGGTATACAGTAAACCAGAAGTGAAGCATCGGAATCTAAAACTGGACTCACAGGGGAGGTTCAAATCATAGAAAATTAGAGGGCCATTCCTCTTGTACTTACGTCGGCATTGTGCTTTTGTATTAAATCCGGATGTAATTTTTTGTCTCATCGTCATTAAAAAGGTCCAAGGGATACAGTAAACCTGAAGTGAAGAATCGGAATCTACAACTGGACTCAAAGGAGAGGTTTAAATCATAGATAAGTAGAGTGTCAGTCCTCTTGTACTTAAGTCGGCATTGTGCCTTTTGAATTTTTTCCGATACAATTTCTGTGCTTCATCGTCAATAAGAAGGTTCAAGGTATAGAGTAAATCTAAAGTGAAGCGCCGGAATCTAAAACTGGACTCACAGGAGAGGTTCAAATCAAAGAAAGTTAGAGTGTCAGTCCTCTTGTACTTAAGTCGGCATTGAGCTTTATGTATTAAATTCGGATGCAGTATCTGTGTTTCATCGTCAATTAGAAGGTCCAAGGTATAAAGTAAACCTGAATTGAGCATCGGAATCTAAAACCGGTCTCACAGGAGAGGTTTAAATCTTAAAAGTTAGAGTGTCAGTCCTCTTGTACTTAAGTCGGCATTGTGCCTTTTGTACTAAATTCGGATGCAATTTCTGTGCTTCATCGTCAATAAGAATGTCCAAGGAATACATTAAACCTGAAGTGAAGCATCGGAATCTAAAACTTGACTCACATGAGAGGTTCAAATCGTAGAAAGTCAGAGTTTCAGTCCTCTTGTACTTAAGTCGGCATTGTGCCTTTTGTATTAAATTCGGATGCAATTTCTGTGTTTCATCGTCAATAGGAAGGTCCAAGGGATACAGTAAACGTGAAATGAAGCATCGCAATCTAAAACTGGACTCACAGGAGAGGATCAAATCATTGAAAGTTAGAGTGTCAGTCCACTTGTACTTATGTCGGCATTCTGCCTTTTGAATTTAATTCCGATTCAATTTGTTCGTTTCATCGACAATAAGAAGGTCCAAGGGATACAGTAAACCTGAAGTGAAGCATCGGAATCTAAAACTGTACTCATAGGAGAGGATCTAAACATAGACAGTAAGAAGAGTCAGTCCTCTTGTAGTTAAGTCGGCATTGTGCCTATTGTATTGAATTCAGATGCAATTTCTGTGTTTCATCGTCAATAAGAAGGTCCAAGGTATACAGTAAACCTGAAGTGAAGCATCGGAATTTAAACCAGTCTCACAGGAGAGGTTCAAATCATAGAATGTAAGAAGTATCAGTTTTCTTGTACTTAAGTCGGCACTGTGCCTTTTGTGTTTAATTCCGATGCAATTTCTGTGTTTCATCGTCAATAAGAAGATCCAAGGGATACAGTAAACCTGAAGTGAAGCATCGGAATCTAAAACTGGACTCACAGGAGAGGATCAAATCATAGAAAGTTAGAGTGTTAGTCCTCATGTACTTAAGTAAGCATTGTGCTTTTTCAATTTAATTCCGATAAAATTTCTGTGCTTCATCGTCAATAAGAATGTCCAAGGTATACAATAATCCTGAAGTGAAGCATCGGAATTTAAAATTGGACTCACAGGAGAGGTTCAAATCATAGAAAGTTAGATGTCAGTCCTCTTGTTCTTAAGTCGGCATTGTGCCTTTTGCATTAAATTCGGTTGCAATTTCTGTGTTTCATCGACAATAAGAAGGTCCAAGGGATACAGTAAACCTGAAGTGAAGCATCGGAATCTAAAACTGGACTCACAGGAGAGGTTGAAATCATAGAAAGTTAGAGTGCCATTCCTCTTGTACTAAAGTCGGCATTATGCCTTTGAATTAAACTCGGATGCAATTTCTGTGCTTCATCGTCAATAAGATCGTCCAAGGTGTACAGTAAACCTTAAGTGAAGAATCGGAATCTACAACTGGACTCAAAGGAGAGGTTTAAATCATAGAAAATTAGAGTGTCAGTCCTCTTGTAGTTAAGTCGGCATTGTGCCATTTGAATTTAAATCCGATGAAATTTCTGTGTTTCATCGTCAACAAGAAGGTCCAAGGTATACAGTAAACCTGAAGTGAAGCATTGGAATCTAAAACAGGACTCACAGGAGAGGTTCCAATCATGGAAAGTTTGATGTCAGTCCTCTTGTTCTTAAGTCGGCATTGTGCCTTTTGCATTAAATTCGGTTGCAATTTCTGTGTTTCATCGACAATAAGAAGGTCCAAGGGATACAGTAAACCTGAAGTGAAGCATCGGAATCTAAAAGTGAACTCACAGGAAAGGTCCAAATCATATAAATTTAGAGTGTCAGTCCTCTTGAACTTAAGTCGGCATTGTGCCTTTTGAATTTAATTCGGATGCAATTTCTGTGCTTGATCGTCAATAAGAAGGTCTAAGGTATACAGAAAAAACCTGAAGTGAAGCATCGGAATCTAAAACTGGACTCACATTAGAGGTTCCAATCATAGAAAGTTAGAGTGTCAGTCCTCTTGTACTGAAGTCGGCATTGAGCCTTTTGTATTAAATTCGGATGCAATTTCTGTGCATCATCGTCAGTAAGAAGGTCAAGGTATGAAGTAAACCTGTAGCGAAGCATCGGAATCTAAAACTGGACTCACAAGAGCGGTTCAAATCATAGAAAGTTAGAGTGTCAGTCCTCTTGTACTTAACTCGGCATTGTGCCTTTTGAATTTAATTCCGATGCAATTTCTGTACTTCTTCGTCAATAAGAAGGTCCAAGGTATACAGTAAACCTGAAGTGAAGCATCGGAATCCAAAACTGGACTCACAGGAGAGGTTTAAATCATAGAAAGTTAGAGTGTCAGTCCTCTTGTACTTAAGTCGGCATTGTCCCTTTTGAATTTAATTCAGATGCGATTTCTGTGCTTCATCGTCAATAAGAAGGTCCAAGGTATTCAGTAAACCTGAAGTGAAGCATCGGGATCTGAAACTGGACTCACAGGAGATGTTCCAATCATAGAAAGTTAGAGTGTCAGTCCTCCTTCACTTAAGTCGGCATTGTGCCTTTTGTATTAAATTCGGATGCAATTTCTGAGCATCATCGTCAATAAGAAGGTCCAAGGTACACAGTAAACCTGAAGTGAAGCATCGGAATCTAAAACTGGACTCACGGGAGAGGTTCTAAACATAGGCAGTAAGAAGAGTCAGTCCTCTTGTACCTAAGTCGTTATTGTGCCTTTTGAATTTAATTCGGATGCAATTTCTGTGCTTCATCGGCAATAAGAACATCCAAGGTATACAGTAAACCTGAAGTGAAGCATCGGAATCTAAAACTGGACTCAGGAGAGGTTCAAATCATAGAAAGTTAAAGTGTTATTCCTCTTGTACTTAAGTCGGCATTGTGCGTTTTGTATTATACTCGGATGCAATTTCTGTGCTTCATCGGCAATAAGATGTTCCAAGGTATACAGTAAACCTGAAGTGAAGAATCGGAATCTACAACTGGACTAACAAAAGAGGTTTAAATCATAGAAAATTAGAGTGTCAGTCCTCTTGTACTTAAGTCGGCATTGTGCCTTTTGAATTTCTTTCCGATACAATTTCTGTGCTTCATCGTCAATAAGAAGTTTCAAGGCATACGGTAAACCTGAACTGAAGAATAGGAATCTACAACTGGACTCACAGGGGAGGTTCAAATCATAGAAAGATAGGGTGCCGGTCCTCTTGTACTTAAGTCGGCATTGTGCATTTTGAATTAATTTCGGATGCAATTTCTGTGTTTCATCGTCAATTAGAAGGTCCAAGGTATACAGTAAACATGAAGTGAAGCATCGGAATCTAAAACTGGTCTCACAGGAAAGGTTCTAAACACAGATATTAAGAAGAGTCAGTCCTCATGTACTTAAGTCGGCATTGTGCCTTTTGAATTTAATTCCGATGCAATTTCTGTATTTCATCGTCAATAAGAAGGTCCAAGGTATACAGTAAACCTGAAGTGAAGCATCGGGATCTGAAACTGGACTCACAGGAGATGTTCAAATCATAGAAAGATAGAGTGTCAGTCGTCTTGCACTTAAGTCGGCATTGTGCCTTTTGTATTAAATTCGGATGCAATTTCTGAGCTTCATCGTCAATAAGAAGGTCCAAGGTATACAGTAAACCTAAGTGAAGATTCAAATCTAAAACTGGACTCACAGGAGAGGTTCAAATCATAGAAAGTTAGAGTGTCAGTTCTCTTGTACTTAAGTCGGCATCGCGCCTTTTGAATATAATTCCGATGAAATTTCTGTGTTTCATCGTCAATAAGAAGGTCCAAGGTATACAGTAAACCTGAAGTGAAGCATTGCAATCTTAAACCGGTCTCACAGGAGATGTTCAAACCATAGAAAGATAGGGTGCCAGTCCTCTTGTACTTAAGTCGGCGTTGTGCCTTTTGAATTAATTTGGATGCAATTTCTGTGTTTCATCGTCAATTAGAATGTCCAAGGTATACAGTAAACATGAAGTGAAGCATCGGAATCTAAAACTGGTCTCACAGGAAAGGTTCTAAACATAGATATTAAGAAGAGTCAGTCCTCTTGTACTTAAGTCGGCATTGTGCCTTTCGAATTTAATTCCGATGCAATTTCTGTATTTCTTCGTCAATAAGAAGGTCCAAGGTATACAGTAAACCTGAAGTGAAGCTTCACAATCTCAAACCGGTCTCACAGGAGAGGTTCTAAACATAGAATGTAAGAAGAGTCAGTCCTCTTGTACTTAAGTCGTCATTGTGCCTTTTGAATTTAATTCCGATGCAATTTCTGTGCTTCATCGTCAATAAGAAGCTCCAAGGTATACAGTAAACCTGAAGTGAAGCATCGGAATCTAAAACTCGACTCACAGGAGAGGTTTAAATCATAGAAAGTTAGAGTGTCAGTCCTCTTGTACTTAAGTCGGCATTGTCCCTTTTGAAATTTATTAAGATTCAATTTCTGTGCTTTATCGTCAATAAGAAGGTCCAAGGTATACAGTAAACCTGAAGTGACGCATCGGGATCTGAAACTGGACTCACAGGAGATGTTCAAATCATAGAAAGTTAGAGTGTCAGTCCTCTTGCACTTAAGTCGGCATTGTTCCTTTTGTATTAAATTCGGATGCAATTTCTGAGCTTCATCGTCATTAAGAAGGTCCAAGGTAAACAGTAAACCTGAAGTGAAGATTCGGAATCTAAAACTGGACTCACAGGGGAGGCTCAAATCATAGAAAGTTAGAGTGTAAGTCCTCTTGTACTTAAGTCGGCATCGCGCCTTTTGAATGTAATTCCGAAGCAATTTCTGTGGTTCATCGTCAATAAGAAGGTCCAAGGTATACAGTAAACCTGAAGTGAAGCATCGCAATCCCAAACCGGTCTCACAGGAGAGTTTCAAAACATAGAATGTAAGAAGTGTCAGTCCTCTTGTACTTAAGTCGTCATTTTTCCTTTTGAATTTAATTCGGATGCAAGTTCTGAGCTTCATCGTCAATAAGATGGTCCAAGGTATACAGTAAACCTGAAGAGAAGCATCGGAATCTAAAATTGGGCTCACAGGAGGGGTTCAAATCATAGAAAGTTATTGTGTCATTCCTCTTGTACTTAAGTCGGCATTGTGCCTTTTGTATTAACCTCGGATGTAATTTCTGTGCTTCATCGTCAATAAGAAGGTCCAAGGTAGACAGTAAACCTGAAGTGAAGAATAGGAATCTACAACTGGACTCACAGGGGAGGTTCAAATCATAGCAAGTTTGAGTGTCTGTCCTCTTGTACTTAAGTCGGCATTGTGCCTTTTGTACTAAATTTGGATGCAATTTCTGTGTTTCATCGTCAATTAGAAGGTCCAAGGTATACAGTAAGCCTGAAGTGAAGCATTGGAATCTAAACCGGGTCTCACAGGAAAGGTTCTAAACATAGACAGTAAGAAGAGTCAGTCCTCCTGTACTTAAGTCGGCATTGTGCTTTTGTACTACATTTGGATGAAATTTCTCTGTTTCATCGTCAATAAGAATGTCCAAGGTATACAGTAAACCTGAAGTGAAGCATTGCAATCTTAAACCGGTCTCACAGGAGATGTTCAAACCATAGAAAGATAGGGTGCCAGTCCTCTTGTACTTAAGTCGGCGTTGTGCCTTTTGAATTAATTTGGATGCAATTTCTGTGTTTCATCGTCAATTAGAAGGTCCAAGGTATACAGTAAACATGAAGTGAAGCATCGGAATCTAAAACTGGTCTCACAGGAAAGGTTCTAAACATAGATTTTGAGAAGAGTCAGTCCTCTTGTACTAAAGTCGGCATTGTGCCTTTCGAATTTAATTCCGATGCAAATTCTGTATTTCATCGTCAATAAGAATGTCCAAGGTATACAGTAAACCTGAAGTGAAGCTTCACAATATCAAACCGGTCTCACAGGAGAGGTTCTAAACATAGAATGTAAGAAGAGTCAGTCCTCTTGTACTTAAGTCGTCATTGTGCCTTTTGAATTTAATTCCGATGCAATTTCTGTGCTTCATCGTCAATAGGAAGGTCCAAGGTATACAGTAAACCTGAAGTGACGCATCGGAATCTAAAACTGGACTCACAGGAGAGGTTTAAATCGTAGAAAGTTAGAGTGTCAGTCCTCTTGTACTTAAGTCGGCATTGTCCCTTTTGAATTTAATTAAGATGCAATTTCTGTGCTTCATCGTCAATAAGAAGGTCCAAGGTATACAGTAAACCTGAAGTGACGCATCGGGATCTGAAACTGGACTCACAGGAGATGATCAAATCAGAGAAAGTTAGAGTGTCAGTCCTCTTGCACTTAAGTCGGCATTGTTCCTTTTGTATTAAATTCGGATGCAATTTCTGAGCTTCATCGTCAATAAGAAGGTCCAAGGTAAACAGTAAACCTGAAGTGAGGATTCGGAATCTAAAACTGGACTCACAGGAGAGGTTCAAATCATAGAAAGTTAGAGTGTAAGTCCTCTTGTACTTAAGTCGGCATCGCGCCTTTTGAATGTAATTCCGATGCAATTTCTGTGGTTCATCGTCAATAAGAAGGTCCAAGGTATACAGCAAACCTGCAGTGAAGCATCGCAATCTCAAACCGGTCTCACAGGAGAGTTTCAAAACATAGATTGTAAGGAGTGTCAGTCCTCTTGTACTTAAGTCGTCATTTTTCCTTTTGAGTTTAATTCGGATGCAAGTTCTGTGCTTCATCGTCAATAAGATGGTCCAAGATATACAGTAAACCTGAAGTGAAGCATCGGAATCTAAAACTGGGCTCACAGGAGAGGTTCAAATCATAGAAAGTTAGAGTGTCATTCCTCTTGTACTTAAGTCGGCATTGTGCCTTTTGTATTAACCTCGGATGCAATTTCTGTGCTTCATCGTCAATAAGAAGGTCCAAGGTAGACAGTAAACCTGAAGTGAAGAATAGGAATCTACAACTGGACTCACAGGGGAGGTTCAAATCATAGAAAGTTGGAGTGTCAGTCCTCTTGTACTTAAGTCGGCATTGTGCCTTTTGTACTAAATTTGGATGCAATTTCTGTGTTTCATCGTCAATTAGAAGGTCCAAGGTATACAGTAAACCTGAAGTGAAGCATTGGAATCTAAACCGGGTCTCACAGGAAAGGTTCTAAACATAGACAGTAAGAAGAGTCAGTCCTCCTGTACTTAAGTCGGAATCGCGACTTTTGAATTTAATTCCGATGCAATTTCTGTGTTTCATCGTCAATAAGAAGGTCCAAGGTATATAGTAAACCTGAAGTGAAGCATCGCAATCTCAAACCGCTCTCACAGGAGAGGTTCAAATCATAGAATGTAAGAAGTGTCAGTCCTCTTGTACTTAAGTCGTCATTTTTGCTTTTGAATTTAATTCGGATGCAAGTTCTGTGCTTCATCGTCAATACGAAGGTCCAAGATATACAGTAAACCTGAAGTAAAGAATCGGAATCTATAACTGGACTCACAGGAGAGGTTCAAATCATAGAAAGTTAGAGTGTCAGTCCTCTTGTACTTAAGTCGGCATTGTGCCTTTTGAATTAAATTCGGATGCAATTTCTGTGTTTCATCGTCAATTAGAAGGTCCAAGATATACAGTAAACCTGAATTGAAGCATCGGAATCTAAAACCGGTCTCACAGGAGAGGTTCAATTCATAGAAAGTTAGAGTGTCAGTCCTCTTGTACTTAAGTCGGCATTGTGCCTTTTGTATTAAACTCGGATGCAATTTCTGTGCTTCATCGTCAATAAGAAGGTCCAAGGTGTACAGTAAAAATGAAGTGAAGCATCGGAATCTAAAACTGGACTCACAGGAGAGGTTCAAATCAAAGACAGTTAGAGTGTCAGTCCACTTGTACTTAAGTCGGCATTGAGCTTTATGTAGTAAATTCGGATGCAGTATCTGTGTTTCATCGTCAATTAGAAGGTCCAAGGTATACAGTAAACCTGAATTGAGCATCGGAATCTAAAACCGGTCTCACAGGAGAGGTTTAAATCGTAAAAGTTAGAGTGTCAGTCCTCTTGTACTTAAGTCGTCATTTTTGCTTTTGAATTTAATTCGGATGCAAGTTCTGTGCTTCATCGTCAATACGAAGGTCCAAGATATACAGTAAACCTGAAGTAAAGAATCGGAATCTATAACTGGACTCACAGGAGAGGTTCAAATCATAGAAAGTTAGAGTGTCAGTCCTCTTGTACTTAAGTCGGCATTGTGCCTTTTGAATTAAATTCGGATGCAATTTCTGTGTTTCATCGTCAATAAAAAGATCCAAGGGATACAGTAAACCTGAAGTGAAGCATCGGAATCTAAAACTGGACTCACAGGAGAGGATCAAATCATAGAAAGTTAGAGTGTTAGTCCTCATGTACTTAAGTAAGCATTGTGCTTTTTCAATTTAATTCCGATAAAATTTCTGTGCTTCATCGTCAATAAGAATGTCCAAGGTATACAATAATCCTGAAGTGGAGCATCGGAATTTAAAATTGGACTCACAGGAGAGGTTCAAATCATAGAAAGTTAGAGTGTCAGTCCTCTTGTACTTAAGTCGGCATTGTGCCATTTGAATTTAAATCCGATGAAATTTCTGTGTTTCATCGTCAACAAGAAGGTCCAAGGTATACAGTAAACCTGAAGTGAAGCATTGGAATCTAAAACAGGACTCACAGGATAGATTCCAATCATAGAAAGTTAGATGTCAGTCCGCTTGTTCTTAAGTCGGCATTGTGCCCTTTGCATTAAATTCGGATGCAATTTCTGTGTTTCATCGACAATAAGAAGGTCCAAGGGATACAGTAAACCTGAAGTGAAGCATCGGAATCTAAAAGTGAACTCACAGGAAAGGTCCAAATCATATAAAGTTAGAGTGTCAGTCCTCTTGAACTTAAGTCGGCATTGTGCCTTTTGAATTTAATTCGGATGCAATTTCTGTGCTTGATCGTCAATAAGAATTTCTAAGGTATACAGAAAAAACCTGAAGTGAAGCATCGGAATCTAAAACTGGACTCACATTAGAGGTTCCAATCATAGAAAGTTAGAGTGTCAGTCCTCTTGTACTGAAGTCGGCATTGAGCCTTTTGTATTAAATTCGGATGCAATTTCTGTGCTTCATCGTCAATAAGAAGGTCCAAGGTAAACAGTAAACCTGATGTGAAGATTGGGAATCTAAAACTGGACTCACAGGAGAGGTTCAAATCATAGAAAGTTAGTGTGTAAGTCCTCTCGTACTTAAGTCGGCATCGCGCCTTTTGAATGTAATTCCGATGCAATTTCTGTGGTTCATCGTCAATAAGAAGGTCCAAGGTATACAGTAAACCTGAAGTGAAGCATCGCAATCTCAAACCGGTCTCACAGGAGAGTTTCAAAACATAGAATGTAAGAAGTGTCAGTCCTCTTGTACTTAAGTCGTCATTTTTCCTTGTGAATTTAATTCGGATGCAAGTTCTGAGCTTCACCGTCAATAAGATGGTCCAAGGTATACAGTAAACCTGAAGTGAAGCATCGGAATCTAAAACTGGGCTCACAGGAGGGGTTCAAATCATAGAAAGTTAGAGTGTCATTCCTCCTGTACTTAAGTCGGCATTGTGCCTTTTGTATTAACCTCGGATGCAATTTCTGTGCTTCATCGTCAATAAGAAGGTCCAAGGTAGACAGTAAACCTGAAGTGAAGAATAGGAATCTACAACTGGACTCACAGGGGAGGTTCAAATCATAGCAAGTTTGAGTGTCTGTCCTCTTGTACTTAAGTCGGCATTGTGCCTTTTGTACTAAATTTGGATGCAATTTCTGTGTTTCATCGTCAATTAGAAGGTCCAAGGTATACAGTAAACCTGAAGTGAAGCATTGGAATCTAAACCGGGTCTCACAGGAAAGGTTCTAAACATAGACAGTAAGAAGAGTCAGTCCTCCTGTACTTAAGTCGGCATTGTGCTTTTGTACTACATTTGGATGAAATTTCTCTGTTTCATCGTCAATAAGAAGGTCGAAGGTATACAGTAAACCTGAAGTGAAACATTGCAATCTTAAACCGGTCTCACAGGAGATGTTCAAACCATAGAAAGATAGGGTGCCAGTCCTCTTGTACTTAAGTCGGCGTTGTGCCTTTTGAATTAATTTCGATGCAATTTCTGTGTTTCATCGTCAATTAGAAGGTCCAAGGTATACAGTAAACATGAAGTGAAGCATCGGAATCTGAAACTGGTCTCACAGGAAAGGTTCTAAACATAGATATTAAGAAGAATCAGTTCTCTTGTACTTAAGTCGGCATTGTGCCTTTCGAATTTAATTCCGGTGCAATTTCTGTATTTCATCGTCAATAAGAATGTCCAAGGTATACAGTAAACCTGAAGTGAAGCTTCACAATCTCAAACCGGTCTCACAGGAGAGGTTCTAAACATAGAATGTAAGAAGAGTCAGTCCTCTTGTACTTAAGTCGTCATTGTGCCTTTTGAATTTAATTCCGATGCAATTTCTGTGCTTCATCGTCAATAAGAAGGTCCAAGGTATACAGTAAATCTGAAGTGACGCATCGGGATCTGAAACTGGACTCACAGGAGATGATCAAATCATAGAAAGTTAGAGTGTCAGTCCTCTTGCACTTAAGTCGGCATTGTTCCTTTTGTATTAAATTCGGATGCAATTTCTGAGCTTCATCGTCAATAAGAAGGTCCAAGGTAAACAGTAAACCTGAAGTGAGGATTCAGAATCTAAAACTGGACTCACAGGAGAGGTTCAAATCATAGAAAGTTAGAGTGTAAGTCCTCTTGTACTTAAGTCGGCATCGCGCCTTTTGAATGTGATTCCGATGCAATTTCTGTGGTTCATCGTCAATAAGAAGGTCCAAGGTATACAGTAAACCTGCAGTGAAGCATCGCAATCTCAAACCGGTCTCACAGGAGAGTTTCAAAACATAGATTGTAAGGAGTGTCATTCCTCTTGTACTTAAGTCGTCATTTTTCCTTTTGAATTTAATTCGGATGCAAGTTCTGTGCTTCATCGTCAATAAGATGGTCCAAGGTATACAGTAAACCTGAAGTGAAGCATCGGAATCTAAAACTGGGCTCACAGGAGAGGTTCAAATCATAGAAAGTTAGAGTGTCATTCCTCTTGTACTTCAGTCGGCATTGTGCCTTTTGTATTAACCTCGGATGCAATTTCTGTGCTTCATCGTCAATAAGAAGGTCCAAGGTAGACAGTAAACCTGAAGTGAAGAATAGGAATCTACAACTGGACTCACAGGGGAGGTTCAAATCATAGAAAGTTGGAGTGTCAGTCCTCTTGTACTTAAGTCGCCATTGTGCCTTTTGTACTAAATTTGGATGCAATTTCTGTGGTTCATCGTCAATAAGACGGTCCTGGGTATACAGTAAACCTGATGTGAAACATCGCAATCTAAAACCGGTCTCACAGGAGAGGTTGTAAACATAGAATGTAAGAAGTGTCAGTCCTCTTGTACTTAAGTCGGCATTGTGCCTTTTCTATTTAATTCAGATGCAATTTCTGTGTTTGATTATCAATAAGAAGGTCCAACGGATAAAGTAAACCTGAAGTGAAGCATCGGAATCTAAAACTGGACTCACAGAAGAAGTTCAAATCATAGAAAGTTTAAGTGTCAGTCCTCTTGTACTTAAGTCGGGATTGTGCCTTTTGAATTTCATTCCGATGCAATTTCTGTGCTTCATCGTCAATAAGATGGTTCAAGGTATACAGTAAACCTGAAGTGAAGCATCGCAATCCAAAACTGGACTCACAGGAGAGGGTGAAAACATAGAAAGTTAGAGAGCCAGTCCTCTTGTACGTAAGTAGGCATTGTGCCTTTTGTATTAAATTCGTATGCAATTTCTGTGTTTCATCGTCTATTAGAAGGTCCAAGATATACAGTAAACCTGAATTGAAGCATCGGAATCTAAAACCGGTCTCAAGGGAGAGGTTCAATTCATACAAAGTTAGAGTGTCAGTCCTCTTGTACTTAAGTCGGCATTGTGCCTTTTGTATTAAACTCGGATGCAATTTCTGTGCTTCATCGTCAATAAGAAGGTCCAAGGTGTACAGTAAAAATGAAGTGAAGCATCGGAATCTAAAACTGGACTCACAGGAGAGGTTCTAAACATAGGCAGTAAGAAGAGTCAGTCCTCTTGTACTTTAGTCGTTATTGTGCCTTTTGAATTTAATTCGGATGCAATTTCGGTGCTTCATCGGCAATAAGAACGTCCAAGGTATACAGTAAACCAGAAGTGAAGCATCGGAATCTAAAACTGGATTCACAGGAGAGGTTCAAATCATAGAAAATTAGAGGGCCATTCCTCTTGTACCTACGTCGGCATTGTGCTTTTGTATTAAATCCGGATGCAATTTTTGTGTCTCATCGTCATTAAAAAGGTCCAAGGGATACAGTAAACCTGAAGTGAAGAATCGGAATCTACAACTGGACTCAAAGGAGAGGTTTAAATCATAGAAAAGTAGAGTGTCAGTCCTCTTGTACTTAAGTCGGCATTGTGCCTTTTGAATTTTTTCCGATACAATTTCTGTGCTTCATCGTCAATAAGAAGGTTCAAGGTATACAGTAAATCTAAAGTGAAGCGCCGGAATCTAAAACTGGACTCACAGGAGAGGTTCAAATCAAAGAAAGTTAGAGTGTCAGTCCTCTTGTACTTAAGTCGGCATTGAGCTTTATGTATTAAATTCGGATGCAGTATCTGTGTTTCATCGTCAATTAGAAGGTCCAAGGTATACAGTAAACCTGAATTGAGCATCGGAATCTAAAACCGGTCTCACAGGAGAGGTTTAAATCGTAAAAGTTAGAGTGTCAGTCCTCTTGTACTTAAGTCGGCATTGTGCCTTTTGTACTAATTTCGGATGCAATTTCTGTGCTTCATCGTCAATAAGAATGTCCAAGGAATACATTAAACCTGAAGTGAAGCATCGGAATCTAAAACTTGACTCACATGAGAGGTTCAAATCGTAGAAAGTCAGAGTTTCAGTCCTCTTGTACTTAAGTCGGTATTGTGCCTTTTGTATTAAATTCGGATGCAATTTCTGTGTTTCATCGTCAATAGGAAGGTCCAAGGGATACAGTAAACGTGAAATGAAGCATCGCAATCTAAAACTGGACTCACAGGAGAGGATCAAATCATTGAAAGTTAGAGTGTCAGTCCACTTGTACTTATGTCGGCATTGTGCCATTTGAATTTAATTCCGATGCAATTTGTTTGTTTCATCGTCAATAAGAAGGTCCAAGATATACAGTAAACCTGAGTTGAAGCATCGGAATCTAAAACTGGACTCACAGGAGATGTTCAAATCATAGAAAGTTAGAGCGTCTGTCCTCTTGTACATATGTCGGCATTGTGCCTTTTGAATTTAATTCCGATTCAATTTCTGTGTTTCATCGTCAATAAGAAGGTCCAAGGGATACAGTAAACCTGAAGTGAAGCATCGGAATCTAAAACTGTACTCATAGGAGAGGATCTAAACATAGACAGTAAGAAGAGTCGGTCCTCTTGTACTTAAGTCGGCATTGTGCCTATTGTATTGAATTCAGATGCAATTTCTGTGTTTCATCGTCAATAAGAAGGTCCAAGGTATACAGTAAACCTGAAGTGAAGCATCGGAATTTAAACCAGTCTCACAGGAGAGGTTCAAATCATAGAATGTAAGAAGTATCAGTTATCTTGTACTTAAGTCGGCACTGTGCCTTTTGTGTTTAATTCCGATGCAATTTCTGTGTTTCATCGTCAATAAGAAGATCCAAGGGATACAGTAAACCTGAAGTGAAGCATCGGAATCTAAAACTGGAATCACAGGAGAGGATCAAATCATAGAAAGTTAGAGTGTTAGTCCTCATGTACTTAAGTAAGCATTGTGCTTTTTCAATTTAATTCCGATAAAATTTCTGTGCTTCATCGTCAATAAGAATGTCCAAGGTATACAATAATCCTGAAGTGAAGCATCGGAATTTAAAATTGGACTCACAGGAGAGGTTCAAATCATAGAAAGTTAGAGTGTCAGTCCTCTTGTACTTAAGTCGGCATTGTGCCATTTGAATTTAAATCCGATGAAATTTCTGTGTTTCATCGACAATAAGAAGGTCCAATGGATACAGTAAACCTGAAGTGAAGCATCGGAATCTAAAAGTGAACTCACAGGAAAGGTCCAAATCATATAAAGTTAGAGTGTCAGTCCTCTTGAACTTAAGTCGGCATTGTGCCTTTTGAATTTAATTCGGATGCAATTTCTGTGCTTGATCGTCAATAAGAAAGTCTAAGGTATACAGAAAAAACCTGAAGTGAAGCATCGGAATCTAAAACTGGACTCACATTAGAGGTTCCAATCATAGAAAGTTAGAGTGTCAGTTCTCTTGTACTGAAGTCGGCATTGAGCCTTTTGTATTAAATTCGGATGCAATTTCTGTGCATCATCGTCAGTAAGAAGGTCAAGGTATGAAGTAAACCTGTAGTGAAGCATCGGAATCTAAAACTGGACTCACAAGAGCGGTTCAAATCATAGAAAGATAGAGTGTCAGTCCTCTTGTACTTAACTCGGCATTGTGCCTTTTGAATTTAATTCAGATGCAATTTCTGTGCTTCATCGTCAATAAGAAAGTCCAAAGTATACAGTAAACCTGAAGTGAAGCATCGGGATCTGAAACTGGACTCACAGGAGATGTTCAAATCATAGAAAGTTAGAGTGTCAGTCCTCTTGCACTTAAGTCGGCATTGTGCCTTTTGTATTAAATTCGGATGCAATTTCTGAGCATCATCGTCAATTAGAAGGTCCAAGGTACACAGTAAACCTGAAGTGAAGCATCGGAATCTAAAACTGGACTCACAGGAGAGGTTCTAAACATAGGCAGTAAGAAGAGTCAGTCCTCTTGTACCTAAGTCGTTATTGTGACTTTTGAATTTAATTCGGATGCAATTTCTGTGCTTCATCGGCAATAAGAACGTCCAAGGTATACAGTAAACCTGAACTGAAGCATCGGAATCTAAAACTGGACTCACAGGAGAGGTTGAAATCATAGAAAGTTAGAGTGCCATTCCTCTTGTACTAAAGTCGGCATTATGCCTTTGAATTAACCTCGGATGCAATTTCTGTGCTTCATCGTCAATAAGATCGTCCAAGGTGTACAGTAAACCTCAAGTGAAGAATCGGAATCTACAACTGGACTCAAAGGAGAGGTTTAAATCATAGAAAATTAGAGTGTCAGTTCTCTTGTACTTAAGTCGGCATTGTGCCTTTTGAATTTCTTTCCGATACAATTTCTGTGCTTCATCGTCAATAAGAAGGTCCAAGATAGACAGTAAACCTGAAGTGAAGAATAGGAATGTACAACTGGACTCACAGGGGAGGTTCAAATCATAGAAAGTTAGAGTGTCAGTCGTCTTGTACTTCAGTCGGCATTGTGCCCTTTGAATTAAATTCGGATGCAATTTCTGTGTTTCATCGTCAATTACAAGGTCCAAGGTAAACAGTAAACCTGAAGTGAAGCATCGCAATCTAAAACCGGTCTCACAGGAGAGGTTGTAAACATAGAATGTAAGAAGTGTCAGTCCTCTTGTACTTAAGTCGGCATTGTGCATTTACTATTTAATTCGGATACAATTTCTGTGTTTGATCATCAATAAGAAGGTCCAAGGGATAAAGTATACCTGAAGTGAAGCATCGGAATCCAAAACTGGACTCACAGGAGAAGTTCAAATCATAGAAAGTTTAAGTGTCAGTCCTCTTGTACTTAAGTCGGGATTGTGCCTTTTGAATTTATTTCCGATGCAATTTCTGTGCTTCATCGTCAATAAGATGGTTCAAGGTATACAGAAAACCTGAAGTGAAGCATCGGAATCCAAAACTGGACTCACAGGAGAGGGTGAAAACATAGAAAGTTAGAGAGTCAGTCCTCTTGTACGTAAGTCGACATTGTGCCTTTTGTATTAAATTCGTATGCAATTTCTGTGTTTCATCGTCAATTAGAAGGTCCAAGATATACAGTAAAACTGAATTGAAGCATCGGAATCTAAAACCGGTCTCACAGGAGAGGTTCAATTCATAGAAAGTTAGAGTGTCAGTCCTCTTGTACTTATGTCGGCATTGTGCCTTTTGTATTAAACTCGGATGCAATTTCTGTGCTTCATCGTCAATAAGAAGGTCCAAGGTGTACAGTAAACCTGAAGTGAAGCATCGGAATCTAAAACTGGACTCACAGGAGAGGTTCTAAACATAGGCAGTAAGAAGGGTCAGTCCTCTTGTACTTAAGTCGTTATTGTGCCTTTTGAATTTAATTCGGATTCAATTTCTGTGCTTCATCGGCAATAAGAACGTCCAAGGTATACAGTAAACCTGAAGTGAAGCATCGGAATCTAAAACTGGACTCACAGGAGAGGTTCAAATCATAGAAAGTTAGAGTGCCATTACTCTTGTACTTATGTCGGCATTGTGCCTTTTGTATTAAATCCGGATGCAATTTTTGTGTCTCATCGTCATTAAAAAGGTCCAAGGGATACAGTAAACCTGAAGTGAAGAATCGGGATCTACAACTGGACTCAAAGGAGAGGTTTAAATCATAGAAAAGTAGAGTGTCAGTCCTCTTGTACTTAAGTCGGCATTGTGCCTTTTGAATTTCTTTCCGATACAATTTCTGTGCTTCATCGTCAATAAGAAGGTTCAGGGTATACAGTAAGTCTAAAGTGAAGCATCGGAATCTAAAACTGGAATCACAGGAGAGGTTCAAATCAAAGAAAGTTAGAGTGTCAGTCCTCTTGTACTTAAGTCGGCATTGTGCTTTATGTATTAAATTCGGATGCAGTATCTATGTTTCATGGTCAATTAGAAGGTCCAAGGTATATAGTAAACCTGAATTGAGCATCGGAATCTAAAACCGGTCTCACAGGAGAGGTTTAAATCGTAAAAGTTAGAGTGTCAGACCTCTTGTACTTAAGTCGGCATTGTGCCTTTTGTACTAAATTCGGATGCAATTTCTATGCTTCATCGTCAATAAGAAGGTTCAAGGCATACAGTAAACCTGAACTGAAGAATGGGAATCTACAACTGGACTCACAGGGGAGGTTCAAATCATAGAAAGCTAGAGTGTCAGTCCTCTTGTACTTAAGTCGGCATTGTGCCCTTTGAATTAAATTCGGATGCAATTTCTGTGTTTCATCGTCAATTAGAAGGTCCAAGGTATACAGTAAACCTGAAGAGAAGCATTGGAATCTAAACCGGGTCTCACAGGGAAGGTTCTAAACATAGACAGTAAGAAGGGTCAGTCCTCTTGTACTTAAGGTGGCATTGTGCCTTTTGTACTACATTTGGATGCAATTTCTCTGTTTTATCGTCAATAAGAAGGTCCAAGGTATACAGTAAACCTGAAGTGAAGCATTGCAGTCTTACACCGCTCTCACAGGAGATGTTCAAATCATAGAAAGATAGGGTGCCAGTCCTCTTGTACTTAAGTCGGCATTGTGCATTTTGAATTAATTTCGGATGCAATTTCTGTGTTTCATCGTCAATTAGAAGGTCCAAGGTATACAGTAAACATGAAGTGAAGCATCGGAATCTAAAACTGGTCTCACAGGAAAGGTTCTAAACACAGATATTAAGAAGAGTCAGTCCTCTTGTACTTAACTCGGCATTGTGCCTTTTGAATTTAATTCCGATGCAATTTCTGTATTTCATCGTCAATAAGAAGGTTAAAGGTATACAGTAAACCTGAAGTGAAGCATCTGGATCTGAAACTGGACTCACAGGAGAGGTTCAAATCATAGAAAGTTAGAGTGTCAGTCCTCTTGTACTTAAGTCGGCATTGTGCCTTTTCAATTAAATTCGGATGCAATTTGTGTGTTTCATAGTCAATTAGAAAGTCCAAGGTATACAGTAAACCTGAAGTGAAGCATCGGAATCTAAAACTGGGCTCACAGGAGAGGTTCAAATCATAGAAAGTTAGAGTGTCATTCCTCTTGTACTTAAGTCGGCATTGTGCCTTTTGTATTAACCTCGGATGCAATTTCTGTGCTTCATCGTCAATAAGAAGGTCCAAGGTAGACAGTAAACCTGAAGTGAAGAATAGGAATCTACAACTGGACTCACAGGGCAGGTTCAAATCATAGAAAGTTAGAGTGTCAGTCCTCTTGTACTTCAGTCGGCATTATGCCCTTTGAATTAAATTCGGATGCAATTTCTGTGTTTCATCGTCAATTAGAAGGTCCAAGGTATACAGTAAACCTGAAGTAAAGCATCGCAATCTAAAACCGGTCTCACAGGAGAGGTTGTAAACATAGAATGTAAAAAGTGTCAGTCCTCTTGTACTTAAGTCGGCATTGTGCCTTTACTATCTAATTCGGATACAATTTCTGTGTTTCATCATCAATAAGAAGGTCCACGGGATAAAGTATACCTGAAGTGAAGCATCGGAATCTAAAACTGGACTCACAGGAGAAGTTCAAATCATAGAAAGTTTAAGTGTCAGTCCTCTTGTACTTAAGCCGGGATTGTGCCTTTTGAATTTTTTTCCGATGCAATTTCTGGGCTTCATCGTCAATAAGATGGTTCAAGGTATACAGTAAACCTGAAGTGAAGCATCGGAATCCAAAACTGGACTCACAGGAGAGGTTGAAAACATAGAAAGTTAGAGAGTCAGTCCTCTTGTACGTAAGTCGACATTGTGCCTTTTGTATTAAATTCGTATGCAATTTCTGTGTTTCATCGTCAATTCGAAGGTCCAAGATATACAGTAAACCTGAATTGAAGCATCGGAATATAAAACCAGTCTCACAGGAAAGGTTCAATTCATAGAAAGTTAGAGTGTTAGTCCTCTTGTACTTAAGTCGGCATTGTGCCTTTTGTATTAAACTCGGATGCAATTTCTGTGCTTCATCGTCAATAAGAAGGTCCAAGGTGTACAGTAAACCTGAAGTGAAGCATCGGAATCTAAAACTGGACTCACAGGAGAGGTTCTAAACATAGGCAGTAAGAAGAGTCAGTCCTCTTGTACTTAAGTCGTTATTGTGCCTTTTGAATTTAATTCGGATGCAATTTCTGTGCTTCATCGGCAATAAGAACGTCCAAGGTATACAGTAAACCTGAAGTGAAGCATCGGAATCTAAAACTGGACTCACAGGAGAGGTTCAAATCATAGAAAGTTAGAGTGCCATTCCTCTTGTACTTATGTCGGCATTGTGCCTTTTGTATTAAATCCGGATGCAATTTTTGTGTCTCATCGTCATTAAAAAGGTCCAAGGGATACAATAAACCTGAAGTGAAGAATCGGAATCTACAACTGGACTCAAAGGAGAGGTTTAAATCATAGAAAAGTAGAGTGTCAGTCCTCTTGTACTTAAGTCGGCATTGTGCCTTTTGAATTTGTTTCCGATACAATTTCTGTGCTTCATCGTCAATAAGAAGGTTCAAGGTATACAGTAAGTATAAAGTGAAGCATCGGAATCTAAAACTGGACTCACAGGAGAGGTTCAAATCAAAGAAAGTTAGAGTGTCAGCCCTCTTGTACTTAAGTCGGCATTGTGCTTTATGTATTAAATTCGGATGCAGTATCTATGTTTCATCGTCAATTAGAAGGTCCAAGGTATACAGTAAACCTGAATTGAGCATCGGAATCTAAAACCGGTCTCACAGGAGAGGTTTAAATCGTAAAAGTTAGAGTGTCAGTCCTCTTGTACTTAAGTCGGCATTGTGCCTTTTGTACTAAATTCGGATGCAATTTCTGTGCTTCATCGTCAATAAGAAGGTCCAAGGAATACATTAAACCTGAAGTGAAGCATCGGAATCTATAACTGGACTCACAGGCGAGGTTAATATCGTAGAAAGTCAGAGTTTCAGTGCTCTTGTACTTAAGTCTGCATTGTGCCTTTTGTATTAAATTCGGATGCAATTTCTGTGTTTCATCGTCAATAGGAAGGTCCAAGGGATACAGTAAACGTGAAATGAAGCATCGCAATCTAAAACTGGACTCACAGGAGAGAATCAAATCATTGAAAGTTAGAGTGTCAGTCCACTTCTACTTATGTCGGCATTGTGCCATTTGAATTTAATTCCGATGCAATTTCTTTGTTTCATCGTCAATAAGAAGGTCCAAGATATACAGTAAACCTGAAGTGAAGCATCGGAATCTAAAACTGGACTCACAGGAGAGGATCAAATCATAGAAAGTTAGAGTGTTAGTCCTCATGTACTTAAGTAGGCATTGTGCCTTTTCAATTTAATTCCGATAAAATTTCTGTGCTTCATCGTCAATAAGAAGATCCAAGGTATACAATAATCCTGAAGTGATGCATCGGAATCTAAAATTGGACTCACAGGAGAGGTTCAAATCATAGAATGTAAGAAGTATCAGTCCTCTTGTACTTAAGTCGGCATTGTGCCTTGTGTGTTTAATTCCGATGCAATTTCTGTGTTTCATCGTCAATAAGAAGATCCAAGGGATACAGTAAACCTGAAGTGAAGCATCAGAATCTAAAACTGGACTCACAGGAGAGGATCAAATCATAGAAAGTTAGAGTGTTAGTCCTCATGTACTTAAGTAGGCTTTGTGCCTTTCCAATTTAATTCCGATAAAATTTCTGTGCATCATCGTCAAAAAGAAGGTCCAAGGTATACAAAAATCCTGAAGTGAAGCATCCGAATCTAAAATTGGACTCACAGGAGAGGTTCAAATCATAGAAAGTTAGTGTGTCAGTCCTCTTGTACTTAAGTCGGCATTGTACCATTTGAATTTAAATCGGATGAAATTACTGTGTTTCATCGTCAACAAGAAGGTCCAAGGTATACAGTAAACCTGAAGTGAAGCATTGGAATCTAAAACAGGACTCTCAGGAGAGGTTCCAATCATAGAAAGTTAGATGTCAGTCCTCTTGTTCTTAAGTCGGCATTGTGCCTTTTGCATTAAATTCGGATGCAATTTCTGTGTTTCATCGACAATAAGAAGGTCCAAGGGATACAGTAAACCTGAAGCGAAGCATCGGAATCTAAAAGTGAACTCACAGGAAAGGTCCAAATCATAAAAGTTAGAGTGTCAGTCCTCTTGAACTTAAGTCGGCATTGTGCCTTTTGAATTTAATTCGGATGCAATTTCTGTGCTTGATCGTCAATAAGAAAGTCTAAGGTGTACAGTAAACCTGAAGTGAAGCATCGGAATCTAAAACTGGACTCACATTAGAGGTTCCAATCATAGAAAGTTAGAGTGTCAGTCCTCTTGTACTGAAGTCGGCATTGTGCCTTTTGTATTAAATTCGGATGCAAATTCTGTGCATCATCGTCAGTATGAAGGTCCAAGGTATGAAGTAAACCTGTATTGAAGCATCGGAATCTAAAACTGGACTCACAAGAGCGGTTCAAATCATAGAAAGTTAGAGTGTCAGCCCTCTTGTACTTAACTCGGCATTGTGTCTTTTGAATTTAATTCCGATGCAATTTCTGTGCTTCATCGTCAATAAGAAGGTCCAAGGTATACAGTAAACCTGAAGTGAAGCATCGGAATCTAAAACTGGACTCACAGGAGAGGTTTAAATCATAGAAAGTTAGAGTGTCAGTCCTCTTGTACTTAAGTCGGCATTGTGCCTTTTGTATTAAATTCGGATGCAATTTCTGAGCATCATCGTCAATTAGAAGGTCCAAGGTACACAGTAAACCTGAAGTGAAGCATCGGAATCTAAAACTGGACTCACAGGAGAGGTTCTAAACATAGGCAGTAAGAAGAGTCAGTCCTCTTGTACCTAAGTCGTTATTGTGACTTTTGAATTTAATTCGGATGCAATTTCTGTGCTTCATCGGCAATAAGAACGTCCAAGGTATACAGTAAACCTGAACTGAAGCATCGGAATCTAAAACTGGACTCACAGGAAAGGTTGAAATCATAGAAAGTTAGAGTGTCAGTCGTCTTGCACTTAAGTCGGCATTGTGCCTTTTGTATTAAATTCGGATGCAATTTCTGAGCTTCATCGTCAATAAGAAGGTCCAAGGTATACAGTAAACCTGAAGTGAAGCATCGCAATCTCAAACCGGTCTCACAGGAGAGGTTCAAAACATAGAATGTAAGAAGTGTCTGTCCTCTTGTACTTAAGTCGTCATTTTTCCTTGTGAATTATTTCGGATGCAAGTTCTGTGCTTCATCGTCAATACGAAGGTCCAAGATATACAGTAAACCTGAAGTGAAGAATCGGAATTTATAACTGGACTCACAGGAGAGGTTCAAATCATAGAAAGTTAGAGTGTCAGTCCTCTTGTACTTAAGTCGGCATTGTGCCTTTTCAATTAAATTCGGATGCAATTTGTGTGTTTCATAGTCAATTAGAAAGTCCAAGGTATACAGTAAACCTGAAGTGAAGCATCGGAATCTAAAACTGGGCTCACAGGAGAGGTTCAAATAATAGAAAGTTAGAGTGTCATTCCCCTTGTACTTAAGTCGGCATTGTGCCTTTTGTATTATCCTCGGATGCAATTTCTGTGCTTCATCGTCAATAAGAAGGTCCAAGATAGACAGTAAACCTGAAGTGAAGAATAGGAATCTACAACTGGACTCACAGGGGAGGTTCAAATCATAGAAAGTTAGAGTGTCAGTCGTCTTGTACTTCAGTCGGCATTGTGCCCTTTGAATTAAATTCGGATGCAATTTCTGTGTTTCATCGTCAATTACAAGGTCCAAGGTATACAGTAAACCTGAAGTGAAGCATCGCAATCTAAAACCGGTCTCACAGGAGAGGTTGTAAACATAGAATGTAAGAAGTGTCAGTCCTCTTGTACTTAAGTCGGCATTGTGCATTTACTATTTAATTCGGATACAATTTCTGTGTTTGATCCTCAATAAGAAGGTCCAAGGGATAAAGTATACCTGAAGTGAAGCATCGGAATCCAAAACTGGACTCACAGGAGAAGTTCAAATCATAGAAAGTTTAAGTGTCAGTCCTCTTGTACTTAAGTCGGGATTGTGCCTTTTGAATTTATTTCCGATGCAATTTCTGTGCTTCATCGTCAATAAGATGGTTCAAGGTATACAGAAAACCTGAAGTGAAGCATCGGAATCCAAAACTGGACTCACAGGAGAGGGTGAAAACATAGAAAGTTAGAGAGTCAGTCCTCTTGTACGTAAGTCGACATTGTGCCTTTTGTATTAAATTCGTATGCAATTTCTGTGTTTCATCGTCAATTAGAAGGTCCAAGATATACAGTAAAACTGAATTGAAGCATCGGAATCTAAAAACGGTCTCACAGGAGAGGTTCAATTCATAGAAAGTTAGAGTGTCAGTCCTCTTGTTATTATGTCGGCATTGTGCCTTTTGTATTAAACTCGGATGCAATTTCTGTGCTTCATCGTCAATAAGAAGGTCCAAGGTGTACAGTAAACCTGAAGTGAAGCATCGGAATCTAAAACTGGACTCACAGGAGAGGTTCTAAACAAAGGCAGTAAGAAGAGTCAGTCCTCTTGTACTTAAGTCGTTATTGTGCCTTTTGAATTTAATTCGGATTCAATTTCTGTGCTTCATCGGCAATAAGAACGTCCAAGGTATACAGTAAACCTGAAGTGAAGCATCGGAATCTAAAACTGGACTCACAGGAGAGGTTCAAATCATAGAAAGTTGGAGTGCCATTACTCTTGTACTTATGTCGGCATTGTGCCTTTTGTATTAAATCCGGATGCAATTTTTGTGTCTCATCGTCATTAAAAAGGTCCAAGGGATACAGTAAACCTGAAGTGAAGAATCGGGATCTACAACTGGACTCAAAGGAGAGGTTTAAATCATAGAAAAGTAGAGTGTCAGTCCTCTTGTACTTAAGTCGGCATTGTGCCTTTTGAATTTCTTTCCGATACAATTTCTGTGCTTCATCGTCAATAAGAAGGTTCAAGGTATACAGTAAGTCTAAAGTGAAGCATCGGAATCTAAAACTGGACTCACAGGAGAGGTTCAAATCAAAGAAAGTTAGAGTGTCAGTCCTCTTGTACTTAAGTCGGCATTGTGCTTTATGTTTTAAATTCGGATGCAGTATCTATGTTTCATGGTCAATTAGAAGGTCCAAGGTATATAGTAAACCTGAATTGAGCATCGGAATCTAAAACCGGTCTCACAGGAGAGGTTTAAATCGTAAAAGTTAGAGTGTCAGACCTCTTGTACTTAAGTCGGCATTGTGCCTTTTGTACTAAATTCGGATGCAATTTCTATGCTTCATCGTCAATAAGAAGGTTCAAGGCATACAGTAAACCTGAACTGAAGAATGGGAATCTACAATTGGACTCACAGGGGAGGTTCAAATCATAGAAAGCTAGAGTGTCAGTCCTCTTGTACTTAAGTCGGCATTGTGCCCTTTGAATTAAATTCGGATGCAATTTCTGTGTTTCATCGTCAATTAGAAGGTCCAAGGTATACAGTAAACCTGAAGTGAAGCATTGGAATCTAAACCGGGTCTCACAGGGAAGGTTCTAAACATAGACAGTAAGAAGGGTCAGTCCTCTTGTACTTAAGTCGGCATGGTGCATTTTGAATTAATTTCGGATGCAATTTCTGTGTTTCATCGTCAATTAGAAGGTCCAAGGTATACAGTAAACATGAAGTGAAGCATCGGAATCTAAAACTGGTCTCACAGGAAAGGTTCTAAACACAGATATTAAGAAGAGTCAGTCCTCTTGTACTTAACTCGGCATTGTGCCTTTTGAATTTAATTCCGATGCAATTTCTGTATTTCATCGTCAATAAGAAGGTTAAAGGTATACAGTAAACCTGAAGTGAAGCATCTGGATCTGAAACTGGACTCACAGGAGAGGTTCAAATCATAGAAAGTTAGAGTGTCAGTCCTCTTGTACTTAAGTCGGCATTGTGCCTTTTCAATTAAATTCGGATGCAATTTGTGTGTTTCATAGTCAATTAGAAAGTCCAAGGTATACAGTAAACCTGAAGTGAAGCATCGGAATCTAAAACTGGGCTCACAGGAGAGGTTCAAATCATAGAAAGTTAGAGTGTCATTCCTCTTGTACTTAAGTCGGCATTGTGCCTTTTGTATTAACCTCGGATGCAATTTCTGTGCTTCATCGTCAATAAGAAGGTCCAAGGTAGACAGTAAACCTGAAGTGAAGAATAGGAATCTACAGCTGGACTCACAGGGCAGGTTCAAATCATAGAAAGTTAGAGTGTCAGTCCTCTTGTACTTCAGTCGGCATTATGCCCTTTGAATTAAATTCGGATGCAATTTCTGTGTTTCATCGTCAATTAGAAGGTCCAAGGTATACAGTAAACCTGAAGTAAAGCATCGCAATCTAAAACCGGTCTCACAGGAGAGGTTGTAAACATAGAATGTAAAAAGTGTCAGTCCTCTTGTACTTAAGTCGGCATTGTGCCTTTACTATCTAATTCGGATACAATTTCTGTGTTTGATCATCAATAAGAAGGTCCACGGGATAAAGTATACCTGAAGGGAAGCATCGGAATCTAAAACTGGACTCACAGGAGAAGTTCAAATCATAGAAAGTTTAAGTGTCAGTCCTCTTGTACTTAAGCCGGGATTGTGCCTTTTGAAATTTTTTCCGATGCAATTTCTGGGCTTCAACGTCAATAAGATGGTTCAAGGTATACAGTAAACCTGAAGTGAAGCATCGGAATCCAAAACTGGACTCACAGGAGAGGGTGAAAACATAGAAAGTTAGAGAGTCAGTCCTCTTGTACGTAAGTCGACATTGTGCCTTTTGTATTAAATTCGTATGCAATTTCTGTGTTTCATCGTCAATTAGAAGGTCCAAGATATACAGTAAACCTGAATTGAAGAATCGGAATCTAAAACCAGTCTCACAGGAGAGGTTCAATTCATAGAAAGTTAGAGTGTTAGTCCTCTTGTACTTAAGTCGGCATTGTGCCTTTTGTATTAATCTCGGATGCAATTTCTGTGCTTCATCGTCAATAAGAAGGTCCAAGGTGTACAGTAAACCTGAAGTGAAGCATCGGAATCTAAAACTGGACTCACAGGAGAGGTTCTAAACATAGGCAGTAAGAAGAGTCAGTCCTCTTGTACTTAAGTCGTTATTGTGCCTTTTGAATTTAATTCGGATGCAATTTCTGTGCTTCATCGGCAATAAGAACGTCCAAGGTATACAGTAAACCTGAAGTGAAGCATCGGAATCTAAAACTGGACTCACAGGAGAGGTTCAAATCATAGAAAGTTAGAGTGCCATTCCTCTTGTACTTATGTCGGCATTGTGCCTTTTGTATTAAATCCGGATGCAATTTTTGTGTCTCATCGTCATTAAAAAGGTCCAAGGGATACAGTAAACCTGAAGTGAAGAATCGGAATCTACAACTGGACTCAAAGGAGAGGTTTAAATCATAGAAAAGTAGAGTGTCAGTCCTCTTGTACTTAAGTCGGCATTGTGCCTTTTGAATTTGTTTCCGATACAATTTCTGTGCTTCATCGTCAATAAGAAGGTTCAAGGTATACAGTAAGTATAAAGTGAAGCATCGGAATCTAAAACTGGACTCACAGGAGAGGTTCAAATCAAAGAAAGTTAGAGTGTCAGCCCTCTTGTACTTAAGTCGGCATGGTGCTTTATGTATTAAATTCGAATGCAGTATCTATGTTTCATCGTCAATTAGAAGGTCCAAGGTATACAGTAAACCTGAATTGAGCATCGGAATCTAAAACCGGTCTCACAGGAGAGGTTTAAATCGTAAAAGTTAGAGTGTCAGTCCTCTTGTACTTAAGTCGGCATTGTGCCTTTTGTACTAAATTCGGATGCAATTTCTGTGCTTCATCGTCAATAAGAAGGTCCAAGGAATACATTAAACCTGAAGTGAAGCATCGGAATCTATAACTGGACTCACAGGCGAGGTTAATGTCGTAGAAAGTCAGAGTTTCATTGCTCTTGTACTTAAGTCTGCATTGTGCCTTTTGTATTAAATTCGGATGCAATTTCTGTGTTTCATCGTCAATAGGAAGGTCCAAGGGATACAGTAAACGTGAAATGAAGCATCGCAATCTAAAACTGGACTCACAGGAGAGAATCAAATCATTGAAAGTTAGAGTGTCAGTCCACTTGTACTTATGTCGGCATTGTGCCATTTGAATTTAATTCCGATGCAATTTCTTTGTTTCATCGTCAATAAGAAGGTCCAAGATATACAGTAAACCTGAAGTGAAGCATCGGAATCTAAAACTGGACTCACAGGAGAGGATCAAATCATAGAAAGTTAGAGTGTTAGTCCTCATGTACTTAAGAAGGCATTGTGCCTTTTCAATTTAATTCCGATAAAATTTCTGTGCTTCATCGTCAATAAGAAGATCCAAGGTATACAATAATCCTGAAGTGATGCATCGGAATCTAAAATTGGACTCACAGAAGAGGTTCAAATCATAGAATGTAAGAAGTATCAGTCCTCTTGTACTTAAGTCGGCATTGTGCCTTGTGTGTTTAATTCCGATGCAATTTCTGAGTTTCATCGTCAATAAGAGGATCCAAGGGATACAGTAAACCTGAAGTGAAGCATCGGAATCTAAAACTGGACTCACAGGAGAGGATCAAATCATAGAAAGTTAGAGTGTTAGTCCTCATGTACTTAAGTAGGCATTGTGCCTTTCCAATTTAATTCCGATAAAATTTCTGTGCTTCATCGTCAATAAGAAGGTCCAAGGTATACAAAAATACTGAAGTGAAGCATCGGAATCTAAAATTGGACTCACAGGAGAGGTTCAAATCATAGAAAGTTAGAGTGTCAGTCCTCTTGTACTTAAGTCGGCATTGTACCATTTGAATTTAAATCGGATGAAATTACTGTGTTTCATTGTCAACAAGAAGGTCCAAGGTATACAGTAAACCTGAAGTGAAGCATTGGAATCTAAAACAGGATTCTCAGGAGAGGTTCCAATCATAGAAAGTTAGATGTCAGTCCTCTTGTTCTTAAGTCGGCATTGTGCGTTTTGCATTAAATTCGGATGCAATTTCTGTGTTTCATCGACAATAAGAAGGTCCAAGGGATACAGTAAACCTGAAGCGAAGCATCGGAATCTAAAAGTGAACTCACAGGAAAGGTCCAAATCATAAAAGTTAGAGTGTCAGTCCTCTTGAACTTAAGTCGGCATTGTGCCTTTTGAATTTAATTCGGATGCAATTTCTGTGCTTGATCGTCAATAAGAAAGTCTAAGGTGTACAGTAAACCTGAAGTGAAGCATCGGAATCTAAAACTGGACTCACATTAGAGGTTCCAATCATAGAAAGTTAGAGTTTCAGTCCTCTTGTACTGAAGTCGGCATTGTGCCTTTTGTATTAAATTCGGATGCAAATTCTGTGCATCATCGTCAGTATGAAGGTCCAAGGTATGAAGTAAACCTGTATTGAAGCATCGGAATCTAAAGCTGGACTCACAAGAGCGGTTCAAATCATAGAAAGTTAGAGTGTCAGCCCTCTTGTACTTAACTCGGCATTGTGTCTTTTGAATTTAATTCCGATGCAATTTCTGTGCTTCATCGTCAATAAGAAGGTCCAAGGTATACAGTAAACCTGAAGTGAAGCATCGGAATCTAAAACTGGACTCACAGGAGAGGTTTAAATCATAGAAAGTTAGAGTGTCAGTCCTCTTGTACTTAAAACGACATTGTGCCTTTTGAATTAAATTCGGATGCAATTTGTGTGTTTCATCGTCAATTAGAAGGTCCAAGGTATACAGTACAACTGAAGTGAAGCATTGGAATCTAAACCTGGTCTCACTGGAAAGGTTCTAAACATAGACAGTAAGAAGAGTCAGTATTCTTGTACTTAAGTCGGCATTGTGCCTTTTGTACTAAATTTGGATGCAATTTCTGTGTTTGATCGTCAATTAGACGGTCCTGGGTACACAGTAAATCTGAAGTGAAGCATCGCAATCTAAAACCGGTCTCACAGGAGAGGTTGTAAACATAGAAAGTAAGAAGTGTCATTCCTCTTGTACTTAAGTCGGCATTGTGCCTTTTCTATTTAATTCGGATGCAATTTCTGTGTTTGATCATCAATAAGAAGGTCCAAGGGATAAAGTAAACCTGAAGTGAAGCATCGGAATCTAAAACTGGACTCACAGGAGAAGTTCAAATCATAGAAAGTTTAAGTGTCAGTCCTCTTGTACTTAAGCCGGGATTGTGCCTTTTGAATTTATTTCCGATGCGATTTTTGTGCTTCATCGTCAATAAGATGGTTCAAGGTATACAGTAAACCTGAAGTGAAGCATCGGAATCCAAAACTGGACTCACAGGAGAGGGTGAAAGCATAGAAAGTTAGAGAGTCAGTCCTCTTGTACGTAAGTCGACATTGTGCCTTTTGTATTAAATTCGTATGCAATTTCTGTGTTTCATCGTCAATTAGAAGGTCCAAGATATACAGTAAACCTGAATTGAAGCATCGGAATCTAAAACCGGTCTCACAGGAGAGGTTCAATTCATAGAAAGTTAGAGTGTCAGTCCTCTTGTACTTAAGTCGGCATTGTGCCTTTTGTAATAAACACGAATGCCATTTCTGTGCTTCATCGTCAATAAGAAGGTCCAAGGTGTACAGTAAACCTGAAGTGAAGCATCGGAATCTAAAACTGGACTCACAGGAGAGGTTCTAAACATAGGCAGTAAGAAGAGTCAGTCCTCTTGTACTTAAGTCGTTATTGTGCCTTTTGAATTTAATTCGGATGCAATTTCTGTGCTTCATCGGCAATAAGAACGTCCAAGGTATACAGTAAACCTGAAGTGAAGCATCGGAATCTAAAACTGGACTCACAGGAGAGGTTCAAATCATAGAAAGTTAGAGTGTCAGTCCTCTTGTACTTAAGTCGGCATTGTACCATTTGAATTTAAATCGGATGAAATTACTGTGTTTCATCGTCAACAAGAAGGTCCAAGGTATACAGTAAACCTGAAGTGAAGCATTGGAATCTAAAACAGGACTCTCAGGAGAGGTTCCAATCATAGAAAGTTAGATGTCAGTCCTCTTGTTCTTAAGTCGGCATTGTGCCTTTTGCATTAAATTCGGATGCAATTTCTGTGTTTCATCGACAATAAGAAGGTCCAAGGGATACAGTAAACCTGAAGCGAAGCATCGGAATCTAAAAGTGAACTCACAGGAAAGGTCCAAATCATAAAAGTTAGAGTGTCAGTCCTCTTGAACTTAAGTCGGCATTGTGCCTTTTGAATTTAATTCGGATGCAATTTCTGTGCTTGATCGTCAATAAGAAAGTCTAAGGTGTACAGTAAACCTGAAGTGAAGCATCGGAATCTAAAACTGGACTCACATTAGAGGTTCCAATCATAGAAAGTTAGAGTGTCAGTCCTCTTGTACTGAAGTCGGCATTGAGCCTTTTGTATTAAATTCGGATGCAAATTCTGTGCATCATCGTCAGTATGAAGGTCCAAGGTATGAAGTAAACCTGTATTGAAGCATCGGAATCTAAAACTGGACTCACAAGAGCGGTTCAAATCATAGAAAGTTAGAGTGTCAGCCCTCTTGTACTTAACTCGGCATTGTGTCTTTTGAATTTAATTCCGATGCAATTTCTGTGCTTCATCGTCAATAAGAAGGTCCAAGGTATACAGTAAACCTGAAGTGAAGCATCGGAATCTAAAACTGGACTCACAGGAGAGGTTTAAATCATAGAAAGTTAGAGTGTCAGTCCTCTTGTACTTAAAACGACATTGTGCCTTTTGATTTAAATTCGGATGCAATTTGTGTGTTTCATCGTCAATTAGAAGGTCCAAGGTATACAGTACAACTGAAGTGAAGCATTGGAATCTAAACCTGGTCTCACTGGAAAGGTTCTAAACATAGACAGTAAGAAGAGTCAGTATTCTTGTACTTAAGTCGGCATTGTGCCTTTTGTACTAAATTTGGATGCAATTTCTGTGTTTGATCGTCAATTAGACGGTCCTGGGTACACAGTAAATCTGAAGTGAAGCATCGCAATCTAAAACCGGTCTCACAGGAGAGGTTGTAAACATAGAAAGTAAGAAGTGTCATTCCTCTTGTACTTAAGTCAGCATTGTGCCTTTTCTATTTAATTCGGATGCAATTTCTGTGTTTGATCATCAATAAGAAGGTCCAAGGGATAAAGTAAACCTGAAGTGAAGCATCGGAATCTAAAACTGGACTCACAGGAGAAGTTCAAATCATAGAAAGTTTAAGTGTCAGTCCTCTTGTACTTAAGCCGGGATTGTGCCTTTTGAATTTATTTCCGATGCGATTTCTGTGCTTCATCGTCAATAAGATGGTTCAAGGTATACAGTAAACCTGAAGTGAAGCATCGGAATCCAAAACTGGACTCACAGGAGAGGGTGAAAACATAGAAAGTTAGAGAGTCAGTCCTCTTGTACGTAAGTCGACATTGTGCCTTTTGTATTAAATTCGTATGCAATTTCTGTGTTTCATCGTCAATTAGAAGGTCCAAGATATACAGTAAACCTGAATTGAAGCACCGGAATCTAAAACCGGTCTCACAGGAGAGGTTCAATTCATAGAAAGTTAGAGTGTCAGTCCTCTTGTACTTAAGTCGGCATTGTGCCTTTTGTATTAAACACGAATGCCATTTCTGTGCTTCATCGTCAATAAGAAGGTCCAAGGTGTACAGTAAACCTGAAGTGAAGCATCGGAATCTAAAACTGGACTCACAGGAGAGGTTCAAATCATAGAAAGTAGAGTGCCATTCCTCTTGTACTTATGTCGGCATTGTGCCTTTTGTATTAAATCCGGATGCAATTTTTGTGTCTCATCGTCATTAAAAAGGTCCAAGGGATACAGTAAACCTGAAGTGAAGAATCGGAATCTACAACTGGACTCAAAGGAGAGGTTTAAATCATAGAAAAGTAGAGTGTCAGTCCTCTTGTACTTAAGTCGGCATTGTGCCTTTTGAATTTGTTTCCGATACAATTTCTGTGCTTCATCGTCAATAAGAAGGTTCAAGGTATACAGTAAGTCTAAAGTGAAGCATCGGAATCTAAAACTGGACTCACAGGAGAGGTTCAAATCAAAGAAAGTTAGAGTGTCGGTCCTCTTGTACTTCAGTCGGCATTGTGCTTTATGTATTAAATTCGGATGCAGTATCTATGTTTCATCGTCAATTAGAAGGTCCAAGGTATACAGTAAACCTGAATTGAGCATCGGAATCTAAAACCGGTCTCACAGGAGAGGTTTAAATCGTAAAAGTTAGAGTGTCAGTCCTCTTGTACTTAATTCGGCATTGTGCCTTTTGTATTAAATTCGGATGCATTTTCTGTGTTTCATCGTCAATAGGAAGGTCCAAGGGATACAGTAAACCTGAAGTGAAGCATCGGAATCTAAAACTGGACTCACAGGAGAGGATCAAATCATAGAAAGTTAGAGAGTTAGTCCTCATGTACTTAAGTCGGCATTGTGCCCTTTGAATTAAATTCGGATGCAATTTCTGTGTTTCATCGTCAATTAGAAGGTCCAAGGTATACAGTAAACCTGAAGTGAAGCATTGGAATCTAAACCGGGTCTCACAGGGAAGGTTCTAAACATAGACAGTAAGAAGGGTCAGTCCTCTTGTACTTAAGTCGGCATGGTGCATTTTGAATTAATTTCGGATGCAATTTCTGTGTTTCATCGTCAATTAGAAGGTCCAAGGTATACAGTAAACATGAAGTGAAGCATCGGAATCTAAAACTGGTCTCACAGGAAAGGTTCTAAACACAGATATTAAGAAGAGTCAGTCCTCTTGTACTTAACTCGGCATTGTGCCTTTTGAATTTAATTCCGATGCAATTTCTGTATTTCATCGTCAATAAGAAGGTTAAAGGTATACAGTAAACCTGAAGTGAAGCATCTGGATCTGAAACTGGACTCACAGGAGAGGTTCAAATCATAGAAAGTTAGAGTGTCAGTCCTCTTGTACTTAAGTCGGCATTGTGCCTTTTCAATTAAATTCGGATGCAATTTGTGTGTTTCATAGTCAATTAGAAAGTCCAAGGTATACAGTAAACCTGAAGTGAAGCATCGGAATCTAAAACTGGGCTCACAGGAGAGGTTCAAATCATAGAAAGTTAGAGTGTCATTCCTCTTGTACTTAAGTCGGCATTGTGCCTTTTGTATTAACCTCGGATGCAATTTCTGTGCTTCATCGTCAATAAGAAGGTCCAAGGTAGACAGTAAACCTGAAGTGAAGAATAGGAATCTACAGCTGGACTCACAGGGCAGGTTCAAATCATAGAAAGTTAGAGTGTCAGTCCTCTTGTACTTCAGTCGGCATTATGCCCTTTGAATTAAATTCGGATGCAATTTCTGTGTTTCATCGTCAATTAGAAGGTCCAAGGTATACAGTAAACCTGAAGTAAAGCATCGCAATCTAAAACCGGTCTCACAGGAGAGGTTGTAAACATAGAATGTAAAAAGTGTCAGTCCTCTTGTACTTAAGTCGGCATTGTGCCTTTACTATCTAATTCGGATACAATTTCTGTGTTTGATCATCAATAAGAAGGTCCACGGGATAAAGTATACCTGAAGGGAAGCATCGGAATCTAAAACTGGACTCACAGGAGAAGTTCAAATCATAGAAAGTTTAAGTGTCAGTCCTCTTGTACTTAAGCCGGGATTGTGCCTTTTGAAATTTTTTCCGATGCAATTTCTGGGCTTCAACGTCAATAAGATGGTTCAAGGTATACAGTAAACCTGAAGTGAAGCATCGGAATCCAAAACTGGACTCACAGGAGAGGGTGAAAACATAGAAAGTTAGAGAGTCAGTCCTCTTGTACGTAAGTCGACATTGTGCCTTTTGTATTAAATTCGTATGCAATTTCTGTGTTTCATCGTCAATTAGAAGGTCCAAGATATACAGTAAACCTGAATTGAAGAATCGGAATCTAAAACCAGTCTCACAGGAGAGGTTCAATTCATAGAAAGTTAGAGTGTTAGTCCTCTTGTACTTAAGTCGGCATTGTGCCTTTTGTATTAATCTCGGATGCAATTTCTGTGCTTCATCGTCAATAAGAAGGTCCAAGGTGTACAGTAAACCTGAAGTGAAGCATCGGAATCTAAAACTGGACTCACAGGAGAGGTTCTAAACATAGGCAGTAAGAAGAGTCAGTCCTCTTGTACTTAAGTCGTTATTGTGCCTTTTGAATTTAATTCGGATGCAATTTCTGTGCTTCATCGGCAATAAGAACGTCCAAGGTATACAGTAAACCTGAAGTGAAGCATCGGAATCTAAAACTGGACTCACAGGAGAGGTTCAAATCATAGAAAGTTAGAGTGCCATTCCTCTTGTACTTATGTCGGCATTGTGCCTTTTGTATTAAATCCGGATGCAATTTTTGTGTCTCATCGTCATTAAAAAGGTCCAAGGGATACAGTAAACCTGAAGTGAAGAATCGGAATCTACAACTGGACTCAAAGGAGAGGTTTAAATCATAGAAAAGTAGAGTGTCAGTCCTCTTGTACTTAAGTCGGCATTGTGCCTTTTGAATTTGTTTCCGATACAATTTCTGTGCTTCATCGTCAATAAGAAGGTTCAAGGTATACAGTAAGTATAAAGTGAAGCATCGGAATCTAAAACTGGACTCACAGGAGAGGTTCAAATCAAAGAAAGTTAGAGTGTCAGCCCTCTTGTACTTAAGTCGGCATGGTGCTTTATGTATTAAATTCGAATGCAGTATCTATGTTTCATCGTCAATTAGAAGGTCCAAGGTATACAGTAAACCTGAATTGAGCATCGGAATCTAAAACCGGTCTCACAGGAGAGGTTTAAATCGTAAAAGTTAGAGTGTCAGTCCTCTTGTACTTAAGTCGGCATTGTGCCTTTTGTACTAAATTCGGATGCAATTTCTGTGCTTCATCGTCAATAAGAAGGTCCAAGGAATACATTAAACCTGAAGTGAAGCATCGGAATCTATAACTGGACTCACAGGCGAGGTTAATGTCGTAGAAAGTCAGAGTTTCATTGCTCTTGTACTTAAGTCTGCATTGTGCCTTTTGTATTAAATTCGGATGCAATTTCTGTGTTTCATCGTCAATAGGAAGGTCCAAGGGATACAGTAAACGTGAAATGAAGCATCGCAATCTAAAACTGGACTCACAGGAGAGAATCAAATCATTGAAAGTTAGAGTGTCAGTCCACTTGTACTTATGTCGGCATTGTGCCATTTGAATTTAATTCCGATGCAATTTCTTTGTTTCATCGTCAATAAGAAGGTCCAAGATATACAGTAAACCTGAAGTGAAGCATCGGAATCTAAAACTGGACTCACAGGAGAGGATCAAATCATAGAAAGTTAGAGTGTTAGTCCTCATGTACTTAAGAAGGCATTGTGCCTTTTCAATTTAATTCCGATAAAATTTCTGTGCTTCATCGTCAATAAGAAGATCCAAGGTATACAATAATCCTGAAGTGATGCATCGGAATCTAAAATTGGACTCACAGAAGAGGTTCAAATCATAGAATGTAAGAAGTATCAGTCCTCTTGTACTTAAGTCGGCATTGTGCCTTGTGTGTTTAATTCCGATGCAATTTCTGAGTTTCATCGTCAATAAGAAGATCCAAGGGATACAGTAAACCTGAAGTGAAGCATCGGAATCTAAAACTGGACTCACAGGAGAGGATCAAATCATAGAAAGTTAGAGTGTTAGTCCTCATGTACTTAAGTAGGCATTGTGCCTTTCCAATTTAATTCCGATAAAATTTCTGTGCTTCATCGTCAATAAGAAGGTCCAAGGTATACAAAAATACTGAAGTGAAGCATCGGAATCTAAAATTGGACTCACAGGAGAGGTTCAAATCATAGAAAGTTAGAGTGTCAGTCCTCTTGTACTTAAGTCGGCATTGTACCATTTGAATTTAAATCGGATGAAATTACTGTGTTTCATTGTCAACAAGAAGGTCCAAGGTATACAGTAAACCTGAAGTGAAGCATTGGAATCTAAAACAGGATTCTCAGGAGAGGTTCCAATCATAGAAAGTTAGATGTCAGTCCTCTTGTTCTTAAGTCGGCATTGTGCGTTTTGCATTAAATTCGGATGCAATTTCTGTGTTTCATCGACAATAAGAAGGTCCAAGGGATACAGTAAACCTGAAGCGAAGCATCGGAATCTAAAAGTGAACTCACAGGAAAGGTCCAAATCATAAAAGTTAGAGTGTCAGTCCTCTTGAACTTAAGTCGGCATTGTGCCTTTTGAATTTAATTCGGATGCAATTTCTGTGCTTGATCGTCAATAAGAAAGTCTAAGGTGTACAGTAAACCTGAAGTGAAGCATCGGAATCTAAAACTGGACTCACATTAGAGGTTCCAATCATAGAAAGTTAGAGTTTCAGTCCTCTTGTACTGAAGTCGGCATTGTGCCTTTTGTATTAAATTCGGATGCAAATTCTGTGCATCATCGTCAGTATGAAGGTCCAAGGTATGAAGTAAACCTGTATTGAAGCATCGGAATCTAAAGCTGGACTCACAAGAGCGGTTCAAATCATAGAAAGTTAGAGTGTCAGCCCTCTTGTACTTAACTCGGCATTGTGTCTTTTGAATTTAATTCCGATGCAATTTCTGTGCTTCATCGTCAATAAGAAGGTCCAAGGTATACAGTAAACCTGAAGTGAAGCATCGGAATCTAAAACTGGACTCACAGGAGAGGTTTAAATCATAGAAAGTTAGAGTGTCAGTCCTCTTGTACTTAAAACGACATTGTGCCTTTTGAATTAAATTCGGATGCAATTTGTGTGTTTCATCGTCAATTAGAAGGTCCAAGGTATACAGTACAACTGAAGTGAAGCATTGGAATCTAAACCTGGTCTCACTGGAAAGGTTCTAAACATAGACAGTAAGAAGAGTCAGTATTCTTGTACTTAAGTCGGCATTGTGCCTTTTGTACTAAATTTGGATGCAATTTCTGTGTTTGATCGTCAATTAGACGGTCCTGGGTACACAGTAAATCTGAAGTGAAGCATCGCAATCTAAAACCGGTCTCACAGGAGAGGTTGTAAACATAGAAAGTAAGAAGTGTCATTCCTCTTGTACTTAAGTCGGCATTGTGCCTTTTCTATTTAATTCGGATGCAATTTCTGTGTTTGATCATCAATAAGAAGGTCCAAGGGATAAAGTAAACCTGAAGTGAAGCATCGGAATCTAAAACTGGACTCACAGGAGAAGTTCAAATCATAGAAAGTTTAAGTGTCAGTCCTCTTGTACTTAAGCCGGGATTGTGCCTTTTGAATTTATTTCCGATGCGATTTTTGTGCTTCATCGTCAATAAGATGGTTCAAGGTATACAGTAAACCTGAAGTGAAGCATCGGAATCCAAAACTGGACTCACAGGAGAGGGTGAAAGCATAGAAAGTTAGAGAGTCAGTCCTCTTGTACGTAAGTCGACATTGTGCCTTTTGTATTAAATTCGTATGCAATTTCTGTGTTTCATCGTCAATTAGAAGGTCCAAGATATACAGTAAACCTGAATTGAAGCATCGGAATCTAAAACCGGTCTCACAGGAGAGGTTCAATTCATAGAAAGTTAGAGTGTCAGTCCTCTTGTACTTAAGTCGGCATTGTGCCTTTTGTAATAAACACGAATGCCATTTCTGTGCTTCATCGTCAATAAGAAGGTCCAAGGTGTACAGTAAACCTGAAGTGAAGCATCGGAATCTAAAACTGGACTCACAGGAGAGGTTCTAAACATAGGCAGTAAGAAGAGTCAGTCCTCTTGTACTTAAGTCGTTATTGTGCCTTTTGAATTTAATTCGGATGCAATTTCTGTGCTTCATCGGCAATAAGAACGTCCAAGGTATACAGTAAACCTGAAGTGAAGCATCGGAATCTAAAACTGGACTCACAGGAGAGGTTCAAATCATAGAAAGTTAGAGTGTCAGTCCTCTTGTACTTAAGTCGGCATTGTACCATTTGAATTTAAATCGGATGAAATTACTGTGTTTCATCGTCAACAAGAAGGTCCAAGGTATACAGTAAACCTGAAGTGAAGCATTGGAATCTAAAACAGGACTCTCAGGAGAGGTTCCAATCATAGAAAGTTAGATGTCAGTCCTCTTGTTCTTAAGTCGGCATTGTGCCTTTTGCATTAAATTCGGATGCAATTTCTGTGTTTCATCGACAATAAGAAGGTCCAAGGGATACAGTAAACCTGAAGCGAAGCATCGGAATCTAAAAGTGAACTCACAGGAAAGGTCCAAATCATAAAAGTTAGAGTGTCAGTCCTCTTGAACTTAAGTCGGCATTGTGCCTTTTGAATTTAATTCGGATGCAATTTCTGTGCTTGATCGTCAATAAGAAAGTCTAAGGTGTACAGTAAACCTGAAGTGAAGCATCGGAATCTAAAACTGGACTCACATTAGAGGTTCCAATCATAGAAAGTTAGAGTGTCAGTCCTCTTGTACTGAAGTCGGCATTGAGCCTTTTGTATTAAATTCGGATGCAAATTCTGTGCATCATCGTCAGTATGAAGGTCCAAGGTATGAAGTAAACCTGTATTGAAGCATCGGAATCTAAAACTGGACTCACAAGAGCGGTTCAAATCATAGAAAGTTAGAGTGTCAGCCCTCTTGTACTTAACTCGGCATTGTGTCTTTTGAATTTAATTCCGATGCAATTTCTGTGCTTCATCGTCAATAAGAAGGTCCAAGGTATACAGTAAACCTGAAGTGAAGCATCGGAATCTAAAACTGGACTCACAGGAGAGGTTTAAATCATAGAAAGTTAGAGTGTCAGTCCTCTTGTACTTAAAACGACATTGTGCCTTTTGATTTAAATTCGGATGCAATTTGTGTGTTTCATCGTCAATTAGAAGGTCCAAGGTATACAGTACAACTGAAGTGAAGCATTGGAATCTAAACCTGGTCTCACTGGAAAGGTTCTAAACATAGACAGTAAGAAGAGTCAGTATTCTTGTACTTAAGTCGGCATTGTGCCTTTTGTACTAAATTTGGATGCAATTTCTGTGTTTGATCGTCAATTAGACGGTCCTGGGTACACAGTAAATCTGAAGTGAAGCATCGCAATCTAAAACCGGTCTCACAGGAGAGGTTGTAAACATAGAAAGTAAGAAGTGTCATTCCTCTTGTACTTAAGTCAGCATTGTGCCTTTTCTATTTAATTCGGATGCAATTTCTGTGTTTGATCATCAATAAGAAGGTCCAAGGGATAAAGTAAACCTGAAGTGAAGCATCGGAATCTAAAACTGGACTCACAGGAGAAGTTCAAATCATAGAAAGTTTAAGTGTCAGTCCTCTTGTACTTAAGCCGGGATTGTGCCTTTTGAATTTATTTCCGATGCGATTTCTGTGCTTCATCGTCAATAAGATGGTTCAAGGTATACAGTAAACCTGAAGTGAAGCATCGGAATCCAAAACTGGACTCACAGGAGAGGGTGAAAACATAGAAAGTTAGAGAGTCAGTCCTCTTGTACGTAAGTCGACATTGTGCCTTTTGTATTAAATTCGTATGCAATTTCTGTGTTTCATCGTCAATTAGAAGGTCCAAGATATACAGTAAACCTGAATTGAAGCACCGGAATCTAAAACCGGTCTCACAGGAGAGGTTCAATTCATAGAAAGTTAGAGTGTCAGTCCTCTTGTACTTAAGTCGGCATTGTGCCTTTTGTATTAAACACGAATGCCATTTCTGTGCTTCATCGTCAATAAGAAGGTCCAAGGTGTACAGTAAACCTGAAGTGAAGCATCGGAATCTAAAACTGGACTCACAGGAGAGGTTCAAATCATAGAAAGTAGAGTGCCATTCCTCTTGTACTTATGTCGGCATTGTGCCTTTTGTATTAAATCCGGATGCAATTTTTGTGTCTCATCGTCATTAAAAAGGTCCAAGGGATACAGTAAACCTGAAGTGAAGAATCGGAATCTACAACTGGACTCAAAGGAGAGGTTTAAATCATAGAAAAGTAGAGTGTCAGTCCTCTTGTACTTAAGTCGGCATTGTGCCTTTTGAATTTGTTTCCGATACAATTTCTGTGCTTCATCGTCAATAAGAAGGTTCAAGGTATACAGTAAGTCTAAAGTGAAGCATCGGAATCTAAAACTGGACTCACAGGAGAGGTTCAAATCAAAGAAAGTTAGAGTGTCGGTCCTCTTGTACTTCAGTCGGCATTGTGCTTTATGTATTAAATTCGGATGCAGTATCTATGTTTCATCGTCAATTAGAAGGTCCAAGGTATACAGTAAACCTGAATTGAGCATCGGAATCTAAAACCGGTCTCACAGGAGAGGTTTAAATCGTAAAAGTTAGAGTGTCAGTCCTCTTGTACTTAATTCGGCATTGTGCCTTTTGTATTAAATTCGGATGCATTTTCTGTGTTTCATCGTCAATAGGAAGGTCCAAGGGATACAGTAAACCTGAAGTGAAGCATCGGAATCTAAAACTGGACTCACAGGAGAGGATCAAATCATAGAAAGTTAGAGAGTTAGTCCTCATGTACTTAAGTAGGCATTGTGCCTTTTCAATTTAATTCCGATAAAATTTCTGTGCTTCATCGTCAATAAGAAGGTCCAAGGTATACAAAAATCCTGAAGTGAAGCATCGGAATCTAAAATTGGACTCACAGGAGAGGTTCAAATCATAGAAAGTTAGAGTGTCAGTCCTCTTGTACCTAAGTCGGCATTGTACCATTTGAATTTAAATCGGATGAAATTACTGTGTTTCATCGTCAACAAGAAGGTCCAAGGTATACAGTAAACCTGAAGTGAAGCATTGGAATCTAAAACAGGACTCTCAGGAGAGGTTCCAATCATAGAAAGTTAGATGTCAGTCCTCTTGTTCTTAAGTCGGCATTGTGCGTTTTGCATTAAATTCGGATGCAATTTCTGTGTTTCATCGTCAATAAGAAGGTCCAAGGGATACAGTAAACCTGAAGTGAAGCATCGGAATCTAAAAGTGAACTCACAGGAAAGGATCAAATCATAAAAGTTAGAGTGTCAGTCCTCTTGAACTTAAGTCGGCATTGTGCCTTTTGAATTTAATTCGGATGCAATTTCTGTGCTTGATAGTCAATAAGAAAGTCTAAGGTATACAGTAAACCTGAAGTGAAGCATCGGAATCTAAAACTGGACTCACATTAGAGGTTCCAATCATAGAAAGTTAGAGTGTCAGTCCTCTTGTACTGAAGTCGGCATTGTGCCTTTTGTATTAAATTCGGATGCAAATTCTGTGCATCATCGTCAGTAAGAAGGTCCAAGGTATGAAGTAAACCTGTATTGAAGCATCGGAATCTAAAACTGGACTCACAAGAGCGGTTCAAATCATAGAAAGTTAGAGTGTCAGTCCTCTTGTACTTAATTCGGCATTGTGTCTTTTGAATTTAATTCCGATGCAATTTCTGTGCTTCATCGTCAATAAGAAGGTCCAAGGTATACAGTAAACCTGTAGTGAAGCATCGGAATCTAAAACTGGACTCACAGGAGAGGTTTAAATCATAGAAAGTTAGAGTGTCAGTCCTCTTGTACTTAAAACGACATTGTGCCTTTTAATTAAATTCGGATGCAATTTGTGTGTTTCATCGTCAATAAGATGGTTCAAAATATACAGTAAACCTGCAGTGAAGCATCGGAATCCAATACTGGACTCACATTAGAGGTTCCAATCATAGAAAGTTAGAGTGTCAGTCCTCTTGTACTTAAGTCGGCATTGTGCCTTTTGTATTAAATTCGGATGCAATTTCTGTGCTTCATCGTCAGTAAGAAGGTCCAAGGTATAAAGTAAACCTGAAGTGAAGCATCGGAATGTAAAACTGGACTCACAAGAGCGGTTCAAATCATAGAAAGTTAGAGTATCAGTCCTCTTGTACTTAAGTCGGCATTGTGCCTTTTGAATTTCTTTCCGATACAATTTCTGTGTTTCATCGTCAATAAGATGGTTCAAGGCATACAGTAATCCTAAAGTGAAGCATCGTAATCTAAAACTGGGCTCACAGGAGAGGTTCAAATCATAGAAAGTTAAAGTGTCAGTCCTCTTGTACTTAAGTCGGCATTTTGCCTTTAGTATTAAACTCGGATGCAATTTCTGTGCTTCATCGTCAATAAGAAGGTCCAAGGTATACAGTAAACCTGAAGTGAAACATTGCAATCTTAAACCGGTCTCACAGGAGATGTTCAAATCATAGAAAGATAGGGTGTCAGTCCTCTTGTACTTAAGTCGGCATTGTGCCTTTTGAATTAATTTCGGATGCAATTTCTGTGTTTCATCGTCAATAAGAAGGTCCATGGTATACAGTAAACCTGAAGTGAAGCATCGCAATCTCAAACCGATCTCACAGGAGAGGTTCTAAACATAGAATGTAAGAAGTGTCAGTCCCCTTGTACTTAAGTCGGCATTGTGCCTTTTGAATTAAATTCGGATGCAATTTCTGTGTTTCATCGTCAATTAGAAGGTCCAAGGTATACAGTAAACCTGAAGTGAAGCATTGGAATCTAAACCGGGTCTCACAGGAAAGGTTCTAAACATAGACAGTAAGAAGAGTCAGTCCTCTTGTACTTAAGTCGGCATTGTGCCTTTTGTACTACATTTGGATGCAATTTCTCTGTTTCATCGTCAATAATAAGGTCCAAGGTATACAGTAAACCTGAAGTGAAGCATTGCAATCTTAAACCGGTCTCACAGGAGATGTTCAAATCATAGAAAGATAGGGTGCCAATCCTCTTTTACTTAAGTCGGCATTGTGCCTTTTGAATTAATTTCGGATGCAATTTCTGTGTTTCATCGTCAATTCGAAGGTCCAAGGTATACAGTAAACATGAAGTGAAGCATCGCAATCTCAAACCGGTCTCACAGGAGAGGTTCTAAACATAGAATGTAAAAAGTGTCAGTCCTCTTGTAATTAAGTCGTCATTATGCCTTTTGAATTTAATTCCGATGCAATTTCTGTGCTTCATCGTCAATAAGAAGGTCCAAGGTATACAGTAAACCTGAAGTGGAGCATCGGAATCTAAAACTGGACTCACAGGAGAGGTTTAAATCATAGAATGTTAGAGTGTCAGTCCTCTTGTACTTAAGTCGGCATTGTCCCTTTTGAATTTAATTCAGATGCAATTTCTGTGCTTCATCGTCAATAAGAAGGTCCAAGGTATACAGTAAACCTGATGTGAAGCATCGGGATCTGAAACTGGACTCACAGGAGATGTTCAAATCATAGAAAGTTAGAGTGTCAGTCCTCTTGCACTTAAGACGGCATTGTGCCTTTTGTATTAAATTCGGATGCAATTTCTGAGCTTCATCGTCAATAAGAAGGTCCAAGGTATACAGTAAACCTGAAGTGAAGATTCGGAATCTAAAACTGGACTCACAGGAGAGGTTCAAATCATAGAAAGTTAGAGTGTCAGTCCTCTTGTACTTAAGTCGACATCGCGCCTTTTGAATTTAATTCCGATGCAATTTCTGAGATTCATCGTCAATAAGAAGGTCCAAGGTATACAGTAAACCTGAAGTGAAGCATCGCAATCTCAAACCGGTCTCAAAGGAGAGATTCAAAACATAGAATGTAAGAAGTGTCAGTCTTCTTGTACTTAAGTCGTCATTTTTCCTTTTGAATTTAATTCGGATGCAAGTTCTGTGCTTCATCGTCAATACGAAGGTCCAAGATATACAGAAACCTGAAGTGAAGAATTGGAATGTATAACTGGACTCACAGGAGAGGTTCAAATCATAGAAAGTTAGAGTGTCAGTCCTCTTGTACTTAAGTCGGCATTGTGAGTTTTGAATTAAATTCGGATGCAATTTGTGTGTTTCAGCGTCAATTAGAAGGTCCAAGGTTTACAGTACACCTGAAGTGAAGCATTGGAATCTAAACCTGGTCTCACAGGAAAGGTTCTAAACATAGACAGTAAGAACAGTCAGTCCCCTTGACCTTAAGTCGGCATTGTGCCTTTTGTACTAAATTTGGATGCAATTTCTGTGTTTCATCGTCAATAAGACCGTCCTGTGTATACAGTAAACCTGAAGTGAAGCATCGCAATCTAAAACCGGTCTCACAGGAGAGGTTGTAAACATAGAATGTAAGAAGTGTCAATCCTCTTGTACTTAAGTCGGCATTGTGCCTTTTCTATTTAATTCGGATGCAATTTCTGTGTTTGATCATCAATAAGAAGGTCCAAGGGATAAAGTAAACCTGAAGTGAAGCATCAGAATCTAAAATTGGAGTCACAGGAGAAGTTCAAATCATAGAAAGTTTAAGTGTCAGTCCTCTTGTACCTAAGTCGGGATTGTGCCTTTTGAATTTAATTCCGATGCAATTTCTGTGCTTCATCGGCAATAAGATGGTTCAAGGTATACAGTAAACCTGAAGTGAAGCATCGGAATCCACAACTGGACTCACAGGAGAGGGTGAAAACATAGAAAGTTAGAGAGTCAGTCCTCTTGTACGTAAATCGGCATTGTGCCTTTTGTATTAAATTCTAATGCAATTTCTGTGCCTCATCGTCAGTAAGAAGGTCCAAGGTATAAAGTAAACCTGAAGTGAAGCATCGGAATCTAAAACTGGACTCACAAGAGCGGTTGAAATCATAGAAAGTTAGAGTGTCAGTCCTCTTGCACTTAAGACGGCATTGAGCCTTTTGTATTAAATTCGGATGCAATTTCTGAGCTTCATCGTCAATAAGAAGGTCCAAGGTATACAGTAAACCTGAAGTGAAGATTCGGAATCTAAAACTGGACTCACAGGAGAGGTTCAAATCATAGAAAGTTAGAGTGTCAGTCCTCTTGTACTTAAGTCGACATCGCGCCTTTTGAATTTAATTCCGATGCAATTTCTGAGATTCATCGTCAATAAGAAGGTCCAAGGTATACAGTAAACCTGAAGTGAAGCATCGCAATCTCAAACCGGTCTCAAAGGAGAGATTCAAAACATAGAATGTAAGAAGTGTCAGTCTTCTTGTACTTAAGTCGTCATTTTTCCTTTTGAATTTAATTCGGATGCAAGTTCTGTGCTTCATCGTCAATACGAAGGTCCAAGATATACAGAAACCTGAAGTGAAGAATTGGAATGTATAACTGGACTCACAGGAGAGGTTCAAATCATAGAAAGTTAGAGTGTCAGTCCTCTTGTACTTAAGTCGGCATTGTGAGTTTTGAATTAAATTCGGATGCAATTTGTGTGTTTCAGCGTCAATTAGAAGGTCCAAGGTTTACAGTACACCTGAAGTGATGCATTGGAATCTAAACCTGGTCTCACAGGAAAGGTTCTAAACATAGACAGTAAGAACAGTCAGTCCCCTTGACCTTAAGTCGGCATTGTGCCTTTTGTACTAAATTTGGATGCAATTTCTGTGTTTCATCGTCAATAAGACCGTCCTGTGTATACAGTAAACCTGAAGTGAAGCATCGCAATCTAAAACCGGTCTCACAGGAGAGGTTGTAAACATAGAATGTAAGAAGTGTCAATCCTCTTGTACTTAAGTCGGCATTGTGCCTTTTCTATTTAATTCGGATGCAATTTCTGTGTTTGATCATCAATAAGAAGGTCCAAGGGATAAAGTAAACCTGAAGTGAAGCATCAGAATCTAAAATTGGAGTCACAGGAGAAGTTCAAATCATAGAAAGTTTAAGTGTCAGTCCTCTTGTACCTAAGTCGGGATTGTGCCTTTTGAATTTAATTCCGATGCAATTTCTGTGCTTCATCGGCAATAAGATGGTTCAAGGTATACAGTAAACCTGAAGTGAAGCATCGGAATCCACAACTGGACTCACAGGAGAGGGTGAAAACATAGAAAGTTAGAGAGTCAGTCCTCTTGTACGTAAATCGGCATTGTGCCTTTTGTATTAAATTCTAATGCAATTTCTGTGCCTCATCGTCAGTAAGAAGGTCCAAGGTATAAAGTAAACCTGAAGTGAAGCATCGGAATCTAAAACTGGACTCACAAGAGCGGTTGAAATCATAGAAAGTTAGAGTGTCAGTCCTCTTGTACTTAAGTCGGCATTGTGCCTTTTGAATTTCTTTCCGATACAATTTCTGTGCTTCAACGTCAATAAGAAGGTTCAAGGCATACAGTAAACCTAAAGTGAAGCATCAGAATCTAAAACTGGGCTCACAAGAGAGGTTCAAATCATAGAAAGTTAGGGTGTCAGTCCTCTTGTACTTAAGTCGGCATTGTGCCATATGTATTAAATTCGGATGCAATATCTGTGTTTCATCGTCAATTAGAAGGTCCAAGGTATACAGTAAACCTGAATTGAAGCATCGGAATCTAAAACCGGTCTCACAGGAGAGGTTTAAATCATAAAAGTTAGAGTGTCAGTCCTCTTGTACTTAAGTTGGCATTGTGCCTTTTGTACTAAATTCGGATGCAATTTCTGTGCTTACTCGTCAATAAGAAGGTCCAAGGAATACAGTAAACCTGAAGTGAAGCATCGGAATCTAAAACTGGACTCAAAGGAGAGGTTGTAAATATAGACAGTAAGAAGTGTCAGTCTTCTTGTACTTAAGTCGTCATTGTGCCTTTGGTTTTTAATTCGGATGCAATGTCTGTGCTTCATCGTCAATAAGATGGTCCAAGGTATACAGTAAACCTGAAGTGAAGCATCGGAATCTAAAACTGGGCTCTCAGGAGAGGTTCAAATCATAGAAAGTTAGAGTGTCATTCCTCTTGTACTTAAGTCGGCATTGAGCCTTTTGTATTAAACTCGGATGCAATTTCTGTGCTTCATCGTCAATAAGAAGGTCCAAGGATACATTAAACCTGAAGTGAAACATTGCAATTTTAAACCGGTCTCACAGGAGATGTTCAAATCATAGAAAGATAGTGTGTCAGTCCTCTTGTACTTAAGTCGGCATTGTGCCGTTTGAATTAATTTCGGATGCAATTTCTGTGTTTCATCGTCAATTAGAAGGTCCAAGGTATACATTAAAAATGAAGTGAAGCATCGGAATCTAAAACTGGTCTCACAGGAAAGGATCTAAACATAGATATTAAGAACAGTCAGTCCTCTTGTACTTAAGACAGCATTGTTCATTTTGAATTTAATTCCGATGCAATTTCTGTGTTTCATCGTCAATAAGAAGGTCCATGGTATACAGTAAACCTGAAGTGAAGCATCGCAATCTCAAACCGATCTCACAGGAGAGGTTCTAAACATAGAATGTAAGAAGTGTCAGTCCCCTTGTACTTAAGTCGGCATTGTGCCTTTTGAATTAAATTCGGATGCAATTTCTGTGTTTCATCGTCAATTAGAAGGTCCAAGGTATACAGTAAACCTGAAGTGAAGCATTGGAATCTAAACCGGGTCTCACAGGAATGGTTCTAAACATAGACAGTAAGAAGAGTCAGTCCTCTTGGACTTAAGTCGGCATTGTGCCTTTTGTACTACATTTGGATGCAATTTCTCTGTTTCATCGTCAATAATAAGGTCCAAGGTATACAGTAAACCTGAAGTGAAGCATTGCAATCTTAAACCGGTCTCACAGGAGATGTTCAAATCATAGAAAGATAGGGTGCCAATCCTCTTTTACTTAAGTCGGCATTGTGCCTTTTGAATTAATTTCGGATGCAATTTCTGTGTTTCATCGTCAATTCGAAGGTCCAAGGTATACAGTAAACATGAAGTGAAGCATCGCAATCTCAAACCGGTCTCACAGGAGAGGTTCTAAACATAGAATGTAAAAAGTGTCAGTCCTCTTGTAATTAAGTCGTCATTATGCCTTTTGAATTTAATTCCGATGCAATTTCTGAGATTCATCGTCAATAAGAAGGTCCAAGGTATACAGTAATCCTGAAGTGAAGCATCGCAATCTCAAACCGGTCTCAAAGGAGAGATTCAAAACATAGAATGTAAGAAGTGTCAGTCTTCTTGTACTTAAGTCGTCATTTTTCCTTTTGAATTTAATTCGGATGCAAGTTCTGTGCTTCATCGTCAATACGAAGGTCCAAGATATACAGAAACCTGAAGTGAAGAATTGGAATGTATAACTGGACTCACAGGAGAGGTTCAAATCATAGAAAGTTAGAGTGTCAGTCCTCTTGTACTTAAGTCGGCATTGTGAGTTTTGAATTAAATTCGGATGCAATTTGTGTGTTTCAGCGTCAATTAGAAGGTCCAAGGTTTACAGTACACCTGAAGTGAAGCATTGGAATCTAAACCTGGTCTCACAGGAAAGGTTCTAAACATAGACAGTAAGAACAGTCAGTCCCCTTGACCTTAAGTCGGCATTGTGCCTTTTGTACTAAATTTGGATGCAATTTCTGTGTTTCATCGTCAATGAGACCGTCTTGTGTATACAGTAAACCTGAAGTGAAGCATCGCAATCTAAAACCGGTCTCACAGGAGAGGTTGTAAACATAGAATGTAAGAAGTGTCAATCCTCTTGTACTTAAGTCGGCATTGTGCCTTTTCTATTTAATTCGGATGCAATTTTTGTGTTTGATCATCAATAAGAAGGTCCAAGGGATAAAGTAAACCTGAAGTGAAGCATCAGAATCTAAAATTGGAGTCACAGGAGAAGTTCAAATCATAGAAAGTTTAAGTGTCAGTCCTCTTGTACCTAAGTCGGGATTGTGCCTTTTGAATTTAATTCCGATGCAATTTCTGTGCTTCATCGGCAATAAGATGGTTCAAGGTATACAGTAAACCTGAAGTGAAGCATCGGAATCCACAACTGGACTCACAGGAGAGGGTGAAAACATAGAAAGTTAGAGAGTCAGTCCTCTTGTACGTAAATCGGCATTGTGCCTTTTGTATTAAATTCTAATGCAATTTCTGTGCCTCATCGTCAGTAAGAAGGTCCAAGGTATAAAGTAAACCTGAAGTGAAGCATCGGAATCTAAAACTGGACTCACAAGAGCGGTTGAAATCATAGAAAGTTAGAGTGTCAGTCCTCTTGTACTTAAGTCGGCATTGTGCCTTTTGAATTTCTTTCCGATACAATTTCTGTGCTTCAACGTCAATAAGAAGGTTCAAGGCATACAGTAAACCTAAAGTGAAGCATCAGAATCTAAAACTGGGCTCACAGGAGAGGTTCAAATCATAGAAAGTTAGGGTGTCAGTCCTCTTGTACTTAAGTCGGCATTGTGCCATATGTATTAAATTCGGATGCAATATCTGTGTTTCATCGTCAATTAGAAGGTCCAAGGTATACAGTAAACCTGAATTGAAGCATCGGAATCTAAAACCGGTCTCACAGGAGAGGTTTAAATCATAAAAGTTAGAGTGTCAGTCCTCTTGTACTTAAGTTGGCATTGTGCCTTTTGTACTAAATTCGGATGCAATTTCTGTGCTTACTCGTCAATAAGAAGGTCCAAGGAATACAGTAAACCTGAAGTGAAGCATCGGAATCTAAAACTGGACTCAAAGGAGAGGTTGTAAATATAGACAGTAAGAAGTGTCAGTCTTCTTGTACTTAAGTCGTCATTGTGCCTTTGGTTTTTAATTCGGATGCAATGTCTGTGCTTCATCGTCAATAAGATGGTCCAAGGTATACAGTAAACCTGAAGTGAAGCATCGGAATCTAAAACTGGGCTCTCAGGAGAGGTTCAAATCATAGAAAGTTAGAGTGTCATTCCTCTTGTACTTAAGTCGGCATTGAGCCTTTTGTATTAAACTCGGATGCAATTTCTGTGCTTCATCGTCAATAAGAAGGTCCAAGGATACATTAAACCTGAAGTGAAACATTGCAATTTTAAACCGGTCTCACAGGAGATGTTCAAATCATAGAAAGATAGTGTGTCAGTCCTCTTGTACTTAAGTCGGCATTGTGCCATTTGAATTAATTTCGGATGCAATTTCTGTGTTTCATCGTCAATTAGAAGGTCCAAGGTATACATTAAAAATGAAGTGAAGCATCGGAATCTAAAACTGGTCTCACAGGAAAGGATCTAAACATAGATATTAAGAACAGTCAGTCCTCTTGTACTTAAGACAGCATTGTTCATTTTGAATTTAATTCCGATGCAATTTCTGTGTTTCATCGTCAATAAGAAGGTCCATGGTATACAGTAAACCTGAAGTGAAGCATCGCAATCTCAAACCGATCTCACAGGAGAGGTTCTAAACATAGAATGTAAGAAGTGTCAGTCCCCTTGTACTTAAGTCGGCATTGTGCCTTTTGAATTAAATTCGGATGCAATTTCTGTGTTTCATCGTCAATTAGAAGGTCCAAGGTATACAGTAAACCTGAAGTGAAGCATTGGAATCTAAACCGGGTCTCACAGGAATGGTTCTAAACATAGACAGTAAGAAGAGTCAGTCCTCTTGTACTTAAGTCGGCATTGTGCCTTTTGTACTACATTTGGATGCAATTTCTCTGTTTCATCGTCAATAATAAGGTCCAAGGCATACAGTAAACCTGAAGTGAAGCATTGCAATCTTAAACCGGTCTCACAGGAGATGTTCAAATCATAGAAAGATAGGGTGCCAATCCTCTTTTACTTAAGTCGGCATTGTGCCTTTTGAATTAATTTCGGATGCAATTTCTGTGTTTCATCGTCAATTCGAAGGTCCAAGGTATACAGTAAACATGAAGTGAAGCATCGGAATCTAAAACTGGTCTCACAGGAAAGGTTCTAAACATAGATATTAAGAAGAGTCAGTCCTCTTGTACTTAAGACGGCATTGTGCCTTTTGAATTTAATTCCGATGCAATTTCTGTATTTCATCGTCAATAAGAATGTACAAGGTATACAGTAAACCTGAAGTGAAGCATCGCAATCTCAAACCGGTCTCACAGGAGAGGTTCTAAACATAGAATGTAAAAAGTGTCAGTCCTCTTGTAATTAAGTCGTCATTATGCCTTTTGAATTTAATTCCGATGCAATTTCTGTGCTTCATCGTCAATAAGAAGGTCCAAGGTATACAGTAAACCTGAAGTGGAGCATCGGAATCTAAAACTGGACTCACAGGAGAGGTTTAAATCATAGAATGTTAGAGTGTCAGTCCTCTTGTACTTAAGTCGGCATTGTCCCTTTTGAATTTAATTCAGATGCAATTTCTGTGCTTCATCGTCAATAAGAAGGTCCAAGGTATACAGTAAACCTGAAGTGAAGCATCGGGATCTGAAACTGGACTCACAGGAGATGTTCAAATCATAGAAAGTTAGAGTGTCAGTCCTCTTGCACTTAAGACGGCATTGTGCCTTTTGTATTAAATTCGGATGCAATTTCTGAGCTTCATCGTCAATAAGAAGGTCCAAGGTATACAGTAAACCTGAAGTGAAGATTCGGAATCTAAAACTGGACTCACAGGAGAGGTTCAAATCATAGAAAGTTAGAGTGTCAGTCCTCTTGTACTTAAGTCGACATCGCGCCTTTTGAATTTAATTCCGATGCAATTTCTGAGATTCATCGTCAATAAGAAGTTCCAAGGTATACAGTAAACCTGAAGTGAAGCATCGCAATCTCAAACCGGTCTCAAAGGAGAGATTCAAAACATAGAATGTAAGAAGTGTCAGTCTTCTTGTACTTATGTCGTCATTTTTCCTTTTGAATTTAATTCGGATGCAAGTTCTGTGCTTCATCGTCAATACGAAGGTCCAAGATATACAGAAACCTGAAGTGAAGAATTGGAATGTATAACTGGACTCACAGGAGAGGTTCAAATCATAGAAAGTTAGAGTGTCAGTCCTCTTGTACTTAAGTCGGCATTGTGAGTTTTGAATTAAATTCGGATGTAATTTGTGTGTTTCAGCGTCAATTACAAGGTCCAAGGTTTACAGTACACCTGAAGTGAAGCATTGGAATCTAAACCTGGTCTCACAGGAAAGGTTCTAAACATAGACAGTAAGAACAGTCAGTCCCCTTGACCTTAAGTCGGCATTGTGCCTTTTGTACTAAATTTGGATGCAATTTCTGTGTTTCATCGTCAATAAGACCGTCCTGTGTATACAGTAAACCTGAAGTGAAGCATCGCAATCTAAAACCGGTCTCACAGGAGAGGTTGTAAACATAGAATGTAAGAAGTGTCAATCCTCTTGTACTTAAGTCGGCATTGTGCCTTTTCTATTTAATTCGGATGCAATTTCTGTGTTTGATCATCAATAAGAAGGTCCAAGGGATAAAGTAAACCTGAAGTGAAGCATCAGAATCTAAAATTGGACTCACAGGAGAAGTTCAAATCATAGAAAGTTTAAGTGTCAGTCCTCTTGTACCTAAGTCGGGATTGTGCCTTTTGAATTTAATTCCGATGCAATTTCTGTGCTTCATCGGCAATAAGATGGTTCAAGGTATACAGTAAACCTGAAGTGAAGCATCGGAATCCACAACTGGACTCACAGGAGAGGGTGAAAACATAGAAAGTTAGAGAGTCAGTCCTCTTGTACGTAAATCGGCATTGTGCCTTTTGTATTAAATTCTAATGCAATTTCTGTGCCTCATCGTCAGTAAGAAGGTCCAAGGTATAAAGTAAACCTGAAGTGAAGCATCGGAATCTAAAACTGGACTCACAAGAGCGGTTGAAATCATAGAAAGTTAGAGTGTCAGTCCTCTTGTACTTAAGTCGGCATTGTGCCTTTTGAATTTCTTTCCGATACAATTTCTGTGCTTCAACGTCAATAAGAAGGTTCAAGGCATACAGTAAACCTAAAGTGAAGCATCAGAATCTAAAACTGGGCTCACAGGAGAGGTTCAAATCATAGAAAGTTAGGGTGTCAGTCCTCTTGTACTTAAGTCGGCATTGTGCCATATGTATTAAATTCGGATGCAATATCTGTGTTTCATCGTCAATTAGAAGGTCCAAGGTATACAGTAAACCTGAATTGAAGCATCGGAATCTAAAACCGGTCTCACAGGAGAGGTTTAAATCATAAAAGTTAGAGTGTCAGTCCTCTTGTACTTAAGTTGGCATTGTGCCTTTTGTACTAAATTCGGATGCAATTTCTGTGCTTACTCGTCAATAAGAAGGTCCAAGGAATACAGTAAACCTGAAGTGAAGCATCGGAATCTAAAACTGGACTCAAAGGAGAGGTTGTAAATATAGACAGTAAGAAGTGTCAGTCTTCTTGTACTTAAGTCGTCATTGTGCCTTTGGTTTTTAATTCGGATGCAACGTCTGTGCCTCATCGTCAATAAGATGGTCCAAGGTATACAGTAAACCTGAAGTGAAGCATCGGAATCTAAAACTGGGCTCTCAGGAGAGGTTCAAATCATAGAAAGTTAGAGTGTCATTCCTCTTGTACTTAAGTCGGCATTGAGCCTTTTGTATTAAACTCGGATGCAATTTCTGTGCTTCATCGTCAATAAGAAGGTCCAAGGATACATTAAACCTGAAGTGAAACATTGCAATTTTAAACCGGTCTCACAGGAGATGTTCAAATCATAGAAAGATAGTGTGTCAGTCCTCTTGTACTTAAGTCGGCATTGTGCCATTTGAATTAATTTCGGATGCAATTTCTGTGTTTCATCGTCAATTAGAAGGTCCAAGGTATACATTAAAAATGAAGTGAAGCATCGGAATCTAAAACTGGTCTCACAGGAAAGGTTCTAAACATAGATATTAAGAAGAGTCAGTCCTCTTGTACTTAAGACAGCATTGTTCATTTTGAATTTAATTCCGATGCAATTTCTGTGTTTCATCGTCAATAAGAAGGTCCATGGTATACAGTAAACCTGAAGTGAAGCATCGCAATCTCAAACCGATCTCACAGGAGAGGTTCTAAACATAGAATGTAAGAAGTGTCAGTCCCCTTGTACTTAAGTCGGCATTGTGCCTTTTGAATTAAATTCGGATGCAATTTCTGTGTTTCATCGTCAATTAGAAGGTCCAAGGTATACAGTAAACCTGAAGTGAAGCATTGGAATCTAAACTGGGTCTCACAGGAAAGGTTCTAAACATAGACAGTAAGAAGAGTCAGTCCTCTTGTACTTAAGTCGGCATTGTGCCTTTTGTACTACATTTGGATGCAATTTCTCTGTTTCATCGTCAATAATAAGGTCCAAGGTATACAGTAAACCTGAAGTGAAGCATTGCAATCTTAAACCGGTCTCACAGGAGATGTTCAAATCATAGAAAGATAGGGTGCCAATCCTCTTTTACTTAAGTCGGCATTGTGCCTTTTGAATTAATTTCGGATGCAATTTCTGTGTTTCATCGTCAATTCGAAGGTCCAAGGTATACAGTAAACATGAAGTGAAGCATCGGAATCTAAAACTGGTCTCACAGGAAAGGTTCTAAACATAGATATTAAGAAGAGTCAGTCCTCTTGTACTTAAGACGGCATTGTGCCTTTTGAATTTAATTCCGATGCAATTTCTGTATTTCATCGTCAATAAGAATGTACAAGGTATACAGTAAACCTGAAGTGAAGCATCGCAATCTCAAACCGGTCTCACAGGAGAGGTTCTAAACATAGAATGTAAAAAGTGTCAGTCCTCTTGTAATTAAGTCGGCATTGTCCCTTTTGAATTCAATTCAGATGCAATTTCTGTGCTTCATCGTCAATAAGAAGGTCCAAGGTATACAGTAAACCTGAAGTGAAGCATCGGGATCTGAAACTGGACTCACAGGAGATGTTCAAATCATAGAAAGTTAGAGTGTCAGTCCTCTTGCACTTAAGACGGCATTGTGCCTTTTGTATTAAATTCGGATGCAATTTCTGAGCTTCATCGTCAATAAGAAGGTCCAAGGTATACAGTAAACCTGAAGTGAAGATTCGGAATCTAAAACTGGACTCACAGGAGAGGTTCAAATCATAGAAAGTTAGAGTGTCAGTCCTCTTGTACTTAAGTCGACATCGCGCCTTTTGAATTTAATTCCGATGCAATTTCTGAGATTCATCGTCAATAAGAAGGTCCAAGGTATACAGTAAACATGAAGTGAAGCATCGGAATCTAAAACTGGTCTCACAGGAAAGGTTCTAAACATAGATATTAAGAAGAGTCAGTCCTCTTGTACTTAAGACGGCATTGTGCCTTTTGAATTTAATTCCGATGCAATTTCTGTATTTCATCGTCAATAAGAATGTACAAGGTATACAGTAAACCTGAAGTGAAGCATCGCAATCTCAAACCGGTCTCACAGGAGAGGTTCTAAGCATAGAATGCAAAAAGTGTCAGTCCTCTTGTAATTAAGTCGTCATTATGCCTTTTGAATTTAATTCCGATGCAATTTCTGTGCTTCATCGTCAATAAGAAGGTCCAAGGTATACAGTAAACCTGAAGTGGAGCATCGGAATCTAAAACTGGACTCACAGGAGAGGTTTAAATCATAGAATGTTAGAGTGTCAGTCCTCTTGTACTTAAGTCGGCATTGTCCCTTTTGAATTTAATTCAGATGCAATTTCTGTGCTTCATCGTCAATAAGAAGGTCCAAGGTATACAGTAAACCTGAAGTGAAGCATCGGGATCTGAAACTGGACTCACAGGAGATGTTCAAATCATAGAAAGTTAGAGTGTCAGTCCTCTTGCACTTAAGACGGCATTGTGCCTTTTGTATTAAATTCGGATGCAATTTCTGAGCTTCATCGTCAATAAGAAGGTCCAAGGTATACAGTAAACCTGAAGTGAAGATTCGGAATCTAAAACTGGACTCACAGGAGAGGTTCAAATCATAGAAAGTTAGAGTGTCAGTCCTCTTGTACTTAAGTCGACATCGCGCCTTTTGAATTTAATTCCGATGCAATTTCTGAGATTCATCGTCAATAAGAAGTTCCAAGGTATACAGTAAACCTGAAGTGAAGCATCGCAATCTCAAACCGGTCTCAAAGGAGAGATTCAAAACATAGAATGTAAGAAGTGTCAGTCTTCTTGTACTTATGTCGTCATTTTTCCTTTTGAATTTAATTCGGATGCAAGTTCTGTGCTTCATCGTCAATACGAAGGTCCAAGATATACAGAAACCTGAAGTGAAGAATTGGAATGTATAACTGGACTCACAGGAGAGGTTCAAATCATAGAAAGTTAGAGTGTCAGTCCTCTTGTACTTAAGTCGGCATTGTGAGTTTTGAATTAAATTCGGATGCAATTTGTGTGTTTCAGCGTCAATTAGAAGGTCCAAGGTTTACAGTACACCTGAAGTGAAGCATTGGAATCTAAACCTGGTCTCACAGGAAAGGTTCTAAACATAGACAGTAAGAACAGTCAGTCCCCTTGACCTTAAGTCGGCATTGTGCCTTTTGTACTAAATTTGGATGCAATTTCTGTGTTTCATCGTCAATAAGACCGTCCTGTGTATACAGTAAACCTGAAGTGAAGCATCGCAATCTAAAACCGGTCTCACAGGAGAGGTTGTAAACATAGAATGTAAGAAGTGTCAATCCTCTTGTACTTAAGTCGGCATTGTGCCTTTTCTATTTAATTCGGATGCAATTTCTGTGTTTGATCATCAATAAGAAGGTCCAAGGGATAAAGTAAACCTGAAGTGAAGCATCAGAATCTAAAATTGGACTCACAGGAGAAGTTCAAATCATAGAAAGTTTAAGTGTCAGTCCTCTTGTACCTAAGTCGGGATTGTGCCTTTTGAATTTAATTCCGATGCAATTTCTGTGCTTCATCGGCAATAAGATGGTTCAAGGTATACAGTAAACCTGAAGTGAAGCATCGGAATCCACAACTGGACTCACAGGAGAGGGTGAAAACATAGAAAGTTAGAGAGTCAGTCCTCTTGTACGTAAATCGGCATTGTGCCTTTTGTATTAAATTCTAATGCAATTTCTGTGCTTCATCGTCAGTAAGAAGGTCCAAGGTATAAAGTAAACCTGAAGTGAAGCATCGGAATCTAAAACTGGACTCACAAGAGCGGTTGAAATCATAGAAAGTTAGAGTGTCAGTCCTCTTGTACTTAAGTCGGCATTGTGCCTTTTGAATTTCTTTCCGATACAATTTCTGTGCTTCAACGTCAATAAGAAGGTTCAAGGCATACAGTAAACCTAAAGTGAAGCATCAGAATCTAAAACTGGGCTCACAGGAGAGGTTCAAATCATAGAAAGTTAGGGTGTCAGTCCTCTTGTACTTAAGTCGGCATTGTGCCATATGTATTAAATTCGGATGCAATATCTGTGTTTCATCGTCAATTAGAAGGTCCAAGGTATACAGTAAACCTGAATTGAAGCATCGGAATCTAAAACCGGTCTCACAGGAGAGGTTTAAATCATAAAAGTTAGAGTGTCAGTCCTCTTGTACTTAAGTTGGCATTGTGCCTTTTGTACTAAATTCGGATGCAATTTCTGTGCTTACTCGTCAATAAGAAGGTCCAAGGAATACAGTAAACCTGAAGTGAAGCATCGGAATCTAAAACTGGACTCAAAGGAGAGGTTGTAAATATAGACAGTAAGAAGTGTCAGTCTTCTTGTACTTAAGTCGTCATTGTGCCTTTGGTTTTTAATTCGGATGCAATGTCTGTGCTTCATCGTCAATAAGATGGTCCAAGGTATACAGTAAACCTGAAGTGAAGCATCGGAATATAAAACTGGGCTCTCAGGAGAGGTTCAAATCATAGAAAGTTAGAGTGTCATTCCTCTTGTACCTAAGTCGGCATTGAGCCTTTTGTATTAAACTCGGATGCAATTTCTGTGCTTCATCGTCAATAAGAATGTCCAAGGATACATTAAACCTGAAGTGAAACATTGCAATTTTAAACCGGTCTCACAGGAGATGTTCAAATCATAGAAAGATAGTGTGTCAGTCCTCTTGTACTTAAGTAGGCATTGTGCCATTTGAATTAATTTCGGATGCAATTTCTGTGTTTCATCGTCAATTAGAAGGTCCAAGGTATACAGTAAACATGAAGTGAAGCATCGGAATCTAAAACTGGTCTCACAGGAAAGGTTCTAAACATAGTTATTAAGAAGAGTCAGTCCTCTTGTACTTAAGTCGGCATTGTGGCTATTGAATTTAATTCCGATGCAATTTCTGTGTTTCATCGTCAATAAGAAGGTCCATGGTATACAGTAAACCTGAAGTGAAGCATCGCAATCTCAAACCGATCTCACAGGAGAGGTTCTATACATAGAATGTAAGAAGTGTCAGTCCTCTTGTACTTAAGTCGTCATTGTGCCTTTTGAATTTAATTCGGATGCAATTTCTGTGCTACGTCGTCAATACGAAGGTCCAAGATATACAGTAAACCTGAAGTGAAGAATCGGAATCTAAAACTGGACTCACAGGAGAGGTTCAAATCATAGAAAGTTAGAGTGTCAGTCCTCTTGTACTTAAGTCGGCATTGTGCCTTTTGAATTAAATTCGGATGAAATTTGTGTGTTTCATCGTCATTTAGAAGGTCCAAGGTATACAGTACAGCTGAAGTGAAGCATTGGAATCTAAACCTGGTCTCACAGGAAAGGTTCTAAACATAGACAGTAAGAAGAGTCAGTGCTCTTGTACTTAAGTCGGCATTGTGCCTTTTGTACTAAATTTGGATGCAATTTCTGTGTTTCATCGTCAATAAGACGGTCCTGGGTAAACAGTCAACCTGAAGTGAAGCATCGCAATATAAAACCGGTCTCATAGGAGAGGTTCTAAACATAGAGTGTAAGAAGTGTCAGTCCTCTTGTACTTAAGTCGGCATTGTGCCTTTTCTATTTAATTTGGATGCAATTTCTGTGTTTGATCATCAATAGGAAGGTCCAAGGGATACAGTAAACCTGAAGTGAAGCATCGGAATCTTGAACTGGACTCACAGGAGAAGTTCAAATCATAGAAAGTTTAAGTGTCAGTCCTCTTGTACTTAAGTCGGGATTGTGCCTTTTGAATTTAATTCCGATGCAATTTCTGTGCTTCATCGTCAATAAGATGGTTCAAGGTATACACTAAACCTAAAGTGAAGTATCGGAAAACAAAACTGGACTCACAGGAGAGGGTGAAATCATAGAAATTTAGAGTGTCAGTCCTCTTGTACGTAAGTCGGCATTCTGCCTTTTGTATTAAATTCGTATGCAATTTCTGTGTTTCATCGTCAATTAGAAGGTCCAAGATATACAGTAAACCTGAATTGAAGCATCGGAATCTAAAACCGGTCTCACAGGAGAGGTTTAATTCATAGAAAGTAAGAATGTCAGTCCTCTTGTACTTATGTCGGCATTGTGCGTTTTGTATGAAACTCGGATGCAATTTCTGTGCATCATCGTCAATAAGAAGGTCCAAGGTGTACAGTAAACCTGAAGTGAAGCATCGGAATCTAAAACTGGACTCACAGGAGAGGTTCTAAACATAGGCAATAAGAAGAGTCAGTCCTCTTGTACCTAAGTCGTTGTTGTGCCTTTTGAATTTAGTTCGGATGCAATTTTTGTGCTTCATCGGCAATAAGAACGTCCAAGGTATACAGTAAACCTGAAGTGAAGCATCGGAATCTAAAACTGGACTCACAGGAGAGGTTCAAATCATAGAAAGTTAAAGTGCCATTCCTCTTGTACTTAAGTCGGCAATGTGATTTTTGTATTAAACTCGGATGCAATTTCTGTGCTTCATCGTCAATAAGATTATCCAAGGTATACAGTAAACCTGAAGTGAAGAATCGGAATCTACAACTGGACTCAATGGAGAGGTTTAAATCATAGAAAATTAGAGTGTCAGTGCTCTTGTACTTAAGTCGGCATTGTGCCTTTTGAATTTCATTACGATACAATTTCTGAGCTTCATCGTCAATAAGAAGGTTCAAGGCATACAGTAAACCTAAAGTGAAGCATCGGAATCTAAAACTGGGCTCACAGGAGAGGTTCAAATCATAGATAGTTAGAGTGTCAGTCCTCTTGTACTTAAGTCGGCATTGTGCCTTATGTATTAAATTCGGATGCAATATCTGTGTTTCATCGTCAATTAGAAGGTCCAAGGTATACAGTAAACCTGAATTGAAGCATCGGAATCTAAAACCGGTCTCACAGGAGAGGTTTAAATCATTGAAAGTTAGAGTGTCAGTCCTCTTGTACTTAAGTCGGCATTGTGCCTTTTGAATTAAAGTCGGATGCAATTTCTGTGTTTCATCGTCAATTAGAAGGTCCAAGGTATACAGTAAACCTAAAGTGAAGCATTGCAATCTTAAACCGGTCTCACAGGAGATGTTCAAATCATAGAAAGATAGGGTGTCAGTCCTCTTGTACTTAAGTCGGCATTGTGCCTTTTGAATTAATTTCGGATGCAATTTCTGTGTTTCATCGTCAATTAGAAGGTCCAAGGTATACAGTAAACATGAAGTGAAGCATCGGAATCTAAAACTGGTCTCACAGGAAAGGTTCTAAACATAGATAATAAGATGAGTGAGAACTCTTGTACTTAAGTCGGCATTGTGCATTTTGTATTAAATTCGGATGCAATTTCTGTGTTTCATAGACAATAAGAAGCTCCAAGGGATACAGTAAACCTGAAGTGAAGCATCGGAATCTAAAACCGGTCTCACAGGAGAGGTTGACATCATAGGATGTAAGAAGTGTCAGTCCTCTTGTACTTAAGTCGGTATTGTGCTTTTTAAATTTAATTCGCATGCAATTTCTGTGTTTGATCGTCAATAAGAAGGTCCAAGGGAAAAAGTAAACCTGAAGTGAAGCATTGGAATCTAAAACTGGACTCACAGGAGAGGTTCAAATCATAGAAAGTTTAAGTGTCAGTCCTCTTGTACTTAAGTCGGCATTGCGCCTTTGGAATTTAATTCCGATGCAATTTCTCAGCTTCATCGTCAATAAGAAGGTTCAAGGTATACAGTAAACTGAAGTGAAGCATCGGAATCTAAAAAAGGACTCACAGGAGAGGTTCAAATCATAGAATGTTAGAGTGTCAGTCCTCTTGTACTTATGTCGGCATTTTGCATTTTGTATTACATTCGGATGCAATATCTGTGTTCCATCGTCAATTAGAAGGTCCAAGGTATACAGTAAACCTAAATTGAACCATCGGAATCTAAAACCGGACTCACAGGAGAGGTTTAAATTATAAAAGTTAGAGTGTCAGTCCTCTTGTACTTAAGTCGGCATTGTGCCTTTTGTACTAAATTCGGATGCAATTTCTGTGCTTCATCGTCAATACGAAGGTCCAAGGTACACAGTAAACCTTTTGTGAAGCATCGGTATCTAAAACTGGACTCACAGGAGAGGTTGTAAATATAGACAGTAAGAAGAATCAGTCCTCTTGTACTTTAGTCGTCATTGTGCCTTTTGAATTTATTTCGGATGCAATTTCTGTGCTTTATCGTCAATAAGAAGGTCCAAGGTATACAGTAGACCTGAAGTGAAGCATCGGAATCTAAAACTGGACTCACAGGAGAGGTTCAAATCATAGAAAGTTAGGGTGTCATTCCTCTTGTACTTAAGTCGGCAATGTGCGTTTTGTATTAAACTCGGATGCAATTTCTGTGCTTCATCGTCAGTAAGAAGGTCCAAGGTAGACAGTAAACCTGAAGTGAAGAATCGGAATCTACAACTGGACTCACAGGGGAGGTTCAAATCGTAGAAAGTTAGAGTGGCAGTCCTCTTGTACTTAAGTCGGCATTGTGCCTTTTGAATTAAATTCGGATGCAATTTCTGTGTTTCATCGTCAATGGGAAGGTCCAAGGTATACAGTAAACCTGAAGTGAAGCATCGCAATCTAAAACCGGTCTCACAGGAGAGGTTCTAAACGTAGAATGTAAGAAGTGTCATTCCTCTTGTACTTAAGTCGTCATTGTGCCTTTTGAATTTAATTCGGATGCAATTTCTGTGCTTCATCGTCAATACGAAGGTCTAAGGTATAAAGTAAACCTGAAGTGAAGAATCGGAATCTAAAACTGGACTCACAGGAGAGGTTCAAATCATAGAAGGTTAGAGTGTCACCCCTAGTACTTAAGTCGGCATTGTGCCTTTTGAATTAAATTCGGATGCAATTTCTGTGTTTCATCGTCAATTAGAAGGTCAAAGGTATACAGTACACCTGAAGTGAAACATTGGAATCTAAACCTGGTCTCACAGGAAAAGTTCTAAACATACACAGTAAGAAGAGTCAGTCCTCTTGTACTTATGTTGGCATTGTGCCTTTTGTACTAAATTTGGATGCAATTTCTGTGTTTCATCGTCAATAAGGATGTCCTGGGTATACAGTAAACCTGAAGTGAAGCATCACACTCTAAAACCCGTCTCACAGGAGAGGTTCTAAACATAGAATGTAAGAAGTGTCAGTCCTCTTGTACTTAAGTCGGCATTGTGCCTTTTCTATTTAATTCGGATGCAATTTCTGTGTTTGATCATCAATAAGAAGGTCCATGGGATACAGTAAACCTGAAGTGAAGCATCCGAATCTAAAACTGGACTCACAGGAGAGGTTCAAATCATAGAATGTTTAAGTGTCAGTCCTCTTCTACTTAAGTCGGGATTGTGCCTTTTGAATTTAATTCCGATGCAATTTCTGTGTTTCATCGTCAATTAGAAGGTCCAAGATATACAGTTAACCTGAATTGAAGCATCGGAATCTAAAACGGGTCTCACAGGAGAGGTTTCAATCATAGAAAGTTAGAGTGTCAGTCCTCTTGTACTTAAGTCGTCATTGTACTTTTTGTATTAAACTCGGATGCAATTTCTGTGCTTCATCGTCAATAAGAAGGTCCAAGGTAGACAGTAAACCTGAAGTGAAGAATAGGAATCTACAACTGGACTCACACGGGAGGTTCTAAACAAAGGCAGTAAGAAGAGTCAGTCCTGTTGTACTTAAGTCGTCATTTTTCCTTTTGAATTTGATTCGGATGCAATTACTGTGCTTCATCGGCAATAAGAACGTCCATTGTATACAGTAAACCTGAAGTGAAGCATCGGAATCTAAAACTGGACTCACAGGAGAGGTTCAAATCATAGAAAGTTAGAGTGTCATTCCTCTTGTACTTAAGTCGGCATTGAGCCTTTTGTATAAAACTCGGATGCAATTTCTGTGTTTCATCGTCAATTAGAAGGTCCAAGGTATACAGTAAACCCGAAGTGAAGCATCGGAATCTAAACCTGGTCTCACAGGAAAGATTCTAAACATAGATATTAAGGAGAGTCAGTCCTCTTGTACTTAAGTCGGCATTGTGCCTTTTGTTTTAAATTCGGATGCAATTTCTGTGTTTCATCGACAATTAGAAGGTCCAAGGTATACAGTAAACCTGAAGTGAAGCATCGGAATCTAAAACTGGACTCACAGGAGACGTTCTAAACATCGGCAGTAAGAAGAGTCAGTCCTCTTGTAGTTAAGTCGTCATTCTGCTTTTGAATTTGATTCGGATGCAATTTCTGTGCCTCATCCGCAATACGATCATCCAAGGTAAACAGTAAACCAGAAGTGAAGCATCGGAATCTAAAACTGGACTCACAGGAGAGGTTCAAATCATAGAAAGTTAGAGAGTCAGTCCTCTTGTACTTAAGTCGGCATTGTGCCTTATGTATTAAATTCGGATGCAATATCTGTGTTTCATCGTCAATTAGAAGGTCCAAGGTATACAGTAAACCTGAATTGAAGCATCGTAATCTAAAACCGGCCTCACAGGAGAGGTTTAAATCATAAAAGTTAGAGTGTCAGTCCTCTTGTACTTAAGTCGGCATTGTGCCTTTTGTACTGAATTCGGATGCAATTTCTGTGCTTCATCGTCAATAAGAAGGTCCAAGGAATACAGTAAACCTGAAGTGAAGCATCGGAATCTAAAACTGGACTCACAGGAGAGGTTGTAAATATAGACAGTAAGAAGAGTCAGTCCTCTTGTACTTAAGTCGTCATTGTGCCTTTGGAATTGAATTCGGATGCAATTTCTGTGTTTATCGTCAATAAGATGGTCCAAGGTATACAGTAAACCTGAAGTGAAGCATCGGAATCTAAAACATGGCTCACAGGAGAGGTTCAAATTAAAGAAAGTTAGAGTGTCATTCCTCTTGTACTTATGTCGGCATTGTGCCTTTTGTATTATACTCGGATGCAACTTCTGTGCTTCATCGTCAATAAGAAGGTCCAAGGTAGGCAGTAAACCTGAAGTGAAGAATCGGAAGCTACAACTGGATTCACAGGGGAGGTTCAAATCATAGAAAGTTAGAGTGTCAGTCCTCTTATACATAAGACGGCATTGTGCTGTTTGAATTAAATTCTGATGCAATTTCTGTGTTTCATCGTCAATTAGAAGGTCCAATGTATACAGTAATCCTGAAGTGAAGCATTGGAATCTAAACCAGGTCACACATGACAGGTTGTAACCATAGACAGTATGAAGAGTCAGTCCTCTTGTACTTAAGTCAGCATTGTGCCTTTTGTACTAACTTAGGATGCAATTTCTCTGTTTCATCGTCAACAAGAAGGTCCAAGGTATACAGTAAACCTGAATTGAAGCATCGGAATCTAAAACCGGTCTCACAGGAGAGGTTGACATCATAGAATGTTAGAAGTGTCAGTCCTCTTGTACTTAAGTCGGTATTGTGCCTTTTAAATTTAATTCGGATGCAATTTCTGTGTTTGATCGTCAATAAGAAGGTCCAAGGGATACAGTAAATCTGAAGTGAAGCATCGGAATCTAAAACTGGACTCACAGGAGAGGTTCAAATCATAGAAAGTTTAAGTGTCAGTCCTCTTGTCCTTAAGTCGGCATTGTGCCTTTGGAATTCATTCCGATGTAATTTCTCTGCTTCTTCGTCAATAAGAAGGTTCAAGGTATACAGTAAACCTGAAGTGAAACATCGGAATCTAAAAAAGGACACACAGGAGAGGTTCAAATCATAGAAAGTTACAGTGTCAGTCCTCTTGTACTTAAATCGGCATTTTGCCTTTTGTATTAAATTCTAATGCAATATCTGTGTTTCATCGTCAATTAGAAGGTCCAAGGTATACAGTAAACCTGAAGTGAAGCATCGGAATCTAAAACTGTACTCACAGGAGAGGTTCTAAATATAGACAGTAAGAAGAATCAGTCCACTTGTACTTAAGTCGTCATTGTGCCTATTTAATTTAGTTCGGATGCAATTTCTGTGATTCATCGTCAATAAGAAGGTCTAAGGTATACAGTAAACCTGAAGTGAAGCATCGGAATCTAAAACTGGACTCACAGGAGAGGTTCAAATCATACAAAGTTAGAATGTCATTCCCCTTGTACTTAAGTCAGCATTGTGCCTTTAGTATTAAAGTCGGATGCAATTTCTGTGCTTCATCGTCAATAAGAAGGTCCAAGGTGTTCAGTAAACCTGAAGTGAAGCAGCGGAATCTAAAACTGGACTCACAGGAGAGGTGCCAAACATAGGCAATAAGAAGAGTCAGTCCACTTGTACTTAAGTCGTCATTGTGCATTTTGAATTTTATTCGGATGCAATTTCTGTGCTTCATCTTCAATAAGAACGTCCAAGGTATACAGTAAACCTGAAGTGAAGCATCGGAATCTAAAACTGGACTCAAGAGAGGTTCAAATCATAGAAAGTTAAAGTGTTATTCCTCTTGTACTTAAGTCGGCATTGTGCGTTTTGTATTATACTCGGATGCAATTTCTGTGCTTCATCGGCAATAAGATGTTCCAAGGTATACAGTAAACCTGAAGTGAAGAATCGGAATCTACAACTGGACTCACAAAAGAGGTTTAAATCAGAGAAAATTAGAGTGTCAGTCCTCTTGTACTTAAGTCGGCATTGTGCCTTTTGAATTTCTTTCCGATACAATTTCTGTGCTTCATCGTCAATAAGAAGGTTCAAGGTATATAGTAAACCTGAAGAAAAGCATCGATATCAAAAACTTACCTCACAGGAGAGGTTCAAATCATAGAAAGTTAGAGTGTCAGTCCTCTTGTACTTAAGTCGGCATTGTCCCTTATGTATTAAATTCGGATGCAATTTCTGTGTTTCGTTGTCAATTAGAAGGTCCAAGGTATACGGTAAACCTGAATTGAAGCATCGCAATCTAAAACCGGTCTCACAGGAGGGGTTTAAATCATAAAAGTTAGAGTGTCAGTCCTCTTGTACTTAAGTCGGCATTGTGCCTTTTGGACTAAATTCGGATGCAATTTCTGTGCTTCATCGTCAATAAGAAGCTCCAAGGTATACAGTAAACCTGAAGTGAAGCATTGGAATCTAAACCGGGTCTCACAGGAAAGGTTCTAAGTGTAGACAGTAAGAAGAGTCAGTCCTCTTGTACTTAAGTCGGCATTGTTCCTTTTGTACTAAATTTGGATGCAATTTCTCTGTTTCATCGTCAATAAGAAGGTCCAAGGTATACAGTAAACCTGAAGTAAAGCATCGCAATCTTAAACCGATCTCACAGGAGTTGTTCAAATCAAAGAGAGATATGGTGTCAGTCCTCTTGTACTTAAGTCGGCATTGTGCCTTTTGAATTAATTTCGGTTGCAATTTCTGTGTTTCATCGTCAATTAGAAGGTCGAAGGTGTACAGTAAACCTGAAGTGAAGCATCGGAATCTTAAACTGGTCTCACAGGAAAGGTTCTAAACATACACAGTAGGAAGAGCCAGTCCTCTTGTACTTATGTCGGCATTGTGCCTTTTGTACTAAATTTGGATGCAATTTCTGTAATTCATCGTCAATAAGTATGTCCTGGGTATACAGTAAACCTGAAGTGAAGCATCGCAATATAAAACCCGTCTCACAGGAGAGGTTCTAAACATAGAATGTTAGAAGTGTCAGTCCTCTTTCACTTAAGTCGGCATTGTGCCTTTTCTATTTAATTCGGATGCAATTTCTGTGTTTGATCATCAATACGAAGGTCCAAAGGATACAATAAACCTGAAGTGAAGCATCCGAATCTAAAACTGGACTCAAAGGAGAGGTTCAAATCATAGAATGTTTAAGTGTCAGTCCTCTTCTACTTAAGTCGGGATTGTGCCTTTTGAATTTAATTCCGATGCAATTTCTGTGTTTCATAGTCAATTAGAAGGTCCAAGATATACAGTTAACCTGAATTGAAGCATCGGAATCTAAAACGGGTCTCACAGGAGAGGTTTCAATCATAGAAAGTTAGAGTGTCAGTCCTCTTGTACTTAAGTCGTCATTGTACTTTTTGTATTAAACTCGGATGCAATTTCTGTGCTTCATCGTCAATAAGAAGGTCCAAGGAGCACAATAAACCTGAAGTGAAGCATCGGAATCTAAAACTGGACTCACAGGAGAGGTTCTAAACAAAGGCAGTAAGAAGAGTCATTCCTGTTGTACTTAAGTCGTAATTTTTCTTTTTGAATTTGATTCGGATGCAATTACTGTGCTTCATCGCCAATAAGAACGTCCATTGTATACAGTAAACCTGAAGTGAAGCATCGGAATCTAAAACTAGACTCACAGGAGAGGTTCAAATCATAGAAAGTTAGAGTGTCATTCCTCTTGTACTTAAGTCGGCATTGAGCCTTTTGTATTAAACTCGGTTGCAATTTCTGTGTCTCATCGTCAATTAGAAGGTCCAAGGTATACAGTAAACCCGAAGTGAAGCATCGGAATCTTAACCTGGTCTCACAGGAAAGGTTCTAAACATAGATATTAAGGAGAGTCAGTCCTCTTGTACTTAAGTCGGCATTGTGCCTTTTGTTTTAAATTCGGATGCAATTTCTGTGTTTCATCGACAATTAGAAGGTCCAAGGTATACAGTAAACCTGAAGTGAAGCATCGGAATCTAAAACTGGACTCACAGGAGACGTTCTAAACATCGGCAGTAAGAAGAGTCAGTCCTCTTGTACTTAAGTCGTCATTCTGCCTTTTGAATTTGATTCGGATGCAATTTCTGTGCCTCATCGACAATACGATCATCCAAGGTATACAGTAAACCAGAAGTGAAGCATCGGAATCTAAAACTGGACTCACAGGAGAGGTTCAAATCATAGAAAGTTAGAGAGTCAGTCCTCTTGTACTTAAGTCGTCATTGTGCCTTATGTATTAAATTCGGATGCAATATCTGTGTTTCATCGTCAATTAGAAGGTCCAAGGTATACAGTAAACCTGAATTGAAGCATCGGAATCTAAAACCGGTCTCACAGGAGAGGTTTAAATCATAAAAGTTAGAGTGTCAGTCCTCTTGTACTTAAGTCGGCATTGTGCCTTTTGTACTGATTTCGGATGCAATTTCTGTGCTTCATCGTCAATAAGAAGGTCCAAGGAATACAGTAAACCTGAAGTGAAGCATCGGAATCTAAAACTGGACTCACAGGAGAGGTTGTAAATATAGACAGTAAGAAGAGTCAGTCCTCTTGTACTTAAGTCGTCATTGTGCCTTTGGAATTGAATTCGGATGCAATTTCTGTGCTTCATCGTCAATAAGATGGTCCAAGGTATACAGTAAACCTGAAGTGAAGCATCGGAATCTAAAACCGGTCTCACAGGAGAGGTTGACATCATAGAATGTTAGAAGTGTCAGTCCTCTTGTACTTAAGTCGGCATTTTGCCTTTTGTATTAAATTCTAATGCAATATCTGTGTTTCATCGTCAATTAGAAGGTCCAAGGTATACAGTAAACCTGAAGTGAAGCATCGGAATCTAAAACTGTACTCACAGGAGAGGTTCTAAATATAGACAGTAAGAAGAATCAGTCCACTTGTACTTAAGTCGTCATTGTGCCTTTTGAATTTAATACGGATGCAATTTCTGTGATTCATCGTCAATAAGAAGGTCTAAGGTATACAGTAAACCTGAAGTGAAGCATCGGAATCTAAAACTGGACTCACAGGAGAGGTTCAAATCATACAACGTTAGAGTGTCATTCCTCTTGTACTTAAGTCGGCATTGTGCCTTTAGTATTAAAGTCGGATGCAATTTCTGTGCTTCATCGTCAATAAGAAGGTCCAAGGTGTTCAGTAAACCTGAAGTAAAGCAGCGGAATCTAAAACTGGACTCACAGGAGAGGTGCCAAACATAGGCAATAAGAAGAGTCAGTCCACTTGTACTTAAGTCGTCATTGTGCCTTTTGAATTTAATTCGGATGCAATTTCTGTGCTTCATCGGCAATAAGAACGTCCAAGGTATACAGTAAACCTGAAGTGAAGCATCGGAATCTAAAACTGGACTCAGGAGAGGTTCAAATCATAGAAAGTTAAAGTGTTATTCCTCTTGTACTTAAGTCGGCATTGTGCGTTTTGTATTATACTCGGATGCAATTTCTGTGCTTCATCGGCAATAAGATGTTCCAAGGTATACAGTAAACCTGAAGTGAAGAATCGGAATCTACAACTGGACTCACAAAAGAGGTTTAAATCATAGAAAATTAGAGTGTCAGTCCTCTTGTACTTAAGTCGGCATTGTGCCTTTTGAATTTCTTTCCGATACAATTTCTGTGCTTCATCGTCAATAAGAAGGTCCAAGGTATTCAGTAAACCTGAAGTAAAGCATCGCAATCTTAAACCGATCTCACAGGAGTTGTTCAAATCAAAGAAAGATATGGTGTCAGTCCTCTTGTACTTAAGTCGGCATTGTGCCTTTTGAATTAATTTCGGTTGCAATATCTGTGTTTCATCGTCAATTAGAAGGTCGAAGGTGTACAGTAAACCTGAAGTGAAGCATCGGAATCTGAAACTGGTCTCACAGGAAAGGTTCTAAACATACACAGTAAGAAGAGTCAGTCCTCTTGTACTTATGTCGGCATTGTGCCTTTTGTACTAAATTTGGATGCAATTTCTGTGATTCATCGTCAATAAGTATGTCCTGGGTATACAGTAAACCAGAAGTGAAGCATCGCAATCTAAAACCGGTCTCACAGGAGAGGTTCTAAACATAGAGTGTAAGAAGTGTCAGTCCTCTTGTACTTAAGTCGTCTTTGTGCCTTTTGAATATAATTCGGATGCAATTTCTGTGCTTCATCGTCAATACGAAGGTCTAAGGTATAAAGGAACCTGAAGTGAAGAATCGGAACCTAAAACTGGACTCACAGGAGAGGTTCAAATCATAGAAGGTTAGAGTGTCAGTCCTCTAGTACTTAAGTCGGCATTGTGCCTTTTGAATTAAAGTCGGATGCAATTTCTGTGTTTGATCATCAATAAGAAGGTCCAAGGGATACAATAAACCTGAAGTGAAGCATCCGAATCTAAAACTGGACTCAAAGGAGAGGTTCAAATCATAGAATGTTTAAGTGTCAGTCCTCTTCTACTTAAGTCGGGATTGTGCCTTTTGAATTTAATTCCGATGCAATTTCTGTGTTTCATCGTCAATTAGAAGGTCCAAGATATACAGTTAACCTGAATTGAAGCATCGGAATCTAAAACGGGTCTCACAGGAGAGGTTTCAATCATAGAAAGTTAGAGTGTCAGTCCTCTTGTACTTAAGTCGTCATTGTACTTTTTGTATTAAACTCGGATGCAATTTCTGTGCTTCATCGTCAATAAGAAGGTCCAAGGAGCACAATAAACCTGAAGTGAAGCATCGGAATCTAAAACTGGACTCACAGGAGAGGTTCTAAACAAAGGCAGTAAGAAGAGTCAGTCCTGTTGTACTTAAGTCGTCATTTTTCCTTTTGAATTTGATTCGGATGCAATTACTGTGCTTCATCGGCAATAAGAATGTCCATTGTATACAGTAAACCTGAAGTGAAGCATCGGAATCTAAAACTGGACTCACAGGAGAGGTTCAAATCATAGAAAGTTAGAGTGTCATTCCTCTTGTACTTAAGTCGGCATTGAGCCTTTTGTATTAAACTCGGATGCAATTTCTGTGTCTCATCGTCAATTAGAAGGTCCAAGGTATACAGTAAACCCGAAGTGAAGCATCGGAATCTAAACCTGGTCTCACAGGAAAGGTTCTAAACATAGATATTAAGGAGAGTCAGTCCTCTTGTACTTAAGTCGGCATTGTGCCTTTTGTTTTAAATTCGGATGCAATATCTGTGTTTCATCGTCAATTAGAAGGTCCAAGGTATACAGTAAACCTGAATTGAAGCATCGGAATCTAAAACCGGTCTCACAGGAGAGGTTTAAATCATAAAAGTTAGAGTGTCAGTCCTCTTGTACTTAAGTCGGCATTGAGCCTTTTGTACTGAATTCGGATGCAATTTCTGTGCTTCATCGTCAATAAGAAGGTCCAAGGAATACAGTAAACCTGAAGTGAAGCATCGGAATCTAAAACTGGACTCACAGGAGACGTTCTAAACATCGGCAGTAAGAAGAGTCAGTCCTCTTGTACTTAAGTCGTCATTCTGCCTTTTGAATTTGATTCGGATGCAATTTCTGTGCCTCATCGGCAATACGATCATCCAAGGTATACAGTAAACCAGAAGTGAAGCATCGGAATCTAAAACTGGACTCACAGGAGAGGTTCAAATCATAGAAAGTTAGAGAGTCAGTCCTCTTGTACTTAAGTCGGCATTGTGCCTTATGTATTAAATTCGGATGCAATATCTGTGTTTCATCGTCAATTAGAAGGTCCAAGGTATACAGTAAACCTGAAGTGAAGCATCGGAATCTAAAACTGGACTCACAGGAGACGTTCTAAACATCGGCAGTAAGAAGAGTCAGTCCTCTTGTACTTAAGTCGTCATTCTGCCTTTTGAATTTGATTCGGATGCAATTTCTGTGCCTCATCGGCAATACGATCATCCAAGGTATACAGTAAACAAGAAGTGAAGCATCGGAATCTAAAACCGGTCTCACAGGAGAGGTTTAAATCATAAAAGTTAGAGTGTCAGTCCTCTTGTACTTAAGTCGGCATTGAGCCTTTTGTACTGAATTCGGATGCAATTTCTGTGCTTCATCGTCAATAAGAAGGTCCAAGGAATACAGTAAACCTGAAGTGAAGCATCGGAATCTAAAACTGGACTCACAGGAGAGGTTGTAAATATAGACAGTAAGAAGAGTCAGTCCTCTTGTACTTAAGTCGTCATTGTGCCTTTGGAACTGAATTCGGATGCAATTTCTGTGCTTCATCGTCAATAAGATGGTCCAAGGTATACAGTAAACCTGAAGTGAAGCATCGGAATCTAAAACATGGCTCACAGGAGAGGTTCAAATCAAAGAAAGTTAGAGTGTCATTCCTCTTGTACTTATGTCGGCATTGTGCCTTTTGTATTATACTCGGATGCAATTTCTGTGCTTCATCGTCAATAAGAAGGTCCAAGGTAGACAGTAAACCTGAAGTGAAGAATCGGAATCTAAAACTGGACTCACAGGAGAGGTTCAAATCATAGAAAGTTTAAGTGTCAGTCCTCTTGTCCTTAAGTCGGCATTGTGCCTTTGGAATTTAATTCCGATGTAATTTCTCTGCTTCTTCGTGAATAAGAAGGTTCAAGGTATACAGTAAACCTGAAGTGAAACATCGGAATCTAAAACTGTACTCACAGGAGAGGTTCTAAATATAGACAGTAAGAAGAATCAGTCCACTTGTACTTAAGTCGTCATTGTGCCTTTTGAATTTAATTCGGATGCAATTTCTGTGATTCATCGTCAATAAGAAGGTCTAAGGTATACAGTAAACCTGAAGTGAAGCATCGGAATCTAAAACTGGACTCACAGGAGAGGTTCAAATCATACAAAGTTAGAGTGTCATTCCTCTTGTACTTAAGTCGGCATTGTGCCTTTAGTATTAAAGTCGGATGCAATTTCTGTGCTTCATCGTCAATAAGAAGGTCCAAGGTGTTCAGTAAACCTGAAGTGAAGCAGCGGAATCTAAAACTGGACTCACAGGAGAGGTGCCAAACATAGGCAATAAGAAGAGTCAGTCCACTTGTACTTAAGTCGTCATTGTGCCTTTTGAATTTAATTCGGATGCAATTTCTGTGCTTCATCGGCAATAAGAACGTCCAAGGTATACAGTAAACCTGAAGTGAAGCATCGGAATCTAAAACTGGACTCAGGAGAGGTTCAAATCATAGAAAGTTAAAGTGTTATTCCTCTTGTACTTAAGTCGGCATTGTGCGTTTTGTATTATACTCGGATGCAATTTCTGTGCTTCATCGGCAATAAGATGTTCCAAGGTATACAGTAAACCTGAAGTGAAGAATCGGAATCTACAACTGGACTCACAAAAGAGGTTTAAATCATAGAAAATTAGAGTGTCAGTCCTCTTGTACTTAAGTCGTCATTGTACTTTTTGTATTAAACTCGGATGCAATTTCTGTGCTTCATCGTCAATACGAAGGTCCAAGGAGCACAATAAACCTGAAGTGAAGAATCGGAATCTAAAACTGGACTCACAGGAGAGGTTCAAATCATAGAATGTTTAAGTGTCAGTCCTCTTCTACTTAAGTCGGGATTGTGCCTTTTGAATTTAATTCCGATGCAATTTCTGTGTTTCATAGTCAATTAGAAGGTCCAAGATATACAGTTAACCTGAATTGAAGCATCGGAATCTAAAACGGGTCTCACAGGAGAGGTTTCAATCATAGAAAGTTAGAGTGTCAGTCCTCTTGTACTTAAGTCGTCATTGTACTTTTTGTATTAAACTCGGATGCAATTTCTGTGCTTCATCGTCAATAAGAAGGTCCAAGGAGCACAATAAACCTGAAGTGAAGCATCGGAATCTAAAACTGGACTCACAGGAGAGGTTCTAAACAAAGGCAGTAAGAAGAGTCATTCCTGTTGTACTTAAGTCGTCATTTTTCTTTTTGAATTTGATTCGGATGCAATTACTGTGCTTCATCGGCAATAAGAACGTCCATTGTATACAGTAAACCTGAAGTGAAGCATCGGAATCTAAAACTAGACTCACAGGAGAGGTTCAAATCATAGAAAGTTAGAGTGTCATTCCTCTTGTACTTAAGTCGGCATTGAGCCTTTTGTATTAAACTCGGATGCAATTTCTGTGTCTCATCGTCAATTAGAAGGTCCAAGGTATACAGTAAACCCGAAGTGAAGCATCGGAATCTTAACCTGGTCTCACAGGAAAGGTTCTAAACATAGATATTAAGGAGAGTCAGTCCTCTTGTACTTAAGTCGGCATTGTGCCTTTTGTTTTAAATTCGGATGCAATTTCTGTGTTTCATCGACAATTAGAAGGTCCAAGGTATACAGTAAACCTGAAGTGAAGCATCGGAATCTAAAACTGGACTCACAGGAGACGTTCTAATCATCGGCAGTAAGAAGAGTCAGTCCTCTTGTACTTAAGTCGTCATTCTGCCTTTTGAATTTGATTCGGATGCAATTTCTGTGCCTCATCGACAATACGATCATCCAAGGTATACAGTAAACCAGAAGTGAAGCATCGGAATCTAAAACTGGACTCACAGGAGAGGTTCAAATCATAGAAAGTTAGAGAGTCAGTCCTCTTGTACTTAAGTCGTCATTGTGCCTTATGTATTAAATTCGGATGCAATATCTGTGTTTCATCGTCAATTAGAAGGTCCAAGGTATACAGTAAACCTGAATTGAAGCATCGGAATCTAAAACCGGTCTCACAGGAGAGGTTTAAATCATAAAAGTTAGAGTGTCAGTCCTCTTGTACTTAAGTCGGCATTGTGCCTTTTGTACTGATTTCGGATGCAATTTCTGTGCTTCATCGTCAATAAGAAGGTCCAAGGAATACAGTAAACCTGAAGTGAAGCATCGGAATCTAAAACTGGACTCACAGGAGAGGTTGTAAATATAGACAGTAAGAAGAGTCAGTCCTCTTGTACTTAAGTCGTCATTGTGCCTTTGGAATTGAATTCGGATGCAATTTCTGTGCTTCATCGTCAATAAGATGGTCCAAGGTATACAGTAAACCTGAAGTGAAGCATCGGAATCTAAAACCGGTCTCACAGGAGAGGTTGACATCATAGAAGGTTAGAAGTGTCAGTCCTCTTGTACTTAAGTCGGTATTGTGCCTTTTAAATTTAATTCGGATGCAATTTCTGTGTTTGATCGTCAATAAGAAGGTCCAAGGGATACAGCAAATCTGAAGTGAAGCATCGGAATCTAAAACTGGACTCACAGGAGAGGTTCAAATCATAGAAAGTTTAAGTGTCAGTCCTCTTGTCCTTAAGTCGGCATTGTGCCTTTGGAATTTAATTCCGATGTAATTTCTCTGCTTCTTCGTCAATAAGAAGGTTCAAGGTATACAGTAAACCTGAAGTGAAACATCGGAATCTAAAAAAGGACACACAGGAGAGGTTCAAATCATAGAAAGTTACAGTGTCAGTCCTCTTGTACTTAAGTCGGCATTTTGCCTTTTGTATTAAATTCTAATGCAATATCTGTGTTTCATCGTCAATTAGAAGGTCCAAGGTATATAGTAAACCTGAAGTGAAGCATCGGAATCTAAAACTGTACTCACAGGAGAGGTTCTAAATATAGACAGTAAGAAGAATCAGTCCACTTGTACTTAAGTCGTCATTGTGCCTTTTGAATTTAATACGGATGCAATTTCTGTGATTCATCGTCAATAAGAAGGTCTAAGGTATACAGTAAACCTGAAGTGAAGTATCGGAATCTAAAACTGGACTCACAGGAGAGGTTCAAATCATACAACGTTAGAGTGTCATTCCTCTTGTACTTAAGTCGGCATTGTGCGTTTTGTATTATACTCGGATGCAATTTCTGTGCTTCATCGGCAATAAGATGTTCCAAGGTATACAGTAAACCTGAAGTGAAGAATCGGAATCTACAACTGGACTCACAAAAGAGGTTTAAATCATAGAAAATTAGAGTGTCAGTCCTCTTGTACTTAAGTCGGCATTGTGCCTTTTGAATTTCTTTCCGATACAATTTCTGTGCTTCATCGTCAATAAGAAGGTCCAAGGTATACAGTAAACCTGAAGTAAAGCATCGCAATCTTAAACCGATCTCACAGGAGTTGTTCAAATTAAAGAAAGATATGGTGTCAGTCCTCTTGTACTTAAGTCGGCATTGTGCCTTTTGAATTAATTTCGGTTGCAATATCTGTGTTTCATCGTCAATTAGAAGGTCGAAGGTGTACAGTAAACCTGAAGTGAAGCATCGGAATCTGAAACTGGTCTCACAGGAAAGGTTCTAAACATACACAGTAAGAAGAGTCAGTCCTCTTGTACTTATGTCGGCATTGTGCCTTTTGTACTAAATTTGGATGCAATTTCTGTGATTCATCGTCAATAAGTATGTCCTGGGTATACAGTAAACCAGAAGTGAAGCATCGCAATCTAAAACCGGTCTCACAGGAGAGGTTCTAAACATAGAGTGTAAGAAGTGTCAGTCCTCTTGTACTTAAATCGTCTTTGTGCCTTTTGAATATAATTCGGATGCAATTTCTGTGCTTCATCGTCAATACGAAGGTCTAAGGTATAAAGGAACCTGAAGTGAAGAATCGGAACCTAAAACTGGACTCACAGGAGAGGTTCAAATCATAGAAGGTTAGAGTGTCAGTCCTCTAGTACTTAAGTCGGCATTGTGCCTTTTGAATTAAAGTCGGATGCAATTTCTGTGTTTGATCATCAATAAGAAGGTCCAAGGGATACAATAAACCTGAAGTGAAGCATCCGAATCTAAAACTGGACTCAAAGGAGAGGTTCAAATCATAGAATGTTTAAGTGTCAGTCCTCTTCTACTTAAGTCGGGATTGTGCCTTTTGAATTTAATTCCGATGCAATTTCTGTGTTTCATCGTCAATTAGAAGGTCCAAGATATACAGTTAACCTGAATTGAAGCATCGGAATCTAAAACGGGTCTCACAGGAGAGGTTTCAATCATAGAAAGTTAGAGTGTCAGTCCTCTTGTACTTAAGTCGTCATTGTACTTTTTGTATTAATCTCGGATGCAATTTCTGTGCTTCATCGTCAATAAGAAGGTCCAAGGAGCACAATAAACCTGAAGTGAAGCATCGGAATCTAAAACTGGACTCACAGGAGAGGTTCTAAACAAAGGCAGTAAGAAGAGTCAGTCCTGTTGTACTTAAGTCGTCATTTTTCCTTTTGAATTTGATTCGGATGCAATTACTGTGCTTCATCGGCAATAAGAACGTCCATTGTATACAGTAAACCTGAAGTGAAGCATCGGAATCTAAAACTGGACTCACAGGAGAGGTTCAAATCATAGAAAGTTAGAGTGTCATTCCTCTTGTACTTAAGTCGGCATTGAGCCTTTTGTATTAAACTCGGATGCAATTTCTGTGTCTCATCGTCAATTAGAAGGTCCAAGGTATACAGTAAACCCGAAGTGAAGCATCGGAATCTAAACCTGGTCTCACAGGAAAGGTTCTAAACATAGATATTAAGGAGAGTCAGTCCTCTTGTACTTAAGTCGGCATTGTGCCTTTTGTTTTAAATTCGGATGCAATTTCTGTGTTTCATCGACAATTAGAAGGTCCAAGGTATACAGTAAACCTGAAGTGAAGCATCGGAATCTAAAACTGGACTCACAGGAGACGTTCTAAACATCGGCAGTAAGAAGAGTCAGTCCTCTTGTACTTAAGTCGTCATTCTGCCTTTTGAATTTGATTCGGATGCAATTTCTGTGCCTCATCGGCAATACGATCATCCAAGGTATACAGTAAACCAGAAGTGAAGCATCGGAATCTAAAACTGGACTCACAGGAGAGGTTCAAATCATAGAAAGTTAGAGAGTCAGTCCTCTTGTACTTAAGTCGGCATTGTGCCTTATGTATTAAATTCGGATGCAATATCTGTGTTTCATCGTCAATTAGAAGGTCCAAGGTATACAGTAAACCTGAAGTGAAGCATCGGAATCTAAAACTGGACTCACAGGAGACGTTCTAAACATCGGCAGTAAGAAGAGTCAGTCCTCTTGTACTTTAGTCGTCATTCTGCCTTTTGAATTTGATTCGGATGCAATTTCTGTGCCTCATCGGCAATACGATCATCCAAGGTATACAGTAAACAAGAAGTGAAGCATCGGAATCTAAAACCGGTCTCACAGGAGAGGTTTAAATCATAAAAGTTAGAGTGTCAGTCCTCTTGTACTTAAGTCGGCATTGAGCCTTTTGTACTGAATTCGGATGCAATTTCTGTGCTTCATCGTCAATAAGAAGGTCCAAGGAATACAGTAAACCTGAAGTGAAGCATCGGAATCTAAAACTGGACTCACAGGAGAGGTTGTAAATATAGACAGTAAGAAGAGTCAGTCCTCTTGTACTTAAGTCGTCATTGTGCCTTTGGAACTGAATTCGGATGTAATTTCTGTGCTTCATCGTCAATAAGATGGTCCAAGGTATACAGTAAACCTGAAGTGAAGCATCGGAATCTAAAACATGGCTCACAGGAGAGGTTCAAATCAAAGAAAGTTAGAGTGTCATTCCTCTTGTACTTATGTCGGCATCGTGCCTTTTGTATTATACTCGGATGCAATTTCTGTGCTTCATCGTCAATAAGAAGGTCCAAGGTAGACAGTAAACCTGAAGTGAAGAATCGGAATCTAAAACTGGACTCACAGGAGAGGTTCAAATCATAGAAAGTTTAAGTGTCAGTCCTCTTGTCCTTAAGTCGGCATTGTGCCTTTGGAATTTAATTCCGATGTAATTTCTCTGCTTCTTCGTCAATAAGAAGGTTCAAGGTATACAGTAAACCTGAAGTGAAACATCGGAATCTAAAACTGTACTCACAGGAGAGGTTCTAAATATAGACAGTAAGAAGAATCAGTCCACTTGTACTTAAGTCGTCATTGTGCCTTTTGAATTTAATTCGGATGCAATTTCTGTGATTCATCGTCAATAAGAAGGTCTAAGGTATACAGTAAACCTGAAGTGAAGCATCGGAATCTAAAACTGGACTCACAGGAGAGGTTCAAATCATACAAAGTTAGAGTGTCATTCCTCTTGTACTTAAGTCGGCATTGTGCCTTTAGTATTAAAGTCGGATGCAATTTCTGCGCTTCATCGTCAATAAGAAAGTCCAAGGTGTTCAGTAAACCTGAAGTGAAGCAGCGGAATCTAAAACTGGACTCACAGGAGAGGTGCCAAACATAGGCAATCAGAAGAGTCAGTCCACTTGTACTTAAGTCGTCATTGTGCCTTTTGAATTTAATTCGGATGCAATTTCTGTGCTTCATCGGCAATAAGAACGTCCAAGGTATACAGTAAACCTGAAGTGAAGCATCGGAATCTAAAACTGGACTCAGGAGAGGTTCAAATCATAGAAAGTTAAAGTGTTATTCCTCTTGTACTTAAGTCGGCATTGTGCGTTTTGTATTATACTCGGATGCAATTTCTGTGCTTCATCGGCAATAAGATGTTCCAAGGTATACAGTAAACCTGAAGTGAAGAATCGGAATCTACAACTGGACTCACAAAAGAGGTTTAAATCATAGAAAATTAGAGTGTCAGTCCTCTTGTACTTAAGTCGTCATTGTACTTTTTGTATTAAACTCGGATGCAATTTCTGTGCTTCATCGTCAATACGAAGGTCCAAGGAGCACAATAAACCTGAAGTGAAGCATCGGAATCTAAAACTTGACTCACAGGAGAGGTTCTAAACCAAGGCAGTAAGAAGAGTCAGTCCTGTTGTACTTAAGTCGTCATTGTTCCTTTTGAATTTGATTCGGATGCAATTACTGTGCTTCATCGGCAATAAGAACGTCCAAGGTATACAGTAAACCTGAAGTGAAGCATCGGAATCTAAAACTGGACTCACAGGAGAGGTTCAAATCATAGAAAGTTAGAGTGTCATTCCTCTTGTACTTAAGTCGGCAATGTGCCTCTTGTATTAAACTCCAATGCAATTTCTGTGTTTCATCGTCCATTAGAAGGTCCAAGGTATACAGTAAACCTGAAGTGAAGCATCGGAATCTAAACCTGGTCTCACAGGAAAGGTTCTAAACATAGATATTAAGAATAGGTAGTACTCCTGTTCTTAAGTCGGCATTGTGCCTTTTGTTTTAAATCCGGATGCAATTTCTGTGTTTCATCGACAATTAGAAGGTCCAAGGTATACTGTAAACCTGAAGTGAAGCTCAGAATCTAAAACTGGACTCACAGGAGATGTTGTAAACATCGGCAGTAAGATGAGTCAGTCCTCTTGTACTTATGTCGTCATTCTGCCTTTTGAATTTGATTCGGATGCAATTTCTGTGCGTCATCGGCAATACGATCATACAAGGTATACAGTCAACCAGAAGTGAAGCATCGGAATCTAAAACTGTACTCACAGGAGAGGTTTAAATCATAGAAAATTAGAGTGTCAGCCCTGTTGTACTTAAGTCGGCATTGTGCCTTTTGAATTCCTTTCCGATAAAATTTCTGTGCTTCATCATCAATAAGAAGATTCAAGGTATACAGTAAACCTGAAGTCAAGCATCGGAATCTAAAACTGGACTCACAGGTGAGGTTCAAATCATAGAAAGTTAGAGAGTCAGTCCTCTTGTACTTAAGTCGGCATTGTGCCTTATGTATTAAATTCGGTTGCAATATCTGGGTTTCATCGTCAATTAGAAGGTCCAAGGTATACAGTAAACCTGAATTGAAGCATCGGAATCTGAAACCGGTCTCACAGGAGAGGTTTAAATCATAAAAGTTAGAGTGTCAGTCCTCTTGTACCTAAGTCGGCATTGTGCCTTTTGTACTAAATTCGGATGCAATTTCTGTGCTTCATCGTCAATAAGAAGGTCCAAGGAATACAGTAAACCTGAAGTGAATCATCGGAATCTAAAACTGGACTCACAGGAGAGGTTGTAAATATAGACAGTAAGAAGAGTCAGTCCTCTTGTACTTAAGTCGTCATTGTGCCCTTGGAATTTAATTCTGATGCAATTTCTGTGCTTCATCGTCAATAAGATGGTCCAAGGTATACAGTAAACCTGAAGTGAAGCATCGAAATCTAAAACATGGCTCACAGAAGAGGTTCAAATCAAAGAAAGTTAGAGTGTCGTTCCTCTTGTACTTATGTCGGCATTGTGCCTTTTGTATTATACTCGGATGCAATTTCTGTGCTTCATCGTCAATAAGAAGGTCCAAGGTAGACAGTAAACCTGAAGTGAAGAATCGGAAGCTACAACTGGACTCACAGGGGAGGTTCAAATCATAGAAAGTTAGAGTGTCAGTTCTCTTGTACTTAAAACGGCATTGTGCCGTTTGAATTAAATATTGATGCAATTTCTGTGTTTCATCGTCAATTAGAAGGACCAAGGTATACAGTAATCCTGAAGTGATGCATTGGAATCTAAACCGGGTCTCACAGGAAAGGTTGTAACCATAGACAGTAAGAAGAGTCAGTCCTCTTGTACTTAAGTCGGCATTGTGCCTTTTGTACTAAATTAGGATGCAATTTCTCCGTTCCATCGTCAATAAGAAGGTCCAAGGTATACAGTAAACCTGAATTGAAGCATCGGAATCTAAAACCGGTCTCACAGGAGAGGTTGACATCATAGAATGTTAAAAGTGTCAGTCCTCTTGTACTTATGTCGGTATTGTGCCTTTTAAATTTAATTCGGATGCAATTTCTGTGTTTGATCGTCAATAAGAAGGTCCAAGGGATACAGTAAACCTGAAGTGAAGCATCGGAATCTAAAACTGGACTCACAGGAGAGGTTCAAATCATAGAAAGTTCAAGTGTCAGTCCTCTTGTACTTAAGTCGGCATTGTGCCTTTGGAAATTAATTCCGATGCAATTTCTCTGTTTCTTCGTCAATAAGAAGGTTCAAGGTATACAGTAAACCTGAAGTGAAACATCGGAATCCTAAAAGGACACACAGGAGAGGTTCAAATCATAGAAAGTTACAGTGTCAGTCCTCTTGTACTTAAGTCGGCATTTTGCCTTTTGTATTAAATTCTAATGCAATTTCTGTGTTTCATCGTCAATTAGAAGATCCAAGGTATACAGTTAACCTGAATTGAAGCATCGGAATCTAAAACCGGTCTCACAGGAGAGGTTTAAATTATAAAAGTTAGAGTGTCAGTCCTCTTGTACTTAAGTCGGCACTGTGACTTTTGTACTAAATTCGGATGCAATTTCTGTGCTTCATCGTAAATACGAAGGTCTAAGGTATACAGTAAACCTGAAGTGAAGCATCGGAATCTAAAACTGTACTCACAGGAGAGGTTCTAAATATAGACAGTAAGAAGAATCAGTCCACTTGTACTTAAGTCGTCATTGTGCCTTTTGAATTTAATTCGGATGCAATTTCAGTGCTTCATCGTCAATAAGAAGGTCTAAGGTATACAGTAAACCTGAAGTGAAGCTTCGGAATCTAAAACTGGACTCACAGGAGGGGTTCAAATCATAGAAAGTTAGAGTGTCATTCCTCTTGTACTTAAGTCGGCATTGTGCCTTTAGTATTAAACTCGGATGCAATTTCTGTGCTTCATCGTCAATAAGAAGGTCCAAGGTGTTCAGTAAACCTGAAGTGAAGCAGCGGAATCTAAAACTGGACTCACAGGAGAGGTGCCAAACATAGGCAATAAGAAGAGTCAGTCCACTTGTACTTAAGTCGTCATTGTGCCTTTTGAATTTAATTCGGATGCAATTTCTGTGCTTCATCGGCAATAAGATGTTCCAAGGTATACAGTAAACCTGAAGTGAAGAATCGGAATCTACAACTGGACTCACAGGAGAGGTTTAAATCATAGAAAATTAGAGTGTCAGTCCTCTTGTACTTAAGTCGGCATTGTGCCTTTTGAATTTCTTTCCGATACAATTTCTGTGCTTCATCGTCAATAAGAAGGTTCAAGGTATATAGTAAATCTGAAGAGAAGCATCGGAATCTAAAACTTACCTCACAGGAGAGGTTCAAATCATAGAAAGTTAGAGTGTCAGTCCTCTTGTAATTAAGTCGGCATTGTCCCTTATGTATTAAATTCGGATGCAATTTCTGTGTTTCATCGTCAATTAGAAGGTCCAAGGTATACAGTAAACCTGAATTGAAGCATCGCAATCTAAAACCGGTCTCACAGGAGAGGTTTAAATCATAAAAGTTAGAGTGTCAGTCCTCTTGTACTTAAGTCGGCATTGTGCCTTTTGTACTAAATTCGGATGCAATTTCTGTGCTTCATCGTCAATAAGAAGGTACAAGGTATACAGTAATCCTGAAGTGAAGCATTGGAATCTAAACCGGGTCTCACAGGAAAGGTTCTAAACATAGACAGTAAGAAGAGTCAGTCCTCTTGTACTTAAGTCGGCATTGTTCCTTTTGTACAAAATTTGGATGCAATTTCTCTGTTTCATCGTCAATAAGAAAGTCCAAGTTATACAGTAAACCTGAAGTGAAGCATCGGAATCTGAAACGGGTCTCACAGGAAAGGTTCTAAACATAGATATTAAGAAGAGACAGTCCTCTTGAACTTAAGTCGGCATTGTGCCTTTTGTATTAAATTCGGATGCAATTTCTGTGTTTCATCGACAATCAGAAGGTCCAAGGGATCCAGTAAACCTGAAGTGAAGCATCGGAATCTAAAACCGGTCTCACAGGAGAGGTTGACTTCATAGAATGTAAGAAGAGTCAGTCCACTTGTACTTAAGTCGTCATTGTGCCTTTTGAATTTAATTCGGATGCAATTTCTGTGCTTCATCGGCAATAAGAATGTCCAAGGTATAGAGTAAACCTGAAGTGAAGCATCGGAATCTAAAACTGGACTCAGGAGAAGTTCAAATCATAGAAAGTTGAAGTGTTATTCCTCTTGTACTTAAGTCGGCATTGTGCGTTTTGTATTATACTCGGATGCAATTTCTGTGCTTCATCGGCAATAAGATGTTCCAAGGTATACAGTAAACCTGAAGTGAAGAATCGGAATCTACAACTGGACTCACAAAAGAGGTTTAAATCATAGAAAATTAGAGTGTCAGTCCTCTTGTACTTAAGTCGTCATTGTACTTTTTGTATTAAACTCGGATGCAATTTCTGTGCTTCATCGTCAATAAGAAGGTCCAAGGAGCACAATAAACCTGAAGTGAAGCATCGGAATCTAAAACTGGACTCACAGGAGAGGTTCTAAACCAAGGCAATAAGAATAGTCAGTCCTGTTGTACTTAAGTCGTCATTGTTCCTTTTGAATTTGATTCGGATGCAATTACTGTGCTTCATCGGCAATAAGAACGTCCAAGGTATACAGTAAACCTGAAGTGAAGCATCGGAATCAAAAACTAGACTCACAGGAGAGGTTCAAATCATAGAAAGTTAGAGTGTCATTCCTCTTGTACTTAAGTCGGCATTGTGCCTCTTGTATTAAACTCTGATGCAATTTCTGTGTTTCATCGTCCATTAGAAGGTCCAAGGTATACAGTAAACCTGAAGTGAAGCATCGGAATCTAAACCTGGTCTCACAGGAAAGGTTCTAAACATAGATATTAAGAATAGTTAGTACTCCTGTTCTTAAGTCGGCATTGTGCCTTTTGTTTTAAATTCGGATGCAATTTCTGTGTTTCATCGACAATTAGAAGGTCCAAGGTATACCGTAAACCTGAAGTGAAGCTCAGAATCTAAAACTGGACTCACAGGAGTTGTTGTAAACATCGGCAGTAAGATAAGTCAGTCCTCTTGTACTTATGTCGTCATTCTGCCTTTTGAATTTGATTCGGATGCAATTTCTGTGCCTCATCGGCAATACGATCATCCAAGGTATACAGTAAACCAGAAGTGAAGCATCGGAATCTAAAACTGGACTCACAGGAGAGGTTTAAATCATAGAAAATTAGAGTGTCAGCCCTCTTGTACTTAACTCGGCATTGTGCCTTTTGAATTCCTTTCCGATAAAATTTCTGTGCTTCATCGTCAATAAGAAGATTCAAGGTATACAGTAAACCTGAAGTCAAGCATCGGAATCTAAAACTGGACTCACAGGTGAGGTTCAAATCATAGAAAGTTAGAGAGTCAGTCCTCTTGTACCTAAGTCGGCATTGTGCCTTTTGTACTAAATTCGGATGCAATTTCTGTGCTTCATCGTCAATAAGAAGGTCCAAGGAATACAGTAAACCTGAAGTGAATCATCGGAATCTAAAACTGGACTCACAGGTGAGGTTCAAATCATAGAAAGTTAGAGAGTCAGTCCTCTTGTACCTAAGTCGGCATTGTGCCTTTTGTACTAAATTCGGATGCAATTTCTGTGCTTCATCGTCAATAAGATGGTCCAAGGTATACAGTAAACCTGAAGTGAAGCATCGGAATCTAAAACATGGCTCACAGGAGAGGTTCAAATCAAAGAAAGTTAGAGTGTCGTTCCTCTTGTACTTAAGTCGGCATTGTGCCTTTTGTATTATACTCGGATGCAATTTCTGTGCTTCATCGTCAATAAGAAGGTCCAAGGTAGACAGTAAACCTGAAGTGAAGAATCGGAAGCTACAACTGGACTCACAGGGGAGGTTCAAATCATAGAAAGTTAGAGTGTCAGTTCTCTTGTACTTAAAACGGCATATTGCCGTTTGAATTAAATATTGATGCAATTTCTGTGTTTCATCGTCAATTAGAAGGTCCAAGGTATACAGTAATCCTGAAATGAAGCATTGGAATCTAAACCGGGTCTCACAGGAAAGGTTGTAACCATAGACAGTAAGAAGAGTCAGTCCTCTTGTACTTAAGTCGGCATTGTGCCTTTTGTACTAAATTAGGATGCAATTTCTCCGTTTCATCGTCAATAAGAAGGTCCAAGGTATACAGTAAACCTGAATTGAAGCATCGGAATCTAAAACCGGTCTCACAGGAGAGGTTGACATCATAGACTGTTAGAAGTGTCAGTCCTCTTGTACTTAAGTCGGTATTGTGCCTTTTAAATTTAATTCGGATGCAATTTCTGTGTTTGATCGTCAATAAGAAGGTCCAAGGGATACAGTAAACCTGAAGTGAAGCATCGGAATCTAAAACTGGACTCACAGGAGAGGTTCAAATCACAGAAAGTTCAAGTGTCAGTCCTCTTGTACTTAAGTCGGCATTGTGCCTTTGGAATTTAATTCCGATGCAATTTCTCTGCTTCTTCGTCAATAAGAAGATTCAAGGTATACAGTAAACCTGAAGTGAAACATCGGAATCCTAAAAGGACACACAGGATTGGTTAAAATCAAAGAAAGTTACAGTGTCAGTCCTCTTGTACTTAAGTCGGCATTTTGCCTTTTGTATTAAATTCTAATGCAATTTCTGTGTTCCATCGTCAATTAGAAGATCCAAGGTATACAGTTAACCTGAATTGAAGCATCGGAATCTAAAACCGGTCTCACAGGAGAGGTTTAAATTATAAAAGTTAGAGTGTCAGTCCTCTTGTACTTAAGTCGGCACTGTGCCTTTTGTACTAAATTCGGATGCAATTTCTGTGCTTCATCGTAAATACGAAGGTCCAAGGTATACAGTAAACCTGAAGTGAAGCATCGGAATCTAAAACTGTACTCACAGGAGAGGTTCTAAATATAGACAGTAAGAAGAATCAGTCCACTTGTACTTAAGTCGTCATTGTGCCTTTTGAATTTAATTCGTATGCAATTTCAGTGCTTCATCGTCAATAAGAAGGTCTAAGGTATACAGTAAACCTGAAGTGAAGCTTCGGAATCTAAAACTGGACTCACAGGAGAGGTTCAAATCATAGAAAGTTAGAGTGTCATTCCTCTTGTACTTAAGTCGGCATTGTGCCTTTAGTATTAAACTCGGATGCAATTTCTGTGCTTCATCGTCAATAAGAAGGTCCAAGGTGTTCAGTAAACCTGAAGTGAAGCAGCGGAATCTAAAACTGGACTCACAGGAGAGGTGCCAAACATAGACAATAAGAAGAGTCAGTCCACTTGTACTTAAGTCGTCATTGTGCCTTTTGAATTTAATTCGGATGCAATTTCTGTGCTTCATCGGCAATAAGATGTTCCAAGGTATACAGTAAACCTGAAGTGAAGAATCGGAATCTACAACTGGACTCACAGGAGAGGTTTAAATCATAGAAAATTAGAGTGTCAGTCCTCTTGTACTTAAGTCGGCATTGTGCCTTTTGAGTTTCTTTCCGATACAATTTCTGTGCTTCATCGTCAATAAGAAGGTTCAAGGTATATAGTAAATCTGAAGAGAAGCATCGGAATCTAAAACTTACCTCACAGGAGAGGTTCAAATCATAGAAAGTTAGAGTGTCAGTCCTCTTGTAATTAAGTCAGCATTGTCCCTTATGTATTAAATTCGGATGCAATTTCTGTGTTTCATCGTCAATTAGAAGGTCCAAGGTATACAGTAAACCTGAATTGAAGCATCGCAATCTAAAACCGGTCTCACAGGAGTGGTTTAAATCATAAAAGTTAGAGTGTCAGTCCTCTTGTACTTAAGTCGGCTCTGTGCCTTTTGTACTAAATTCGGATGCAATTTCTGTGCTTCATCGTCAATAAGAAGGTCCAAGGTATACAGTAATCCTGAAGTGAAGCATTGGAATCTAAACCGGGTCTCACAGGAAAGGTTCTAAACATAGACAGTAAGAAGAGTCAGTCCTCTTGTACTTAAGTCGGCATTGTTCCTTTTGTACTAAATTTGGATGCAATTTCTATGTTTCATCGTCAATAAGAAGGTCCAAGTTATACAGTAAACCTGAAGTGAAGCATCGGAATCTGAAACGGGTCTCACAGGAAAGGTTCTAAACATAGATATTAAGAAGAGACAGTCCTCTTGAACTTAAGTCGGCATTGTGCCTTTTGTATTAAATTCGGATGCAATTTCTGTGTTTCATCGACAATCAGAAGGTCCAAGGGATCCAGTAAACCTGAAGTGAAGCATCGGAATCTAAAACCGGTCTCACAGGAGAGGTTGACTTCATAGAATGTACGAAGTGTCAGTCCTCTTGTACTCAAGTCGGTATTGTGCCTTTTAAATTTAATTCAGATGCAATTTCTGTGTTTGATCGTCAATAAGAAAGCCCAAGGGCTCCAGTAAACCTGAAGTGAAGCATCGGAATCTAAAACTGGACTCACAGGAGAGGTTCAAATCATAGTAAGTTTAAGTGTCAGTCCTCTTGTACTTAAGGTGGCATTATGCCTTTGGAATTTAATTCCGATGCAATTTCTCTGCTTCATCGTCAATAAGAAGGTTCAAGGTATACAGGACACCTGAAGTGAAGCATCGGAATCTAAAAAAGGACTCACAGGAGAGGTTCAAATCATAGAAAGTTAGAGTGTCACTCCTCTTGTACTTAAGTCGGCATTTTGCTTTTAGTATTAAATTCGGATGCAATATCTGTGTTTCATCGTCAATTAGAAGGTCCAAGGTATACAGTAAACCTAAAGTGAAGCATCGCAATCTAAAACCGGTCTCACAGGAGAGGTTCTAAACAAAGAATGTAAGAACTGTCAGTATTCGTGTACTTAAGTTGGCATTGTGCCTTTTCTATTTAATTCGGATGCAATTTCTGTGTTTGACTTTCAATAAGAAGGTCCAAGGTATACAGTAAACCTGAAGTGAAGCATCGGAATCTAAAACTGTACTCACAGGAGAGGTTCTAAATATAGACAGTAAGAAGAATCAGTCCACTTGTACTTAAGTCGTCATTGTGCCTTTTGAATTTAATTCGTATGCAATTTCAGTGCTTCATCGTCAATAAGAAGGTCTAAGGTATACAGTAAACCTGAAGTGAAGCTTCGGAATCTAAAACTGGACTCACAGGAGAGGTTCAAATCATAGAAAGTTAGAGTGTCATTCCTCTTGTACTTAAGTCGGCATTGTGCCTTTAGTATTAAACTCGGATGCAATTTCTGTGCTTCATCGTCAATAAGAAGGTCCAAGGTGTTCAGTAAACCTGAAGTGAAGCAGCGGAATCTAAAACTGGACTCACAGGAGAGGTGCCAAACATAGACAATAAGAAGAGTCAGTCCACTTGTACTTAAGTCGTCATTGTGCCTTTTGAATTTAATTCGGATGCAATTTCTGTGCTTCATCGGCAATAAGATGTTCCAAGGTATACAGTAAACCTGAAGTGAAGAATCGGAATCTACAACTGGACTCACAGGAGAGGTTTAAATCATAGAAAATTAGAGTGTCAGTCCTCTTGTACTTAAGTCGGCATTGTGCCTTTTGAGTTTCTTTCCGATACAATTTCTGTGCTTCATCGTCAATAAGAAGGTTCAAGGTATATAGTAAATCTGAAGAGAAGCATCGGAATCTAAAACTTACCTCACAGGAGAGGTTCAAATCATAGAAAGTTAGAGTGTCAGTCCTCTTGTAATTAAGTCGGCATTGTCCCTTATGTATTAAATTCGGATGCAATTTCTGTGTTTCATCGTCAATTAGAAGGTCCAAGGTATACAGTAAACCTGAATTGAAGCATCGCAATCTAAAACCGGTCTCACAGGAGTGGTTTAAATCATAAAAGTTAGAGTGTCAGTCCTCTTGTACTTAAGTCGGCTCTGTGCCTTTTGTACTAAATTCGGATGCAATTTCTGTGCTTCATCGTCAATAAGAAGGTCCAAGGTATACAGTAATCCTGAAGTGAAGCATTGGAATCTAAACCGGGTCTCACAGGAAAGGTTCTAAACATAGACAGTAAGAAGAGTCAGTCCTCTTGTACTTAAGTCGGCATTGTTCCTTTTGTACTAAATTTGGATGCAATTTCTATGTTTCATCGTCAATAAGAAGGTCCAAGTTATACAGTAAACCTGAAGTGAAGCATCGGAATCTGAAACGGGTCTCACAGGAAAGGTTCTAAACATAGATATTAAGAAGAGACAGTCCTCTTGAACTTAAGTCGGCATTGTGCCTTTTGTATTAAATTCGGATGCAATTTCTGTGTTTCATCGACAATCAGAAGGTCCAAGGGATCCAGTAAACCTGAAGTGAAGCATCGGAATCTAAAACCGGTCTCACAGGAGAGGTTGACTTCATAGAATGTACGAAGTGTCAGTCCTCTTGTACTCAAGTCGGTATTGTGCCTTTTAAATTTAATTCAGATGCAATTTCTGTGTTTGATCGTCAATAAGAAAGCCCAAGGGCTCCAGTAAACCTGAAGTGAAGCATCGGAATCTAAAACTGGACTCACAGGAGAGGTTCAAATCATAGTAAGTTTAAGTGTCAGTCCTCTTGTACTTAAGGTGGCATTATGCCTTTGGAATTTAATTCCGATGCAATTTCTCTGCTTCATCGTCAATAAGAAGGTTCAAGGTATACAGGACACCTGAAGTGAAGCATCGGAATCTAAAAAAGGACTCACAGGAGAGGTTCAAATCGTAGAAAGTTAGAGTGTCACTCCTCTTGTACTTAAGTCGGCATTTTGCTTTTAGTATTAAATTCGGATGCAATATCTGTGTTTCATCGTCAATTAGAAGGTCCAAGGTATACAGTAAACCTGAAGTGAAGCATCGCAATCTAAAACCGGTCTCACAGGAGAGGTTCTAAACAAAGAATGTAAGAAGTGTCAGTATTCGTGTACTTAAGTTGGCATTGTGCCTTTTCTATTTAATTCGGATGCAATTTCTGTGTTTGACTTTCAATAAGAAGGTCCAAGGGATACAGTAATCCTGAAGTGAAGCATCGGAATCTAAAACTGGACTCACAGCAGAGGTTCAAATCATAGAAAGTTTAAGTGTCAGTCCTCTTGTACTTAAGTCGGGATTGTGCCTTTTGAATTTAATTCCGATGCACTTTCTGTGCTTCATCGTCAATAAGAAGGTTCAAGGTATACAGAAAAACTTGAAGTGAAGCAACGGAATCTAAAAGTGGACTCACAGGAGAGGTTCTAAACGTAGGCAGAAAGAAGAGTCAGTTCTCTTGTACTTAAGTCGTCATTGTGCCTTTTGAATTTAATTCGGATGCAATTTCTGTGCTTCATCGGCAATAAGAACGTCCAAGGTATACAGTAAACCTGAAGTGAAGCATCGGAATCTGCAACTGGACTCACAGGGGAGGTTCAAATCATAGAAAGTTAGAGTGTCATTCCTCTTGTACTTAAGTCGGCATTGTGCATTTTATATTAAACTCAGATGCAATATCTGTGCTTCATCGTCAATAAGAATGTCCAAGGTAGACAGTAAACCTGAAGTGAAGAATCGGAATCTGCAACTGGACTCACAGGGAAGGTTCAAATCATAGAAAGTTAGAGTGACAGTCCACTTGTACTTAAGTCGGCATTGTGCCTTTTGTTCTAAATTCGGATGCAATTTCTATGTTTCATCGTCAATAAGAAGGTCCAAGGTATACAGTAAACCTGAAGTGAAGCATCGCAATCTAAAACCGGTCTCACAGGAGAGGTTCTAAACATAGAATGTAAGAAGTGTCAGTCCTCTTGTACTTAAGTCGGCATTGTGCCTTTTCTATATAATTCGGATGCAATTTCTGTGTTTGATCATCAATAAGAAGGTCCAAAGGATACAGTAAACCTGAAGTGAAGCATCGGAATCTAAACTGGACTCACAGGAGAGGTTCAAATCATAGAAAGTTTAAGTGTCAGTAATCTTGTACTTAAGTCGGGATTGTGCGTTTTGAATTTAATTCGGATGCAATTTCTGTGCTTCATCTTCAACAAGAAGGTCCAAGGTATACAGTAAACCTGAAGTGAAGCATCGGAATCCAAAACTGGACTCACAGGAGAGTTTCAAATCATAGAAAGTTAGAGTGTCATTCCTCTTGTTAATTAAGTCCGCATTGTGCCTTTTGTATTAAACTCGGATGCAATTTCTGTGCTTCATCGTCAATAACAATGTCCAAGGTATACAGTAAACCTAAATTGAGGCATCGGAATCTAAAACCGGTCTCACAGGAGAGGTTTATATAACAAAAGTTAGAGTGTCAGTCCTCTTGTACTTAAGTCTACATTGTGCCTTTTGTACTTAATTCGGATGCAATTTCTGTGCTTCATCGTCAATACGAAGTTCCAAGGTATACAGTAAACCTGAAGTGAAGCATCGGAATCTAAAACTGGACTCACAGGAGAGATTCTAAATATAGACAGTAAGAAGAATCAGTCCTCTTGTACATAAGTCGGTATTGTGCCTTTTGTTCTGAATTCGGATGCAATTTCTGTGTTTCATCGTCAATAAGAAGGTCCAAGGTATACAGTAAACCTGAAGTGAAGCATCGCAATCTAAAACCGATCTCACAGGAGAGGTTCTAAACATAGAATGTAAGAAGTGTCAGTATTCTTGTGCTTAAGTAGACATTGTGCCTTTTCTATTTAATTCGGATGCAATTTCTGTGTTTGATCATCAATAAGAAGTTCAAAGGGATACAGTAAACCTTAAGTGAAACATCGGAATCTAAAACTGGACTCACAGGAGAGGTTCAAATCATAGAAAGTTAAAGTGTCAGTCCTCCTGTACTTAAGTCGGCATTGTGCCTTTCGTACTAAATTCGGATGCAATTTCTGTGCTTCATCGTCAATACGAAGGTCCAAGGTATACAGTAAACCTGAAGTGAAGCATCGGAATCTAAAACTGTACTCACAGGAGAGGTTCTAAATATAGACAGTAAGAAGAATCAGTGCACTTGTACTTAAGTCGTCATTGTGCCTTTTGAATTTAATTCGGATGCAATTTCTGTGCTTCATCGTCAATAAGAAGGTCCAAGGTAGACAGTAAACCTGAAGTGAAGAATCGGAATCTGCAACTGGACTCACAGGGAAGGTTCAAATCATAGAAAGTTAGAGTGTCAGTCCACTTGTACTTAAGTCGGCATTGTGCCTTTCGTACTAAATTCGGATGCAATTTCTGTGCTTCATCGACAATAAGAAGTTCCAAGGTGTTCAGTAAACCTGAAGTGAAGAAGCGGAATCTAAAACTGGACTCACAGGAGGGGTGCCAAACATAGGCAGTAAGAAGAGACAGTCCTCTTGTACTTAAGTCGTCAATGTGCCTTTTGAATTTAATTCGGATGCAATTTCTGTGCTTCATCGGCAAGAAGAACGTCCAAGGTATACAGTAAACCTGAAGTGAAGCATCGGAATCTAAAACTGGACTCAGGAGAGGTTCAAATCATAGAAAGTTGAAGTGTTATTGCTCTTGTACTTAAGTCGGCATTGTGCGTTTTGTATTAAACTCGGATGCAATTTCTGTGCTTCATCGGCAATAAGATGGTCCAAGGTATACAGTAAACCTGAAGTGAAGAATCGGAATCTACAACTGGACTCACAGGGAAGGTTCAAATCATAGAAAGTTAGAGTGACAGTCCACTTGTACTTAAGTCGGCATTGTGCCTTTTGTTCTAAATTCGGATGCAATTTCTATGTTTCATCGTCAATAAGAAGGTCCAAGGTATACAGTAAACCTGAAGTGAAGCATCGCAATCTGAAACCGGTCTCACAGGAGAGGTTCTAAACATAGAATGTAAGAAGTGTCAGTCCTCTTGTACTTAAGTCGGCATTGTGCCTTTTCTATATAATTCGGATGCAATTTCTGTGTTTGATCATCAATAAGAAGGTCCAAGGGATACAGTGAACCTGAAGTGAAGCATCGGAATCTAAAACTGGACTCACAGGAGAGGTTCAAATAATAGAAAGTTTAAGAATCAGTAATCTTGTACTTTAGTCGGGATTGTGCGTTTTGAATTTAATTCGGATGCAATTTCTGTGCTTCATCTTCAACAAGAAGGTCCAAGGTATACAGTAAACCTGAAGTGAAGCATCGGAATCCAAAACTGGACTCACAGGAGAGTTTCAAATCATAGAAAGTTAGAGTGTCATTCCTCTTGTTAATTAAGTCCGCATTGTGCCTTTTGTATTAAACTCGGATGCAATTTCTGTGCTTCATCGTCAATAAGAATGTCCAAGGTATACAGTAAACCTAAATTGAGGCATCGGAATCTAAAACCGGTCTCACAGGAGAGGTTTATATAACAAAAGTTAGAGTGTCAGTCCTCTTGTACTTAAGTCTACATTGTGCCTTTTGTACTTAATTCGGATGCAATTTCTGTGCTTCATCGTCAATACGAAGTTCCAAGGTATACAGTAAACCTGAAGTGAAGCATCGGAATCTAAAACTGGACTCACAGGAGAGATTCTAAATATAGACAGTAAGAAGAATCAGTCCTCTTGTACATAAGTCGGTATTGTGCCTTTTGTTCTGAATTCGGATGCAATTTCTGTGTTTCATCGTCAATAAGAAGGTCCAAGGTATACAGTAAACCTGAAGTGAAGAATAGCAATCTAAAACTGGTCTCACAGGAGAGGTTCTAAACATAGAATGTAAGAAGTGTCAGTCCTCTTCTACTTAAGTCGGGATTGTGCGTTTTGAATTTAATTCGGATGCAATTTCTGTGCTTCATCGGCAATAAGAACGTCCAAGGTATACAGTACACCTGAAGTGAAACATCGGAATCTACAACTGGACTCACCGGGGAGGTTCAAATCGTAGAAAGTTAGAGTATCAGTCCTCTTGTACTTAAGTCGACATTGTGCTTATTGAATTAAATTCAGATGCAATTTCTGTGTTTCATCGTCAATAAGAAGGTACAAGGTATACAGTAAACCTGAAGTGAAGCATCGCAATCTAAAACCGATCTCACAGGAGAGGTTCTAAACATAGAATGTAAGAAGTGTCAGTATTCTTGTACTTAAGTAGACATTGTGCCTTTTCTATTTAATTCGGATGCAATTTCTGTGTTTGATCATCAATAAGAAGTTCAAAGGGATACAGTAAACCTTAAGTGAAACATCGGAATCTAAAACTGGACTCACAGGAGAGGTTCAAATCATAGAAAGTTAAAGTGTCAGTCCTCCTGTACTTAAGTCGGCATTGTGCCTTTCGTACTAAATTCGGATGCAATTTCTGTGCTTCATCGTCAATACGAAGGTCCAAGGTATACAGTAAACCTGAAGTGAAGCATCGGAATCTAAATCTGTACTCACAGGAGAGGTTCTAAATATAGACCGTAAGAAGAATCAGTCCACTTGTACTTAAGTCGTCATTGTGCCTTTTGAATTTAATTCGGATGCAATTTCTGTGCTTCGTCGTCAATAAGAAGGTCCAAGGTAGACAGTAAACCTGAAGTGAAGAATCGGAATCTGCAACTGGACTCACAGGGAAGGTTCAAATCATAGAAAGTTAGAGTGTCAGTCCACTTGTACTTAAGTCGGCATTGTGCCTTTCGTACTAAATTCGGATGCAATTTCTGTGCTTCATCGTCAATAAGAAGTTCCAAGGTGTTCAGTAAACCTGAAGTGAAGAAGCGGAATCTAAAACTGGACTCACAGGAGGGGTGCCAAACATAGGCAGTAAGAAGAGGCAGTCCTCTTGTACTTAAGTCGTCAATGTGCCTTTTGAATTTAATTTGGATGCAATTTCTGTGCTTCATCGGCAATAAGAACGTCCAAGGTATACAGTAAACCTGAAGTGAAGCATCGGAATCTAAAACTGGACTCAGGAGAGGTTCAAATCATAGAAAGTTGAAGTGTTATTGCTCTTGTACTTAAGTCGGCATTGTGCGTTTTGTATTAAACTCGGAAGCAATTTCTGTGCTTCATCGGCAATAAGATGGTCCAAGGTATACAGTAAACCTGAAGTGAAGAATCGGAATCTACAACTGGACCCACAGGAGAGGTTTAAATCATCGAAAATTAGAGTGTCAGTCCTCTTCTACTTTAGTCGGCATTGTGCCTTATGTATTAAATTCGGATGCAATATCTGTGTTTCATTGTCAATTAGAAGCTCCAAGGTATACAGTAAACCTCAATTGAAGCATCGCAATCTAAAACCGGTCTCACAGGAGAGGTTTAAATCATAATAGTTAGAGTGTCATTCCTCTTGTACATAAGTCGGCATTGTGCCTTTTGTACTCAATTCGGATGCAATTTCTGTGCTTCATCGTCAACAAAAAGGTCCAATGTATACAGTAAACCTGAAGTGAAGAATTGGAATCCAAACCGGGTCTCACAGGAAAGGTTCTAAACATAGACAGTAAGAAGAATCAGTCCTCTTGTACTTAAGTCGGCATTGTGCCTTTTGTACTAAATTTGGATGCAATTTCTCTGATTCATCGTCAATAAGAAGGTCCAAAGTATACAGTAAACCTGAAGTGAAGAATCGGAATCTACAGCTGGACTCACAGGGAAGGTTCAAATCATAGAAAGTTAGAGTGACAGTCCACTTGTACTTAAGTCGGCATTGTGCCTTTTGTTCTAAATTCGGATGCAATATCTATGTTTCATCGTCAATAAGAAGGTCCAAGGTATACAGTAAACCTGAAGTGAAGCATCGCAATCTAAAACCGGTCTCACAGGAGAGGTTCTAAACATAGAATGTAAGAAGTGTCAGTCCTCTTGTACTTAAGTCGGCATTGTGCCTTTTCTATATAATTCGGATGCAATTTCTGTGTTTGATCATCAATAAGAAGGTCCAAGGGATACAGTAAACCTGAAGTGAAGCATCGGAATCTAAAACTGGACTCACAGGAGAGGTTCAAATAATAGAAAGTTTAAGTGTCAGTAATCTTGTACTTAAGTCGGGATTGTGCGTTTTGAATTTAATTCGGATGCAATTTCTGTGCTTCATCTTCAACAAGAAGGTCCAAGGTATACAGTAAACCTGAAGTGAAGCATCGGAATCCAAAACTGGACTCACAGGAGAGTTTCAAATCATAGAAAGTTAGAGTGTCATTCCTCTTGTTAATTAAGTCCGCATTGTGCCTTTTGTATTAAACTCGGATGCAATTTCTGTGCTTCATCGTCAATAAGAATGTCCAAGGTATACAGTAAACCTAAATTGAGGCATCGGAATCTAAAACCGGTCTCACAGGAGAGGTTTATATAACAAAAGTTAGAGTGTCAGTCCTCTTGTACTTAAGTCTACATTGTGCCTTTTGTACTTAATTCGGATGCAATTTCTGTGCTTCATCGTCAATACGAAGTTCCAAGGTATACAGTAAACCTGAAGTGAAGCATCGGAATCTAAAACTGGACTCACAGGAGAGATTCTAAATATAGACAGTAAGAAGAATCAGTCCTCTTGTACATAAGTCGGTATTGTGCCTTTTGTTCTGAATTCGGATGCAATTTCTGTGTTTCATCGTCAATAAGAAGGTCCAAGGTATACAGTAAACCTGAAGTGAAGAATAGCAATCTAAAACTGGTCTCACAGGAGAGGTTCTAAACATAGAATGTAAGAAGTGTCAGTATTCTTGTACTTAAGTACACATTGTGCCTTTTCTATTTAATTCGGATGCAATTTCTGTGTTTGATCATCAATAAGAAGTTCAAAGGGATACAGTAAACCTTAAGTGAAACATCGGAATCTAAAACTGGACTCACAGGAGAGGTTCAAATCGTAGAAAGTTAGAGTATCAGTCCTCTTGTACTTAAGTCGACATTGTGCTTTTTGAATTAAATTCAGATGCAATTTCTGTGTTTCATCGTCAATAAGAAGGTACAAGGTATACAGTAGACCTGAAGTGAAGCATCGCAATCTAAAACCGATCTCACAGGAGAGGTTCTAAACATAGAATGTAAGAAGTGTCAGTATTCTTGTACTTAAGTAGACATTGTGCCTTTTCTATTTAATTCGGATGCAATTTCTGTGTTTGATCATCAATAAGAAGTTCAAAGGGATACAGTAAACCTTAAGTGAAACATCGGAATCTAAAACTGGACTCACAGGAGAGGTTCAAATCATAGAAAGTTAAAGTGTCAGTCCTCCTGTACTTAAGTCGGCATTGTGCCTTTCGGACCAAATTCGGATGCAATTTCTGTGCTTCATCGTCAATACGAAGGTCCAAGGTATACAGTAAACCTGAAGTGAAGCATCGGAATCTAAATCTGTACTCACAGGAGAGGTTCTAAATATAGACAGTAAGAAGAATCAGTCCACTTGTACTTAAGTCGTCATTGTGCCTTTTGAATTTAATTCGGATGCAATTTCTGTGCTTCGTCGTCAATAAGAAGGTCCAAGGTAGACAGTAAACCTGAAGTGAAGAATCGGAATCTGCAACTGGACTCACAGGGAAGGTTCAAATCATAGAAAGTTAGAGTGTCAGTCCACTTGTACTTAAGTCGGCATTGTGCCTTTCGTACTAAATTCGGATGCAATTTCTGTGCTTCATCGTCAATAAGAAGTTCCAAGGTGTTCAGTAAACCTGAAGTGAAGAAGCGGAATCTAAAACTGGACTCACAGGAGGGGTGCCAAACATAGGCAGTAAGAAGAGGCAGTCCTCTTGTACTTAAGTCGTCAATGTGCCTTTTGAATTTAATTCGGATGCAATTTCTGTGCTTCATCGGCAATAAGAACGTCCAAGGTATACAGTAAACCTGAAGTGAAGCATCGGAATCTAAAACTGGACTCAGGAGAGGTTCAAATCATAGAAAGTTGAAGTGTTATTGCTCTTGTACTTAAGTCGGCATTGTGCGTTTTGTATTAAACTCGGATGCAATTTCTGTGCTTCATCGGCAATAAGATGGTCCAAGGTATACAGTAAACCTGAAGTGAAGAATCGGAATCTACAACTGGACCCACAGGAGAGGTTTAAATCATAGAAGATTAGAGTGTCAGTCCTCTTGTACTTTAGTCGGCATTGTGCCTTATGTATTAAATTCGGATGCAATATCTGTGTTTCATTGTCAATTAGAAGCTCCAAGGTATACAGTAAACCTCAATTGAAGCATCGCAATCTAAAACCGGTCTCACAGGAGAGGTTTAAATCATAAAAGTTAGAGTGTCAGTCCTCTTGTACTTAAGTCTACATTGTGCCTTTTGTACTTAATTCGGATGCAATTTCTGTGCTTCATCGTCAATACGAAGTTCCAAGGTATACAGTAAACCTGAAGTGAAGCATCGGAATCTAAAACTGGACTCACAGGAGAGATTCTAAATATAGACAGTAAGAAGAATCAGTCCTCTTGTACATAAGTCGGTATTGTGCCTTTTGTTCTGAATTCGGATGCAATTTCTGTGTTTCATCGTCAATAAGAAGGTCCAAGGTATACAGTAAACCTGAAGTGAAGAATAGCAATCTAAAACTGGTCTCACAGGAGAGGTTCTAAACATAGAATGTAAGAAGTGTCAGTCCTCTTCTACTTAAGTCGCGATTGTGCGTTTTGAATTTAATTCGGATGCAATTTCTGTGCTTCAACGGCAATAAGAACGTCCAAGGTATACAGTACACCTGAATTGAAACATCGGAATCTACAACTGGACTCACCGGGGTGGTTCAAATCGTAGAAAGTTAGAGTATCAGTCCTCTTGTACTTAAGTCGACATTGTGCTTTTTGAATTAAATTCAGATGCAATTTCTGTGTTTCATCGTCAATAAGAAGGTACAAGGTATACAGTAGACCTGAAGTGAAGCATCGCAATCTAAAACCGATCTCACTGGAGAGGTTCTAAACATAGAATGTAAGAAGTGTCAGTATTCTTGTACTTAAGTAGACATTGTGCCTTTTCTAATTAATTCGGATGCAATTTCTGTGTTTGATCATCAATAAGAAGTTCAAAGGGATACAGTAAACCTTAAGTGAAACATCGGAATCTAAAACTGGACTCACAGGAGAGGTTCAAATCATAGAAAGTTAAAGTGTCAGTCCTCCTGTACTTAAGTCGGCATTGTGCCTTTCGTACTAAATTCGGATGCAATTTCTGTGCTTCATCGTCAATACGAAGGTCCAAGGTATACAGTAAACCTGAAGTGAAGCATCGGAATCTAAATCTGTACTCACAGGAGAGGTTCTAAATATAGACAGTAAGAAGAATCAGTCCACTTGTACTTAAGTCGTCATTGTGCCTTTTGAATTTAATTCGGATGCAATTTCTGTGTTTCATTGTCAATAAGAAAGTCCAAGGGATACAGTAAAACTGAAGTGAAGCATCGGAATCTAAAACTGACCACACAATAGTGGTTCACATCATAGAAAGTTAGAGTGTCAGTCCTCTTGTACTTAAGTCGGCATTGTGCATTTTGTATTAAATTCATTTGCTATTTTTGTGTTTCATCATCAATAGGAAGGTCCAAGGGATACAGTAAACTTGAAGTGAAGCATCGGAATCTAAAACTGGACTCACAGGAGAGGTTCAAATCATAGAAAGTTAGAGTGTCAGTCGTCTTGTACTTAAGTCGGCATTGTGCATTTTGTATGAAATTCGGACGCAATTTCTGTGTTTCATCGTCAATGAGAAGGTCCAAGGGATTCAGTAAACCTGAAGTGAAGCATCGAAATCTAAAACTGGACTCACAGGTGAGGTTCAAGACATAGAAAGTTTGAGTGTCAGTCCTCTTGTACTTAAGTGGGCATTGTGCCTTTTGTATTAAATTCGGATGCAAATTCTGGGTTTCATCGTCAATAAGAAGGTCCAAGGTATACAGAAAACCTGAAGTGAAGCATCGGAACCTAAAACTGGAATCACAGAAGAAGTTCAAATCGTAGAAAGTTGGAGTGTCAGTCCGCTTGAACTTAAGTCGGCATTGTGCCTTTTGTATTAAATTCGGATGCAATTTCTGTGTTTCATCGTCAATAAGAAGGTCCAAGGTATACAGTAAACGTGAAGTGAAGCATCGGAATCTAAAACTGGAGTCACAGGTGAGGTTCAAATCATAGAAATTTAGAGTGTCAGTCCTCTTGTACTTAAGTCGGCATTGTGCCTTTTGTATTAAATTCGGATGCAATTTCTGTGTTTCATCGTCAATAAGAAGGTCCAAGGGTTAAAGCAAACCTAAAGTGAAGCATCGGAATCTAAAACTGGACTCACAGGAGAGGTTCATATCATAGAAAGTTAGAGTGTCAGTCCTCTTTTACTTAAGTCGGCATTGTGCCTTTTGTATTAAATTCGGATGCAATTTCTGTGTTTCATCGTCAATATGAAGGTCCAAGGAATACAGTAAACCTGAAGTGAAGCATCGGAATCCAAAACTGGACTCACAGGTGTGGTTCAAATCATAGAAAGTTAGAGTGTCAGTTCTCTTGTACTTAAGTCGGCATAGTGCCTTTTGTATTAAATTCGGATGCAATTTCTGTGTTTCATCGTCAATACGAAGGTCCAAGGGATACAGTAAACCTGAAGTGAAGCATCAGAATCTGAAACTGGACTCACAGGAGAGGTTCAAATAATAGAAAGTTGGAGTGTCAGTCCTCTTGTACTCAAGTCTGCATTGTGCCTTTTGAATTAAATTCGGATGCAATTTCTGCGTTTCATCGTCAATAAGATGGTCGAAGGGATACAGTAAACCTGAAGTGAAGCATCGGAATCTAAAACTGGACTCACAGGAGAGGTTCAAATCATAGAAAGTCAGAGTGTCAGTCCTTTTGTACTTAAGTCGGCATTGTGCGTTTTGTATTAATTTCGGATGCAATTTCTGTGTTTCATCGTCAATAAGAAGGTCCAAGGGATACAGTAAACCTGAAGTGAAGCCTCGGCAACAAAAACAGGACTCTCAGGAGAGGTTCAAATCAGAGAAAGTTAGAGTGTCAGTCCTCTTGTTCTTAAGTCGGCATTGTTCCTTTTTTATTAAAATCGGATGCAATTTCTGTGCTTCATCAACAATAAGAAGGTCCAAGGGGTACAGTAAACCTGAAGTGAAGCATCGGAATCTAAAACTGGAATCACAGAAGAAGTTCAAATCGAAGAAAGTTAGAGTGTCAGTCCGCTTGAACTTAAGTCGGCATTGTGCCTTTTGTATTAAATTCGGATGCAATTTCTGTGTTTCATCATCAATAAGAAGGTCCAAGGTATACAGTAAAGCTGAAGTGAAGCATCGGAATCTAAAACTGACCACACAATAGTGGTTCACATCATAGAAAGTTAGAGTGTCAGTCCTCTTGTACTTAAGTCGGCATTGTGCCTTTTGTATTAAATTCATATGCTATTTTTGTGTTTCATCATCAATAAGAAGGTCCAAGGGATACAGTAAACCTGAAGTGAAGCATCGGAATCTAAAACTGGACTCACAGGAGAGGTTCAAATCATAGAAAGTTAGAGTGTCAGTCATTTTGTACTTAAGTCGGCATTGTGCATTTTGTATGAAATTCGGATGCAATTTCTGTGTTTCATCGTCAATGAGAAGGTCCAAGGGATACAGTAAACCTGAAGTGAAGCATCGGAATCTAAAACTGGACTCACAGGAGTGGTTCAAATCATAGAAAGTTAGAGTGTCAGTCCTCTTGTACTTAAGTCGGCATTGTGCCTTTTGTATTAAATTCGGATGCAATTTCTGTGTTTCATCGTCAATAAGAAGGTCCAAGGAATTCAGTAAACCTCAAGTGAAGCATCGAAATCTAAAACTGGACTTACAGGTGAGGTTCAAATCATAGAAAGTTTGAGTGTCAGTCCTCTTGTACTTAAGTCGGCATTGTGCCTTTTGTATTAAATTCGGATGCAAATTCTGTGTTTCATCGTCAATAAGAAGGTCCAAGGGATACAGTAAACCTGAAGTGAAGCATCGGAATCTAAAACTGCAACACAATAGTGGTTCACATCATAGAAAGTTAGAGTGTCAGTCCTCTTGTACTTAAGTCGGCATTGTGCATTTTGTATGAAATTCGGATGCAATTTCTGTGTTTCATCGTCAATGAGAAGGTCCAAGGGATACAGTAAACCTGAAGTGAAACATCGGAATCTAAAACTGGACTCACAGGAGTGGTTCAAATCATAGAAAGTTAGAGTGTCGGTCCTCTTGTACTTAAATCGGAATTGTGCATTTTGTATTAAATTCGGATGCAATTTCTGTGTTTCATCGTCAATAAGAAGGTCCAAGGGATACAGTAAACCTGAAGTGAAGCATCGGAATCTAAAACTGACCACACAATAGTGGTTCACATCATAGAAATTTAGAGTGTCGGTCCTCTTGTACTTAAGTCGGCATTGTGCCTTTTGTATTAAATTCATATGCTATTTTTGTTTTTCATCATCAATAAGAAGGTCCAAGGGATACAGTAAACCTGAAGTGAAGCATCGGAATCTAAAACTGGACTCACAGGAGAGGTTCAAATCATAGAAAGTTAGAGTGTCAGTCCTCTTGTACTTAAGTCGGCATTGTGCATTTTGTATGAAATTCGGATGCAATTTCTGTGTTTCATCGTCAATGAGAAGGTCCAAGGGATACAGTAAACCTGAAGTGAAGCATCGGAATCTAAAACTGGACTAACAGGTGTGGTTCAAATCATAGAAAGTTAGAGTGTCAGTCCTCTTGTACTTAAGTCGGCATTGTGCCTTTAGTATTAAATTCGGATGCAATTTCTGTGTTTCATCGTCAATAAGAAGGTCCAAGGAATTCAGTAAACCTCAAGTGAAGCATCGAAATCTAAAACTGGACTTACAGGTGAGGTTCAAATCATAGAAAGTTTGAGTGTCAGTCCTCTTGTACTTAAGTCGGCATTGTGCCTTTTGTATTAAATTCGGATGCAAATTCTGTGTTTCATCGTCAATAAGAAGGTCCAAGGGATACAGAAAACCTGAAGTGAAGCATCGGAATCTAAAACTGGAATCACAGAAGAAGTTCAAATCGAAGAAAGTTAGAGTGTCAGTCCGCTTGAACTTAAGTCGGCATTGTGCCTTTTGTATTAAATTCGGATGCAATTTCTGTGTTACATCATCAATAAGAAGGACCAAGGTATACAGTAAACCTGAAGTGAAGCATCGGAATCTAAAACTGGAGTCACAGGTGAGGTTCAAATCATAGAAATTTAGAGTGTCAGTCCTCTTGTACTTAAGTCGGCATTGTGCCTTTTGTATTAAATTCGGATTCAATTTCTGTGTTTCATCGTCATAAGAAGGTCGAAGTGTTAAAGTAAACCTAAAGTGAGGCATCGGAATCTAAAACTGGACTCACAGGAGGGGTTCATATCATAGAAAGTTAGAGTGTCAGTCCTCTTTTACTTAAGTCGGCATTGTGCCTTTTGTATTAAATTCGGATGCAATTTCTGTGTTTCATCGTCAATGAGAAGGTCCAAGGGATACAGTAAACCTGAAGTGAAGCATCGGAATCTAAAACTGGACTCACAGGAGTGGTTCAAATCATAGAAAGTTAGAGTGTCAGTCCTCTTGTACTTAAGTCGGCATTGTGCCTTTTGTATTAAATTCGGATGCAATTTCTGTGTTTCATCGTCAATGAGAAGGTCCAAGGGATACAGTAAACCTGAAGTGAAGCTTCGGAATCTAAAACTGGACTCACAGGAGTGGTACAAATTATAGAAAGTTAGAGTGTCAGTCCTCTTGTACTTAAGTCGGCATTGTGCCTTTTGTATTAAATTCGGATGCAATTTCTGTGTTTCATCGTCAATAAGAAGGTCCAAGGAATTCAGTAAACCTCAAGTGAAGCATCGAAATCTAAAACTGGACTTACAGGTAAGGTTCAAATCATAGAAAGTTTGAGTGTCAGTCCTCTTGTACTTAAGTCGGCATTGTGCCTTTTGTATTAAATTCGGATGCAAATTCTGTGTTTCATCGTCAATACGAAGGTCCAAGGGATACAGAAAACCTGAAGTGAAGCATCGGAATCTAAAACTGGAATCACAGGAGAGGTTCAAATCACAGAAAGTCAGAGTGTCAGTCCTCTTGTACTTAAGTCGGCATTGTTCCTTTTTTATTAAAATCGGATGCAATTTCTGTGCTTCATCGTCAATAAGAAGGTCCAAGGGAAACAGAAAACCTGAAGTGAAGCATCGGAATCTAAAACTGGACTCACAGGAGAGGTTCAAATCAAAGAAAGTTAGAGTGTCCGTCCACTTGTACTTATGTCGGCATTGTGCCTTTTGTATTAAATTCGGATGCAATTTCTGTGTTTCATCGTCAATAAGAAGGTCCAAGGGATACAGTAAACCTGAAGTGAAGCATCGGAATCTAAAACTGGACTCACAGGAGTGGTTCAAATCATAGAAAGTTAGAGTGTCAGTCCTCTTGTACTTAAGTCGGCATTGTGCCTTTTGTATTAAATTCGGATGCAATTTCTGTGTTTGATCGTCAATAAGAAGGTCCAAGGAATTCAGTAAACCTCAAGTGAAGCATCGAAATCTAAAACTGGACTTACAGGTGAGGTTCAAATCATAGAAAGTTTGAGTGTCAGTCCTCTTGTACTTAAGTCGGCATTGTGCCTTTTGTATTAAATTCGGATGCAAATTCTGTGTTTCATCGTCAATAAGAAGGTCCAAGGGATACAGAAAACCTGAAGTGAAGCATCGGAATCTAAAACAGGAATCACAGAAGAAGTTCAAATCGAAGAAAGTTAGAGTGTCAGTCCGCTTGAACTTAAGACGGCATTGTGCCTTTTGTATTAAATTCGGATGCAATTTCTGTGTTTCATCATCAATAAGAAGGTCCAAGGTATACAGTAAACCTGAAGTGAAGCATCGGAATCTAAAACTGGAGTCACAGGTGAGGTTCAAATCATAGAAATTTAGAGTGTCAGTCCTCTTGTACTTAAATCGGAATTGTGCATTTTGTATTAAATTCGGATGCAATTTCTGTGTTTCATCGTAAATAAGAAGGTCCAAGGGATACAGTAAACCTGAAGTGAAGCATCGGAATCTAAAACTGACCACACAATAGTGGTTCACATCATAGAAAGTTAGAGTGTCAGTCCTCTTGTACTTAAGTCGGCATTGTGCCTTTTGTATTAAATTCATATGCTATTTTTGTGTTTCATCATCAATAAGAAGGTCCAAGGGATACAGTAAACCTGAAGTGAAGCATCGGAATCTAAAACTGGACTCACAGGAGAGGTTCAAATCATAGAAAGTTAGAGTGTCAGTCCTCTTGTACTTAAGTCGGGATTGTGCATTTTGTATGAAATTCGGATGCAATTTCTGTGTTTCATCGTCAATGAGAATGTCCAAGGGATTCAGTAAACCTGAAGTGAAGCATCGAAATCTAAAACTGGACTCACAGGTGAGGTTCAAATCATAGAAAGTTTGAGTGTCAGTCCTCTTGTACTTAAGTCGGCATTGTGCCTTTTGTATTAAATTCGGATGCAAATTCTGTGTTTCTTCGTCAATAAGATGGTCCAAGGGATACAGAAAACCTGAAGTGAAGCATCGGAATCTAAAACTGGAATCACAGAAGAAGTTCAAATCGTAGAAAGTTGGAGTGTCAGTCCGCTTGAACTTAAGTCGGCATTGTGCCTTTTGTGTTAAATTCGAATGCAATTTCTGTGTTTCATCGTCAATAAGAAGGTCCAAGGTATACAGTAAACCTGAAGTGAAGCATCGGAATCTAAAACTGGAGTCACAGGTGAGGTTCAAATCATAGAAATTTAGAGTGTCAGTCCTCTTGTACTTAAGTCGGCATTGTGCCTTTTGTATTAAATTCGGATGCAATTTCTGTGTTTCATCGTCAATAAGAAGGTCCAAGGGTTAAAGTAAAACTAAAGTGAAGCATCGGAATCTAAAACTGGACTCACAGGAGAGGTTCATATCATAGAAAGTTAGAGTGTCAGTCCTCTTTTACTTAAGTCGGCATTGTGCCTTTTGTATTAAATTCGGATGCAATTTCTGTGTTTCATCGTCAATATGAAGGTCCAAGGTATACAGTAAACCTGAAGTGAAGCATCGGAATCCAAAACTGGACTCACAGGTGTGGTTCAAATCATAGAAATGTAGAGTGTCAGTCCTCTTGTACTTAAGTCGGCATAGTGCCTTTTGTATTATATTCGGATGCAATTTCTGTGTTTCATCGTCAATAAGAAGGTCCACGGGATACAGTAAACCTGAAGTGAAGCATCAGAATCTGAAACTGGACTCACAGGAGAGGTTCAAATAATAGAAAGTTAGAGTGTCAGTCCTCTTGTACTTAAGTCGGCATTGTGCCTTTTGTATTAAATTCGGATGCAATTTCTGTGTTTCATCGTCAATACGAAGGTCCAAGGGATACAGTAAACCTGAAGTGAAGCATCGGAATCTAAAACTCGACTCACAGGAGATGTTAAAATCATAGAAAGTCAGAGTGTCAGTCCTCTTGTACTTAAGTCGGCATTGTGCGTTTTGTATTAATTTCGGATGCAATTTCTGTGTTTCATCGTCAATAAGAAGGTCCAAGGGATACAGTAAACCTGAAGTGAAGCCTCGGCAACAAAAACTGGACTCTCAGGAGAGGATCAAATCAGAGAAAGTTAGAGTGTCAGTCCTCTTGTTCTTAAGTCGGCATTGTTCCTTTTTTATTAAAATCGGATGCAATTTCTGTGCTTCATCGTCAATAAGAAGGTCCAAGGGGTACAGTAAACCTGAAGTGAAGCATCGGTATCCAAAACTGGACTCACAGGAGAGGTTCAAATCAGAGAAAGTTAGAGTCTCAGTCCTCTTGTACTTAAGTAGGCATTGTGCCTTTTGTATTAAAATCGGATGCAATTTCTGTGTTTCATCGTCAATAAGAAAGTCCAAGGGATACAGTAAACCTGAAGTGAAGCATCGGAATCTAAAACTGGACTCACAGGTGAGGTTCAAATCATAGAAAGTTAGAGTGTCTGTCCTCTTGTACTTAAATCGGCATTGTGCGTTTTGTTTTAAATTCGGATGCAATTTCTGTGTTTCATCGTCAATAAGAAGGTCCAAGGGATACAGTAAACCTGAAGTGAAGCATCGGAATCTAAAACTGGACTCACAGGAGAGGTTCAAATAATAGAAAATTAGAGTGTCAGTTCTCTTGTACTTAAGTCGGCATTGTGCCTTTTGTATTAAATTCGGATGCAATTTCTGTGTTTCATCGTCAATAAGAAGGTCCAAGGAATTCAGTAAACCTGAAGTGAAGCATCGAAATCTAAAACTGGACTCACAGGTGAGGTTCAAATCGTAGAAAGTTTGAGTGTCAGTCCTCTTGTACTTAAGTCGGCATTGTGCCTTTTGTATTAAATTCGGATGCAAATTCTGTGTTTCATCGTCAATAAGAAGGTCCAAGGGATACAGAAAACCTGAAGTGAAGCATCGGAATCTAAAACAGGAATCACAGAAGAAGTTCAAATCGAAGAAAGTTAGAGTGTCAGTCCGCTTGAACTTAAGTCGGCATTGTGCCTTTTGTATTAAATTCGGATGCAATTTCTGTGTTTCATCATCAATAAGAAGGTCCAAGGTATACAGTAAACCTGAAGTGAAGCATCGGAATCTAAAACTGGAGTCACAGGTGAGGTTCAAATCATAGAAATTTAGAGTGTCAGTCCTCTTGTACTTAAGTCGGCATTGTGCCTTTTGTATTAAATTCGGATTCAATTTCTGTGTTTCATCGTCAATAAGAAGGTCCAAGTGTTAAAGTAAACCTAAAGTGAGGCATCGGAATCTAAAACTGGACTCACAGGAGGGGTTCATATCATAGAAAGTTAGAGTGTCAGTCCTCTTTTACTTAAGTCGGCATTGTGCCTTTTGTATTAAATACGGATGCAATTTCTGTGTTTCATCGTCAATATGAAGGTCCAAGGTATACAGTAAACCTGAAGTGAAGCTTCAGAATCCAAAACTGGACTCACAGGTGTGGTTCAAATCATAGAAAGTAAGAGTGTCAGTCCTCTTGTACTTAAGTCGGCATAGTGCCTTTTGTATTAAATTCGGATGCAATTTCTGTGTTTCATCGTCAATAAGAAGGTCCAAGGGATACAGTAAACCTAAAGTGAAGCATCTGAATCTAAAACTGGACACACAGGAGGGGTTCATATCATAGAAAGTTAGAGTGTCAGTCCTCTTGTACTTAAGTCGGCATTGTGCCTTTTGTATTAAATTCGGAAGCAATTTCTGTGTTTCATCGTCAATAAGATGGTCCAAGGGATACAGAAAACCTGAAGTGAAGCATCGGAATCTAAAACTGGAATCACAGGAGAGGTTCAAATCAAAGAAAGTAAGAGTGTCAGTCCTCTTGAACTTAAGTCGGCATTGTGCCTTTTGTATTAAATTCGGATGCAATTTCTGTGTTTCATCGTCAATAAGAAGGTCCAAGGGATACAGTAAACCTGAAGTGAAGCATCGGAATCTAAAACTGGACTCACAGGAGAGGTTCAAATCATAGAAAGTCAGAGTGTCAGTCCTCTTGTACTTAAGCCGGCATTGTTCCTTTTTTATTAAAATCGGATGCAATTTCTGTGCTTCATCGTCAATAAGAAGGTCCAAGGGGTACAGTAAACCTGAAGTGAAGCATCGGTATCTAAAACTGGACTCACAGGAGAGGTTCAAATCAGAGAAAGTTAGAGTGTCAGTCCTCTAGTACCTAAGTCGCCATTGTGCCTTTTGTATTAAAATCGGATGCAATTTCTGTGTTTCATCGTCAATAAGAAAGTCCAAGGGATACAGTAAACCTGAAGTGAAGCATCGGAATCTAAAACTGGACTCACAGGTGAGGTTCAAATCATAGAAAGTTAGAGTGTCGGTCCTCTTGTACTTAAATCGGAATTGTGCATTTTGTATTAAATTCGGATGCAATTTCTGTGTTTCATCGTAAATAAGAAGGTCCAAGGGATACAGTAAACCTGAAGTGAAGCATCGGAATCTAAAACTGACCACACAATAGTGGTTCACATCATAGAAAGTTAGAGTGTCAGTCCTCTTGTACTTAAGTCGGCATTGTGCCTTTTGTATTAAATTCATATGCTATTTTTGTGTTTCATCATCAATAAGAAGGTCCAAGGGATACAGTAAACCTGAAGTGAAGCATCGGAATCTAAAACTGGACTCACAGGAGAGGTTCAAATCATAGAAAGTTAGAGTGTCAGTCCTCTTGTACTTAAGTCGGGATTGTGCATTTTGTATGAAATTCGGATGCAATTTCTGTGTTTCATCGTCAATGAGAATGTCCAAGGGATTCAGTAAACCTGAAGTGAAGCATCGAAATCTAAAACTGGACTCACAGGTGAGGTTCAAATCATAGAAAGTTTGAGTGTCAGTCCTCTTGTACTTAAGTCGGCATTGTGCCTTTTGTATTAAATTCGGATGCAAATTCTGTGTTTCTTCGTCAATAAGATGGTCCAAGGGATACAGAAAACCTGAAGTGAAGCATCGGAATCTAAAACTGGAATCACAGAAGAAGTTCAAATCGTAGAAAGTTGGAGTGTCAGTCCGCTTGAACTTAAGTCGGCATTGTGCCTTTTGTGTTAAATTCGAATGCAATTTCTGTGTTTCATCGTCAATAAGAAGGTCCAAGGTATACAGTAAACCTGAAGTGAAGCATCGGAATCTAAAACTGGAGTCACAGGTGAGGTTCAAATCATAGAAATTTAGAGTGTCAGTCCTCTTGTACTTAAGTCGGCATTGTGCCTTTTGTATTAAATTCGGATGCAATTTCTGTGTTTCATCGTCAATAAGAAGGTCCAAGGGTTAAAGTAAAACTAAAGTGAAGCATCGGAATCTAAAACTGGACTCACAGGAGAGGTTCATATCATAGAAAGTTAGAGTGTCAGTCCTCTTTTACTTAAGTCGGCATTGTGCCTTTTGTATTAAATTCGGATGCAATTTCTGTGTTTCTTCGTCAATATGAAGGTCCAAGGTATACAGTAAACCTGAAGTGAAGCATCGGAATCCAAAACTGGACTCACAGGTGTGGTTCAAATCATAGAAATGTAGAGTGTCAGTCCTCTTGTACTTAAGTCGGCATAGTGCCTTTTGTATTATATTCGGATGCAATTTCTGTGTTTCATCGTCAATAAGAAGGTCCACGGGATACAGTAAACCTGAAGTGAAGCATCAGAATCTGAAACTGGACTCACAGGAGAGGTTCAAATAATAGAAAGTTAGAGTGTCAGTCCTCTTGTACTTAAGTCGGCATTGTGCCTTTTGTATTAAATTCGGATGCAATTTCTGTGTTTCATCGTCAATACGAAGGTCCAAGGGATACAGTAAACCTGAAGTGAAGCATCGGAATCTAAAACTGGACTCACAGGAGATGTTAAAATCATAGAAAGTCAGAGTGTCAGTCCTCTTGTACTTAAGTCGGCATTGTGCGTTTTGTATTAATTTCGGATGCAATTTCTGTGTTTCATCGTCAATAAGAAGGTCCAAGGGATACAGTAAACCTGAAGTGAAGCCTCGGCAACAAAAACTGGACTCTCAGGAGAGGATCAAATCAGAGAAAGTTAGAGTGTCAGTCCTCTTGTTCTTAAGTCGGCATTGTTCCTTTTTTATTAAAATCGGATGCAATTTCTGTGCTTCATCGTCAATAAGAAGGTCCAAGGGGTACAGTAAACCTGAAGTGAAGCATCGGTATCCAAAACTGGACTCACAGGAGAGGTTCAAATCAGAGAAAGTTAGAGTCTCAGTCCTCTTGTACTTAAGTAGGCATTGTGCCTTTTGTATTAAAATCGGATGCAATTTCTGTGTTTCATCGTCAATAAGAAAGTCCAAGGGATACAGTAAACCTGAAGTGAAGCATCGGAATCTAAAACTGGACTCACAGGTGAGGTTCAAATCATAGAAAGTTAGAGTGTCTGTCCTCTTGTACTTAAATCTTCATTGTGCGTTTTGTTTTAAATTCGGATGCAATTTCTGTGTTTCATCGTCAATAAGAAGGTCCAAGGGATACAGTAAACCTGAAGTGAAGCATCGGAATCTAAAACTGGACTCACAGGAGAGGTTCAAATAATAGAAAATTAGAGTGTCAGTTCTCTTGTACTTAAGTCGGCATTGTGCCTTTTGTATTAAATTCGGATGCAATTTCTGTGTTTCATCGTCAATAAGAAGGTCCAAGGAATTCAGTAAACCTGAAGTGAAGCATCGAAATCTAAAACTGGACTCACAGGTGAGGTTCAAATCGTAGAAAGTTTGAGTGTCAGTCCTCTTGTACTTAAGTCGGCATTGTGCCTTTTGTATTAATTTCGGATGCAAATTCTGTGTTTCATCGTCAACAAGAAGGTCCAAGGGATACAGAAAACCTGAAGTGAAGCATCGGAATCTAAAACTGGAATCACAGAAGAAGTTCAAATCGAAGAAAGTTAGAGTGTCAGTCCGCTTGAACTTAAGTCGGCATTGTGCCTTTTGTATTAATTTCGGATGCAATTTCTGTGTTTCATCGTCAATCAGAAGGTCCAAGGGATACAGAAAACCTGAAGTGAAGCATCGGAATCTAAAACTGGAATCACAGGAGAGGTTCAAATCAAAGAAAGTTAGAGTGTCAGTCCTCTTGAACTTAAGTCGGCATTGTGCCTTTTGTATTAAATTCGGATGCAATTTCTGTGTTTCATCGTCAATAAGAAGGTCCAAGGGATATAGTAAACCTGAAGTGAAGCATCGGAATCTAAAACTGGACTCACAGGAGAGGTTCAAATCATAGAAAGTCAGAGTGTCAGTCCTCTTGTACTTAAGTCGGCATTGTGCGTTTTGTATTAATTTCGGATGCAATTTCTGTGTTTCATCGTCAATAATTAGGTCCAAGGGATACAGTAAACCTGAAGTGAAGCCTCGGCAACAAAAACTGGACTCTCAGGAGAGGTTCAAATCAGAGAAAGTTAGAATGTCAGTCCTCTTGTACTTAAGTCGGCATTGTTCCTTTTTTATTAAAATCGGATGCAATTTCTGTGCTTCATCGTCAATAAGAAGGTCCAAGGGGTACAGTAAACCTGAAGTGAAGCATCGGTATCTAAAACTGGACCCACAGGAGAGGTTCAAATCAGAGAAAGTTAGAGTGTCAGTCCTCTTGTACTTAAGTCGGCATTGTGCCTTTTGTATTATAATCGGATGCAATTTCTGTGTTTCATCGTCAATAAGAAAGTCCAAGGGATACAGTAAACCTGAAGTGAAGCATCGGAATCTAAAACTGGACTCACAGGTGAGGTTCAAATCATAGAAAGTTAGAGTGTCGGTCCTCTTGTACTTAAATCGGAATTGTGCATTTTGTATTAAATTCGGATGCAATTTCTGTGTTTCATCGTCAATAAGAAGGTCCAAGGGATACAGTAAACCTGAAGTGAAGCATCGGAATCTAAAACTGACCACACAATAGTGGTTCACATCATAGAAAGTTAGAGTGCCAGTCCTCTTGTACTTAAGTCGGCATTGTGCCTTTTGTGTTAAATTCGAACGCAATTTCTGTGTTTCATCGTCAACAAGAAGGTCCAAGGGATACAGAAAACCTGAAGTGAAGCATCGGAATCTAAAACTGGAATCACAGAAGAAGTTCAAATCGAAGAAAGTTAGAGTGTCAGTCCGCTTGAACTTAAGTCGGCATTGTGCCTTTTGTATTAATTTCGGATGCAATTTCTGTGTTTCATCGTCAATCAGAAGATCCAAGGGATACAGAAAACCTGAAGTGAAGCATCGGAATCTAAAACTGGAATCACAGGAGAGGTTCAAATCAAAGAAAGTTAGAGTGTGAGTCCTCTTGAACTTAAGTCGGCATTGTGCCTTTTGTATTAAATTCGGATGCAATTTCTGTGTTTCATCGTCAATAAGAAGGTCCACGGGATACAGTAAACCTGAAGTGATGCATCAGAATCTGAAACTGGACTCACAGGAGAGGTTCAAATAATAGAAAGTTAGAGTGTCAGTCCTCTTGTACTTTAGTCGGCATTGTGCCTTTTGTTTTAAATTCGGATGCAATTTCTGTGTTTCATCGTCAATACGAAGGTCCAAGGGATACAGTAAACCTGAAGTGAAGCATCGGAATCTAAAACTGGACTCACAGGAGAGGTTAAAATCATAGAAAGTCAGAGTGTCAGTCCTCTTGTACTTAAGTCGGCATTGTGCGTTTTGTATTAATTTCGGATGCAATTTCTGTGTTTCATCGTCAATAAGAAGGTCCAAGGGATACAGTAAACCTGAAGTGAAGCCTCGGCAACAAAAACTGGACTCTCAGGAGAGGATCAAATCAGAGAAAGTTAGAGTGTCAGTCCTCTTGTTCTTAAGTCGGCATTGTTCCTTTTTTATTAAAATCGGATGCAATTTCTGTGCTTCATCGTCAATAAGAAGGTCCAAGGGGTACAGTAAACCTGAAGTGAAGCATCGGTATCTAAAACTGGACTCACAGGAGAGGTTCAAATCAGAGAAAGTTAGAGTCTCAGTCCTCTTGTACTTAAGTCGGCATTGTGCCTTTTGTATTAAAATCGGATGCAATTTCTGTGTTTCATCGTCAATAAGAAGGTCCAAGGGATACAGTAAACCTGAAGTGAAGCATCGGAATCTAAAACTGGACTCACAGGAGAGGTTCAAATCATAGAAAGTCAGAGTGTCAGTCCTCTTGTACTTAAGTCGGCATTGTGCGTTTTGTATTAATTTCGGATGCAATTTCTGTGTTTCATCGTCAATAAGAAGGTCCAAGGGATACAGTAAACCTGAAGTGAAGCCTCGGCAACAAAAACTGGACTCTCAGGAGAGGTTCAAATCAGAGAAAGTTAGAGTGTCAGTCCTCTTGTACTTAAGTCGGCATTGTTCCTTTTTTATTAAAATTGGATGCAATTTCTGTGCTTCATCGTCAATAAGAAGGTCCAAGGGGTACAGTAAACCTGAAGTAAAGTATCGGTATCTAAAACTGGACTCACAGGAGAGGTTCAAATCAGAGAAAGTTAGAGTGTCAGTCCTCTTGTACTTAAGTCGGCATTGTGCCTTTTGTATTATAATCGGATGCAATTTCTGTGTTTCATCGTCAATAAGAAAGTCCAAGGGATACAGTAAACCTGAAGTGAAGCATCGGAATCTAAAACTGGACTCACAGGTGAGGTTCAAATCATAGAAAGTTAGAGTGTCGGTCCTCTTGTACTTAAATCGGAATTGTGCATTTTGTACTAAATTCGGATGCAATTTCTGTGTTTCATCGTCAATAAGAAGGTCCAAGGGATACAGTAAACCTGAAGTGAAGCATCGGAATCCAAAACTGACCACACAATAGTGGTTCACATCATAGAAAGTTAGAGTGTCAGTCCTCTTGTACTTAAGTCGGCATTGTGCCTTTTGTATTAAATTCATATGCAATTTTTGTGTTTCATCATCAATAAGAAGGTCCAAGGGATACAGTAAACCAGAAGTGAAGCATCGGAATCTAAAACTGGACTCACAGGAGAGGTTCAAATCATAGAAAGTTAGAGTGTCAGTCCTCTTGTACTGAAGTCGGCATTGTGCATTTTGTATGAAATTCGGATGCAATTTCTGTGTTTCATCGTCAATGAGAAGGTCCAAGGGATTCAGTAAACCTGAAGTGAAGCATCGAAATCTAAAACTGGACTCACAGGTGAGGTTCAAATCATAGTAAGTGTGAGTGTCAGTCCTCTTGTACTTAAGTCGGCATTGTGCCTTTTGTATTAAATTCGGATGCAAATTCTGTGTTTCATCGTTAATAAGAAGGTCAAAGGAATACAGAAAACCTGAAGTGAAGCATCGGAATCTAAAACTGGAATCACAGAAGAAGTTCAAATCGTAGAAAGTGGGAGTGTCAGTCCGCTTGAACTTAAGTCGGCATTGTGCCTTTTGTGTTACATTCGGATGCAAATTCTGTGTTTCATCGTCAATAAGAAGGTCCAAGGTATACAGTAAACCTGAAGTGAAGCATCGGAATCTAAAACTGGAGTCACAGGTGAGGTTCAAATCATAGAAATTTAGAGTGTCAGTCCTCTTGTACTTAAGTCGGCATTGTGCCTTTTGTATTAAATTCGGATGCAATTTCTGTGTTTCATCGTCAATAAGAAGGTCCAAGGGTTAAAGTAAACCTAAAGTGAAGCATCGGAATCTAAAAAAGGACTCACAACGGATGTTCATATCATAGAAAGTTAGAGTGTCAGTCCTCTTTTACTTAAGTCGGCATTGTGCCTTTTGTATTAAATCCGGAAGCAATTTCTGTGTTTCATCGTCAATATGAAGGTCCAAGGTATACAGTAAACCTGAAGTGAAGCATCGGAATCCAAAACTGGAATCACAGATGTGGTTCAAATCATAGAAAGTTAGAGTGTCAGTCCTCTTGCACTTAAGTCGGCATAGTGCCTTTTGTATTAAATTCGGATGCAATTTCTGTGTTTCATCGTCAATAAGAAGGTCCAAGGGATACAGTAAACCTGAAGTGAAGCCTCGGCAACAAAAACTGGACTCTCAGGAGAGGTTCAAATCAGAGAAAGTTAGAGTGTCAGTCCTCTTGTTCTTAAGTCGGCATTGTTCCTTTTTTATTAAAATCGGATGCAATTTCTGTGCTTCATCGTCAATAAGAAGGTCCAAGGGGTACAGTAAACCTGAAGTGAAGCATCGGTATCTAAAACTGGACTCACAGGAGAGGTTCAAATCAGAGAAAGGTAGAGTGTCAGTCCTCTTGTACTTAAGTCGGCATTGTGCCTTTTGTATTAAAATCGGATGCAATTTCTGTGTTTCATCGTCAATAAGAAAGTCCAAGGGATACAGTAAACCTGAAGTGAAGCATCGGAATCTAAAACTGGACTCACAGGTGAGGTTCAAATCATAGAAAGTTAGAGTGTCGGTCCTCTTGTACTTAAATCGGCATTGTGCATTTTGTATTAAATTCGGATGCAATTTCTGTGTTTCATCGTCAATAAGAAGGTCCAATGAATTCAGTAAACCTCAAGTGAAGCATCGAAATCTAAAACTGGACTCACAGGTGAGGTTCAAATCATAGAAAGTTTGAGTGTCAGTCCTCTTGTACTTAAGTCGGCATTGTGCCTTTTGTATTAAATTCGGATGCAAATTCTGTGTTTCATCGTCAATAAGAAGGTCCAAGGGATACAGAAAACCAGAAGTGAAGCATCGGAATCTAAAACTGGAATCACAGAAGAAGTTCAAATCGAAGAAAGTTAGAGTGTCAGTCCGCTTGAACTCAAGTCGGCATTGTGCCTTTTGTATTAAATTCGGATGCAATTTCTGTGTTTCATCATCAATAAGAAGGTCCAAGGTATACAGTAAACCTGAAGTGAAGCATCGGAATCTAAAACTGGAGTCATAGGTGAGGTTCAAATCGTAGAAATTTAGAGTGTCAGTCCTCTTGTACTTAAGTCGGCATTGTGCCTTTTGTATTAAATTCGGATTCAATTTCTGTGTTTCGTCGTCAATAAGAAGGTCCAAGGGTTAAAGTAAACCTAAAGTGAGGCATCGGAATCTAAATCTAGATTCACAGGAGGGGTTCATATCATAGAAAGTTTGAGTGTGAGTCCTCTTTTACTTAAGTCGGCATTGTGCCTTTTGTATTAAATTCGGATGCAATTTCTGTTTTTCATCGTCAATATGAAGATCCAAGGTATACAGTAAACCTGAAGTGAAGCAACAGAATCCAAAACTGGACTCACAGGTGTGGTTCAAATCATAGAAAGTGAGAGTGTCAGCCCTCTTGTACTTAAGTCGGCACAGTGCCTTTTGTATTAAATTCGGATGCAATTTCTGTGTTTCTTCGTCAATAAGAAGGTCCAAGGGATACAGTAAACCTAAAGGGAAGCATCGGAATCTAAAACTGGACTCACAGGAGGGGTTCATATCATTGAAAGTTAGAGTGTCAGTCCTCTTGTACTTAAGTCGGCATTGTGCCTTTTGTATTAAATTCGGAAGCAATTTCTGTGTTTCATCGTCAATAAGAAGGTCCAAGGGATACAGAAAACCTGAAGTGAAGCATCGGAATCTAAAACTGGAATCACAGGAGAGGTTCAAATCAAAGAAAGTTAGAGTGTCATTCCTCCTGAACTTAAGTCGGCATTGTGCCTTTTGTATTAAATTCGGATGCAATTTCTGTGTTTCATCGTCAATAAGAAGGTCCAAGGGATACAGTAAACCTGAAGTGAAGCATCGGAATCTAAAACTGGACTCACAGGAGAGGTTCAAATCATAGCAGGTCAGAGTGTCAGTCCTCTTGTACTTAAGTCGACATTGTTCCTTTTTTATTAAAATCGGATGCAATTTCTGTGCTTCATCGTCAATAAGAAGGTCCAAGGGGTACAGTAAACCTGAAGTGAAGCATCGGTATCTAAAACTGGACTCACAGGAGAGGTTCAAATCAGAGAAAGTTAGAGTGTCAGTCCTCTTGTACTTAAGTCGGCATTGTGCCTTTTGTATTAAAATCGGATGCAATTTCTGTGTTTCACCGTCAATAAGAAAGTCCAAGGGATACAGTAAACCTGAAGTGAAGCATCGGAATCTAAAACTGGACTCACAGGTGAGGTTCAAATCATAGAAAGTTAGAGTGTCGGTCCTCTCGTACTTAAATCGGAATTGTGCATTTTGTATTAAATTCGGATGCAATTTCTGTGTTTCATCGTCAATAAGAAGGTCCAAGGGATACAGTAAACCTGAAGTGAAGCATCGGAATCTAAAACTGACCACACAATAGTGGTTCACATCATAGAAAGTTAGAGTGTCAGTCCTCTTGAACTTAAGTCGGCATTGTGCTTTTGTGTTAAATTCGAATGCAATTTCTGTGTTTCATCGTCAATAAGAAGGTCCAAGGTATACAGTAAACCTGAAGTGAAGCATCGGAATCTAAAACTGGAGTCACAGGTGAGGTTCAAATCATGGAAATTGAGAGTGTCAGTCCTCTTGTACTTAAGTCGGCATTGTGCCTTTTGTATTAAATTCGGATGCAATTTCTGTGTTTCATCGTCAATAAGAAGGTCCAAGGAATTCAGTAAACCTGAAGTGAAGCATCGAAATCTAAAACTGGACTGACAGGTGAGGTTCAAATCGTAGAAAGTTTGAGTGTCAGTCCTCTTGTACTTAAGTCGGCATTGTGCCTTTTGTATTAATTTCGGATGCAAATTCTGTGTTTCATCGTCAAAGAGAAGGTCCAAGGGATACAGAAAACCTGAAGTGAAGCATCGGAATCTAAAACTGGAATCACAGAAGAAGTTCAAATCGAAGAAAGTTAGAGTGTCAGTCCGCTTGAACTTAAGTCGGCATTGTGCCTTTTGTATTAATTTCGGGTGCAATTTCTGTGTTTCATCGTCAATCAGAAGGTCCAAGGGAAACAGAAAACCTGAAGTGAAGCATCGGAATCTAAAACTGGAATCACAGGAGAGGTTCAAATCAAAGAAAGTTAGAGTGTCAGTCCTCTTGAACTTAAGTCGGCATTGTGCCTTTTGTATTAAATTCGGATGCAATTTCTGTGTTTCATCGTCAATAAGAAGGTCCAAGGGATACAGTAAACCTGAAGTGAAGCATCGGAATCTAAAACTGGACTCACAGGAGAGGTTCAAATCATAGAAAGTCAGAGTGTCAGTCCTCTTGTACTTAAGTCGGCATTGTGCGTTTTGTATTAATTTCGGATGCAATTTCTGTGTTTCATCGTCAATAAGAAGGTCCAAGGGATACAGTAAACCTGAAGTGATGCCTCGGCAACAAAAACTGGACTCTCAGGAGAGGTTCAAATCAGAGAAAGTTAGAGTGTCAGTCCTCTTGTACTTAAGTCGGCATTGTTCCTTTTTTATTAAAATTGGATTCAATTTCTGTGCTTCATCGTCAATAAGAAGGTCCAAGGGGTACAGTAAACCTGAAGTGAAGTATCGGTATCTAAAACTGGACTCACAGGAGAGGTTCAAATCAGAGAAAGTTAGAGTGTCAGTCCTCTTGTACTTAAGTCGGCATTGTGCCTTTTGTATTATAATCGGATGCAATTTCTGTGTTTCATCGTCAATAAGAAAGTCCAAGGGATACAGTAAACCTGAAGTGAAGCATCGGAATCTAAAACTGGACTCACAGGTGAGGTTCAAATCATAGAAAGTTAGAGTGTCGGTCCTCTTGTACTTAAATCGGAATTGTGCATTTTGTACTAAATTCGGATGCAATTTCTGTGTTTCATCGTCAATAAGAAGGTCCAAGGGATACAGTAAACCTGAAGTGAAGCATCGGAATCCAAAACTGACCACACAATAGTGGTTCACATCATAGAAAGTTAGAGTGTCAGTCCTCTTGTACTTAAGTCGGCATTGTGCCTTTTGTATTAAATTCATATGCAATTTTTGTGTTTCATCATCAATAAGAAGGTCCAAGGGATACAGTAAACCTGAAGTGAAGCATCGGAATCTAAAACTGGACTCACAGGAGAGGTTCAAATCATAGAAAGTTAGAGTGTCAGTCCTCTTGTACTGAAGTCGGCATTGTGCATTTTGTATGAAATTCGGATGCAATTTCTGTGTTTCATCGTCAATGAGAAGGTCCAAGGGATTCAGTAAACCTGAAGTGAAGCATCGAAATCTAAAACTGGACTTACAGGTGAGGTTCAAATCATAGTAAGTGTGAGTGTCAGTCCTCTTGTACTTAAGTCGGCATTGTGCCTTTTGTATTAAATTCGGATGCAAATTCTGTGTTTCATCGTTAATAAGAAGGTCCAAGGAATACAGAAAACCTGAAGTGAAGCATCGGAATCTAAAACTGGAATCACAGAAGAAGTTCAAATCGTAGAAAGTTGGAGTGTCAGTCCGCTTGAACTTAAGTCGGCATTGTGCCTTTTGTGTTACATTCGGATGCAAATTCTGTGTTTCATCGTCAATAAGAAGGTCCAAGGTATACAGTAAACCTGAAGTGAAGCATCGGAATCTAAAACTGGAGTCACAGGTGAGGTTCAAATCATAGAAATTTAGAGTGTCAGTCCTCTTGTACTTAAGTCGGCATTGTGCCTTTTGTATTAAATTCGGATGCAATTTCTGTGTTTCATCGTCAATAAGAAGGTCCAAGGGTTAAAGTAAACCTAAAGTGAAGCATCGGAATCTAAAACTGGACTCACAACGGATGTTCATATCATAGAAAGTTAGAGTGTCAGTCCTCTTTTACTTAAGTCGGCATTGTGCCTTTTGTATTAAATCCGGAAGCAATTTCTGTGTTTCATCGTCAATATGAAGGTCCAAGGTATACAGTAAACCTGAAGTGAAGCATCGGAATCCAAAACTGGAATCACAGATGTGGTTCAAATCATAGAAAGTTAGAGTGTCAGTCCTCTTGCACTTAAGTCGGCATAGTGCCTTTTGTATTAAATTCGGATGCAATTTCTGTGTTTCATCGTCAATAAGAAGGTCCAAGGGATACAGTAACCCTGAAGTGAAGCATCAGAATCTGAAACTGGACTCACAGGAGAGGTTCAAATAATAGAAAGTTAGAGTGTCAGTCCACTTGTACTTAAGTCGGCATTGTGCCTTTTGTATTAAATTCGGATGCAATTATTGTGTTTCATCGTCAATACGAAGGTCCAAGGGATACAGTAAACCTGAAGTGAAGCATCGGAATCTAAAACTGGACTCACAGGAGAGGTTCAAATCATAGAAAGTCAGAGTGTCAGTCCTCTTGTACTTAAGTCGGCATTGTGCGTTTTGTATTAATTTCGGATGCAATTTCTGTGTTTCATCGTCAATAAGAAGGTCCAAGGGATACAGTAAACCTGAAGTGAAGCCTCGGCAACAAAAACTGGACTCTCAGGAGAGGTTCAAATCAGAGAAAGTTAGAGTGTCAGTCCTCTTGTTCTTAAGTCGGCATTGTTCCTTTTTTATTAAAATCGGATGCAATTTCTGTGCTTCATCGTCAATAAGAAGGTCCAAGGGGTACAGTAAACCTGAAGTGAAGCATCGGTATCTAAAACTGGACTCACAGGAGAGGTTCAAATCAGAGAAAGGTAGAGTGTCAGTCCTCTTGTACTTAAGTCGGCATTGTGCCTTTTGTATTAAAATCGGATGCAATTTCTGTGTTTCATCGTCAATAAGAAAGTCCAAGGGATACAGTAAACCTGAAGTGAAGCATCGGAATCTAAAACTGGACTCACAGGTGAGGTTCAAATCATAGAAAGTTAGAGTGTCGGTCCTCTTGTACTTAAATCGGCATTGTGCATTTTGTATTAAATTCGGATGCAATTTCTGTGTTTCATCGTCAATAAGAAGGTCCAAGGAATTCAGTAAACCTCAAGTGAAGCATCGAAATCTAAAACTGGACTCACAGGTGAGGTTCAAATCATAGAAAGTTTGAGTGTCAGTCCTCTTGTACTTAAGTCGGCATTGTGCCTTTTGTATTAAATTCGGATGCAAATTCTGTGTTTCATCGTCAATAAGAAGGTCCAAGGGATACAGAAAACCTGAAGTGAAGCATCGGAATCTAAAACTGGAATCACAGAAGAAGTTCAAATCGAAGAAAGTTAGAGTGTCAGTCCGCTTGAACTTAAGTCGGCATTGTGCCTTTTGTATTAAATTCGGATGCAATTTCTGTGTTTCATCATCAATAAGAAGGTCCAAGGTATACAGCAAACCTGAAGTGAAGCATCGGAATCTAAAACTGGAGTCACAGGTGAGGTTCAAATCGTAGAAATTTAGAGTGTCAGTCCTCTTGTACTTAAGTCGGCATTGTGCCTTTTGTATTAAATTCGGATTCAATTTCTGTGTTTCGTCGTCAATAAGAAGGTCCAAGGGTTAAAGTAAACCTAAAGTGAGGCATCGGAATCTAAATCTGGATTCACAGGAGGGGTTCATATCATAGAAAGTTTGAGTGTCAGTCCTCTTTTACTTAAGTCGGCATTGTGCCTTTTGTATTAAATTCGGATGCAATTTCTGTTTTTCATCGTCAATATGAAGGTCCAAGGTATACAGTAAACCTGAAGTGAAGCAACAGAATCCAAAACTGGACTCACAGGTGTGGTTCAAATCATAGAAAGTAAGAGTGTCAGCCCTCTTGTACTTAAGTCGGCATAGTGCCTTTTGTATTAAATTCGGATGCAATTTCTGTGTTTCTTCGTCAATAAGAAGGTCCAAGGGATACAGTAAACCTAAAGTGAAGCATCGGAATCTAAAACTGGACTCACAGGAGGGGTTCATATCATTGAAAGTTAGAGTGTCAGTCCTCTTGTACTTAAGTCGGCATTGTGCCTTTTGTATTAAATTCGGAAGCAATTTCTGTGTTTCATCGTCAATAAGAAGGTCCAAGGGATACAGAAAACCTGAAGTGAAGCATCGGAATCTAAAACTGGAATCACATGAGAGGTTCAAATCAAAGGAAGTTAGAGTGTCATTCCTCCTGAACTTAAGTCGGCATTATGCCTTTTGTATTAAATTCGGATGCAATTTCTGTGTTTCATCGTCAATAAGAAGGTCCAAGGGATACAGTAAACCTGAAGTGAAGCATCGGAATCTAAAACTGGACTCACAGGAGAGGTTCAAATCATAGCAGGTCAGAGTGTCAGTCCTCTTGTACTTAAGTCGACATTGTTCCTTTTTTATTAAAATCGGATGCAATTTCTGTGCTTCATCGTCAATAAGAAGGTCCAAGGGGTACAGTAAACCTGAAGTGAAGCATCGGTATCTAAAACTGGACTCACAGGAGAGGTTCAAATCAGAGAAAGTTAGAGTGTCAGTCCTCTTGTACTTAAGTCGGCACTGTGCCTTTTGTATTAAAATCGGATGCAATTTCTGTGTTTCACCGTCAATAAGAAAGTCCAAGGGATACAGTAAACCTGAAGTGAAGCATCGGAATCTAAAACTGGAATCACAGAAGAAGTTCAAAACGTAGAAAGTTGGAGTGTCAGTCCGCTTGAACTTAAGTCGGCATTGTGCCTTTTGTGTTACATTCGGATGCAAATTCTGTGTTTCATCGTCAATAAGAAGGTCCAAGGTATACAGTAAACCTGAAGTGAAGCATCGGAATCTAAAACTGGAGTCACAGGTGAGGTTCAAATCATAGAAATTTAGAGTGTCAGTCCTCTTGTACTTAAGTCGGCATTGTGCCTTTTGTATTAAATTCGGATGCAATTTCTGTGTTTCATCGTCAATAAGAAGGTCCAAGGGTTAAAGTAAACCTAAAGTGAAGCATCGGAATCTAAAACTGGACTCACAACGGATGTTCATATCATAGAAAGTTAGAGTGTCAGTCCTCTTTTACTTAAGTCGGCATTGTGCCTTTTGTATTAAATCCGGAAGCAATTTCTGTGTTTCATCGTCAATATGAAGGTCCAAGGTATACAGTAAACCTGAAGTGAAGCATCGGAATCCAAAACTGGAATCACAGATGTGGTTCAAATCATAGAAAGTTAGAGTGTCAGTCCTCTTGCACTTAAGTCGGCATAGTGCCTTTTGTATTAAATTCGGATGCAATTTCTGTGTTTCATCGTCAATAAGAAGGTCCAAGGGATACAGTAACCCTGAAGTGAAGCATCAGAATCTGAAACTGGACTCACAGGAGAGGTTCAAATAATAGAAAGTTAGAGTGTCAGTCCACTTGTACTTAAGTCGGCATTGTGCCTTTTGTATTAAATTCGGATGCAATTTCTGTGTTTCATCGTCAATACGAAGGTCCAAGGGATACAGTAAACCTGAAGTGAAGCATCGGAATCTAAAACTGGACTCACAGGAGAGGTTCAAATCATAGAAAGTCAGAGTGTCAGTCCTCTTGTACTTAAGTCGGCATTGTGCGTTTTGTATTAATTTCGGATGCAATTTCTGTGTTTCATCGTCAATAAGAAGGTCCAAGGGATACAGTAAACCTGAAGTGAAGCCTCGGCAACAAAAACTGGACTCTCAGGAGGGGTTCAAATCAGAGAAAGTTAGAGTGTCAGTCCTCTTGTTCTCAAGTCGGCATTGTTCCTTTTTTATTAAAATCGGATGCAATTTCTGTGCTTCATCGTCAATAAGAAGGTCCAAGGGGTACAGTAAACCTGAAGTGAAGCATCGGTATCTAAAACTGGACTCACAGGAGAGGTTCAAATCAGAGAAAGGTAGAGTGTCAGTCCTCTTGTACTTAAGTCGGCATTGTGCCTTTTGTATTAAAATCGGATGCAATTTCTGTGTTTCATCGTCAATAAGAAAGTCCAAGGGATACAGTAAACCTGAAGTGAAGCATCGGAATCTAAAACTGGACTCACAGGTGAGGTTCAAATCATAGAAAGTTAGAGTGTCGGTCCTCTTGTACTTAAATCGGCATTGTGCATTTTGTATTAAATTCGGATGCAATTTCTGTGTTTCATCGTCAATAAGAAGGTCCAAGGAATTCAGTAAACCTCAAGTGAAGCATCGAAATCTAAAACTGGACTCACAGGTGAGGTTCAAATCATAGAAAGTTTGAGTGTCAGTCCTCTTGTACTTAAGTCGGCATTGTGCCTTTTGTATTAAATTCGGATGCAAATTCTGTGTTTCATCGTCAATAAGAAGGTCCAAGGGATACAGAAAACCTGAAGTGAAGCATCGGAATCTAAAACTGGAATCACAGAAGAAGTTCAAATCGAAGAAAGTTAGAGTGTCAGTCCGCTTGAACTTAAGTCGGCATTGTGCCTTTTGTATTAAATTCGGATGCAATTTCTGTGTTTCATCATCAATAAGAAGGTCCAAGGTATACAGCAAACCTGAAGTGAAGCATCGGAATCTAAAACTATAGTCACAGGTGAGGTTCAAATCGTAGAAATTTAGAGTGTCAGTCCTCTTGTACTTAAGTCGGCATTGTGCCTTTTGTATTAAATTCGGATTCAATTTCTGTGTTTCGTCGTCAATAAGAAGGTCCAAGGGTTAAAGTAAACCTAAAGTGAGGCATCGGAATCTAAATCTGGATTCACAGGAGGGGTTCATATCATAGAAAGTTTGAGTGTCAGTCCTCTTTTACTTAAGTCGGCATTGTGCCTTTTGTATTAAATTCGGATGCAATTTCTGTTTTTCATCGTCAATATGAAGGTCCAAGGTATACAGTAAACCTGAAGTGAAGCAACAGAATCCAAAACTGGACTCACAGGTGTGGTTCAAATCATAGAAAGTAAGAGTGTCAGCCCTCTTGTACTTAAGTCGGCATAGTGCCTTTTGTATTAAATTCGGATGCAATTTCTGTGTTTCTTCGTCAATAAGAAGGTCCAAGGGATACAGTAAACCTAAAGTGAAGCATCGGAATCTAAAACTGGACTCACAGGAGGGGTTCATATCATTGAAAGTTAGAGTGTCAGTCCTCTTGTACTTAAGTCGGCATTGTGCCTTTTGTATTAAATTCGGAAGCAATTTCTGTGTTTCATCGTCAATAAGAAGGTCCAAGGGATACAGAAAACCTGAAGTGAAGCATCGGAATCTAAAACTGGAATCACATGAGAGGTTCAAATCAAAGAAAGTTAGAGTGTCATTCCTCCTGAACTTAAGTCGGCATTGTGCCTTTTGTATTAAATTCGGATGCAATTTCTGTGTTTCATCGTCAATAAGAAGGTCCAAGGGATACAGTAAACCTGAAGTGAAGCATCGGAATCTAAAACTGGACTCACAGGAGAGGTTCAAATCATAGCAGGTCAGAGTGTCAGTCCCCTTGTACTTAAGTCGACATTGTTCCTTTTTTATTAAAATCGGATGCAATTTCTGTGCTTCATCGTCAATAAGAAGGTCCAAGGGGTACAGTAAACCTGAAGTGAAGCATCGGTATCTAAAACTGGACTCACAGGAGAGGTTCAAATCAGAGAAAGTTAGAGTGTCAGTCCTCTTGTACTTAAGTCGGCATTGTGCCTTTTGTATTAAAATCGGATGCAATTTCTGTGTTTCACCGTCAATAAGAAAGTCCAAGGGATACAGTAAACCTGAAGTGAAGCATCGGAATCTAAAACTGGACTCACAGGTGAGGTTCAAATCATAGAAAGTTAGAGTGTCGGTCCTCTCGTACTTAAATCGGAATTGTGCATTTTGTATTAAATTCGGATGCAATTTCTGTGTTTCATCGTCAATAAGAAGGTCCAAGGGATACAGTAAACCTGAAGTGAAGCATTGGAATCTAAAACTGACCACACAATAGTGGTTCACATCATAGAAAGTTAGTGTGTCAGTCCTCTTGTACTTAAGTCGGCATTGTGCCTTTTGTATTAAATTCATATGCTATTTTTGTGTTTCATCATCAATAAGAAGGTCCAACGGATACAGTAAACCTGAAGTGAAGCATCGGAATTAAAACTGGACTCACAGGAGAGGTTCAAATCATAGAAAGTTAGAGTGTCAGTCCTCTTGTACTTAAGTCGGCATTGTGCATCTTGTATGAAATTCGGATGCAATTTCTGTGTCTCATCGTCAATGAGAAGGTCCAAGGGATTCAGTAAACCTGAAGTGAAGCATCGAAATCTAAAACTGGACTCACAGGTGAGGTTCAAATCATAGAAAGTTTGAGTGTCAGTCCTCTTGTACTTAAGTCGGCATTGTGCCTTTTGTATTAAATTCGGATGCAAATTCTGTGTTTCATCGTCAATAAGAAGGTCCAAGGGATACAGAAAACCTGAAGTGAAGCATCGGAATCTAAAACTGGAATCACAGAAGAAGTTCAAATCGAAGAAAGTTAGAGTGTCAGTCCGCTTGAACTTAAGTCGGCATTGTGCCTTTTGTATTAAATTCGGATGCAATTTCTGTGTTTCATCATCAATAAGAAGGTCCAAGGTATACAGTAAACCTGAAGTGAAGCATCGGAATCTAAAACTGGAGTCATAGGTGAGGTTCAAATCGTAGAAATTTAGAGTGTCAGTCCTCTTGTACTTAAGTCGGCATTGTGCCTTTTGTATTAAATTCGGATTCAATTTCTGTGTTTCGTCGTCAATAAGAAGGTCCAAGTGTTAAAGTAAACCTAAAGTGAGGCATCGGAATCTAAATCTGGATTCACAGGAGGGGTTCATATCATAGAAAGTTTGAGTGTCAGTCCTCTTTTACTTAAGTCGGCATTGTGCCTTTTGTATTAAATTCGGATGCAATTTCTGTTTTTCATCGTCAATATGAAGGTCCAAGGTATACAGTAAACCTGAAGTGAAGCAACAGAATCCAAAACTGGACTCACAGGTGTGGTTCAAATCATAGAAAGTAAGAGTGTCAGCCCTCTTGTACTTAAGTCGGCATAGTGCCTTTTGTATTAAATTCGGATGCAATTTCTGTGTTTCTTCGTCAATAAGAAGGTCCAAGGGATACAGTAAACCTAAAGGGAAGCATCGGAATCTAAAACTGGACTCACAGGAGGGGTTCATATCATTGAAAGTTAGAGTGTCAGTCCTCTTGTACTTAAGTCGGCATTGTGCCTTTTGTATTAAATTCGGAAGCAATTTCTGTGTTTCATCGTCAATAAGAAGGTCCAAGGGATACAGAAAACCTGAAGTGAAGCATCGGAATCTAAAACTGGAATCACAGGAGAGGTTCAAATCAAAGAAAGTTAGAGTGTCATTCCTCCTGAACTTAAGTCGGCATTGTGCCTTTTGTATTAAATTCGGATGCAATTTCTGTGTTTCATCGTCAATAAGAAGGTCCAAGGGATACAGTAAACCTGAAGTGAAGCATCGGAATCTAAAACTGGACTCACAGGAGAGGTTCAAATCATAGCAGGTCAGAGTGTCAGTCCTCTTGTACTTAAGTCGACATTGTTCCTTTTTTATTAAAATCGGATGCAATTTCTGTGCTTCATCGTCAATAAGAAGGTCCAAGGGGTACAGTAAACCTGAAGTGAAGCATCGGTATCTAAAACTGGACTCACAGGAGAGGTTCAAATCAGAGAAAGTTAGAGTGTCAGTCCTCTTGTACTTAAGTCGGCATTGTGCCTTTTGTATTAAAATCGGATGCAATTTCTGTGTTTCACCGTCAATAAGAAAGTCCAAGGGATACAGTAAACCTGAAGTGAAGCATCGGAATCTAAAACTGGACTCACAGGTGAGGTTCAAATCATAGAAAGTTAGAGTGTCGGTCCTCTCGTACTTAAATCGGAATTGTGCATTTTGTATTAAATTCGGATGCAATTTCTGTGTTTCATCGTCAATAAGAAGGTCCAAGGGATACAGTAAACCTGAAGTGAAGCATCGGAATCTAAAACTGACCACACAATAGTGGTTCACATCATAGAAAGTTAGAGTGTCAGTCCTCTTGTTTTTAAGTCGGCATTGTGCCTTTTGTATTAAATTCATATGCTATTTTTGTGTTTCATCATCAATAAGAAGGTCCAACGGATACAGTAAACCTGAAGTGAAGCATCGGAATTAAAACTGGACTCACAGGAGAGGTTCAAATCATAGAAAGTTAGAGTGTCAGTCCTCTTGTACTTAAGTCGGCATTGTGCATTTTGTATGAAATTCGGATGCAATTTCTGTGTTTCATCGTCAATGAGAAGGTCCAAGGGATTCAGTGAACCTGAAGTGAAGCATCGAAATCTAAAACTGGACTCACAGGTGAGGTTCAAATCATAGAAAGTTTGAGTGTCAGTACTCTTGTACTTACGTCTGCATTGTGCTTTTTGTATTAAATTCGGATGCAAATTCTGTGTTTCATCGTCAATAAGAAGGTCCAAGGGATACAGAAAACCTGAAGTGAAGCATCGGAATCTAAAACTGGAATCACAGAAGAAGTTCAAATCGTAGAAAGTTGGAGTGACAGTCCGCTTGAACTTAAGTCGGCATTGTGCTTTTGTGTTAAATTCGAATGCAATTTCTGTGTTTCATCGTCAATAAGAAGGTCCAAGGTATACAGTAAACCTGAAGTGAAGCATCGGAATCTAAAACTGGAGTCACAGGTGAGGTTCAAATCATGGAAATTGAGAGTGTCAGTCCTCTTGTACTTAAGTCGGCATTGTGCCTTTTGTATTAAATTCGGATGCAATTTCTGTGTTTCATCGTCAATATGAAGGTCCAAGGTATACAGTAAACCTGAAGTGAAGCATCGGAATCCAAAACTGGACTCACAGGTGTGGTTCAAATCATAGAAAGTTAGAGTGTCAGTCCTCTTGTACTTAAGTCGGCATAGTGCCTTTTGTATTAAATTCGAATGCAATTTCTGTGTTTCATCGTCAATAAGAAGGTCCAAGGGATACAGTAAACCTGAAGTGAAGCATCAGAATCTGAAACTGGACTCACAGGATAGGTTCAAATAATAGAAAGTTAGAGTGACAGTCCTCTTGTACTTAAGTCGGCATTGTGCCTTTTGTATTAAATTCGGATGCAATATCTGTGTTTCATCGTCAATAAGAAGGTCCAAGGGATACAGTAAACCTGAAATGAAGCATCGGAATCTAATACTGGACTCACAGGAGAGGTTAAAATCATAGAAAGTCAGAGTGTCAGTCCTCTTGTACTTAAGTCGGCATTGTGCGTTTTGTATTAATTTCGGATGCAATTTCTGTGTTACATCGTCAATAAGAAGGTCCAAGGGATACAGTAAACCTGAAGTGAAGCCTCGGCAACAAAAACTGGACTCTCAGGAGAGGTTCAAATCAGAGAAAGATAGAGTGTCAGTCCTCTTGTTCTTAAGTCGGCACTGTTCCTTTTTTATTAAAATCGGATGCAATTTCTGTGCTTCATCGTCAATAAGAAGGTCCAAGGGGTACAGTAAACCTGAAGTGAAGCATCGGTATCTAAAACTGGACTCATAGGAGAGGTTCAAATCAGAGAAAGTTAGAGTGTCAGTCCTCTTGTACTTAAGTCGGCATTGTGCCTTTTGTATTAAAATCGGATGCAATTTCTGTGTTTCATCGTCAATAAGAAAGTAAAAGGGATACAGTAAACCTGAAGTGAAGCATCGGAATCTAAAACTGGACTCACAGGTGAGGTTCAAATCATAGAAATTTAGAGTGTCGGTCCTCTTGTACTTAAATCGGCATTGTGCGTTTTGTATTAAATTCGGATGCTATTTCTGTGTTTCATCGTCAATAAGAAGGTCCAAGGGATACAGTAAACCTGAAGTGAAGCATCGGAATCTAAAACTGGACTCACAGGAGTGGTTCAAATCATAGAAAGTTAGAGTGTCAGTCCTCTTGTACTTAAGTCGGCATTGTGCCTTTTGTATTAAATATGGATGCAATTTCTGTGTTTCATCATCAATAAGAAGGTCCAAGGAATTCAGTAAACCTGAAGTGAAGCATCGAAATCTAATACTGGACTAGCAGGTGAGGTTCAAATCATAGAAAGTTTGAGTGTCAGTCCTCTTGTACTTAAGTCGGCATTGTGCCTTTTGTATTAAATTCGGATGCAAATTCTGTGTTTCCTCGTCAATAAGAAGGTCCAAGGGATACAGAAAATCTGAAGTGAAGCATCGGAATCTAAAACTGGAATCACAGAAGAAGTTCAAATCGAAGAAAGTTAGAGTGTCAGTCCGCTTGAACTTAAGTCGGCATTGTGCCTTTTGTATTAAATTCGGATGCAATTTCTGTGTTTCATCATCAATAAGAAGGTCCAAGGTATACAGTAAACCTGAAGTGAAGCATCGGAAACTAAAACTGGAGTCACAGGTGAGGTTCAAATCATAGAAATTTAGAGTGTCAGTCCTCTTGTACTTAAGTCGGCATTATGCCTTTTGTATTAAATTCGGATTCAATTTCTGTGTTTCATCGTCAATAAGAAGGTCCAAGGGTTAAAGTAAACCTAAAGTGAAGCATCGGAATCTAAAACTGGACTCACAGGAGGGGTTCATATCATAGAAAGTTAGAGTGTCAGTCCTCTTTTACTTATGTCGGCATTGTGCCTTTTGTATTAAATTCGGATGCAATTTCTGAGTTTCATCGTCAATAAGAAGGTCCAAGGGATACAGAAAACCTGAAGTGAAGCATCGGAATCTAAAAATGGAATCACAGGAGAGGTTGAAATCAAAGAAAGTTAGAGTGTCAGTCCTCTTGAACTTAAGTCGGCATTGTGCCTTTTGTATTAAATTCGGATGCAATTTCTGTGTTTCATCGTCAATAAGAAGGTCCAAGGGATACAGTAAACCTGAAGTGAAGCATCGGAATCTAAAACTGGACTCACAGGTGAGGTTCAAATCATAGAAAGTTAGAGTGTCGGTCCTCTTGTACTTAAATCGGCATTGTGCATTTTGTATGAAATTCGGATGCAATTTCTGTGTTTCATCGTTAATGAGAAGGTCCAAGGGATTCAGTAAACCTGAAGTGAAGCATCAGAATCTGAAACTGGACTCACAGGAGAGGTTCAAATAATAGAAAGTTAGAGTGTCAGTCCTCTTGTACTTAAGTCGGCATTTTGCCTCTTGTATTAAATTCGGATGCAATTTCTGTGTTTCATCGTCAATACGAAGGTCCAAGGGATACAATAAACCTGAAGTGAAGCATCGGAATCTAAAACTGGACTCACAGGAGAGGTTCAAATCATAGAAAGTCAGAGTGTCAGTCCTCTTGTACTTAAGTCGGCATTGTGCGTTTTGTATTAATTTCGGATGCAATTTCTGTGTTTCATCGTCAATAAGAAGGTCCAAGGGATACAGTAAACCTGAAGTGAAGCCTCGGCAACAAAAACTGGACTCTCAGGAGAGATTCGAATCAGAGAAAGTTAGAGTGTCAGTCCTCTTGTTCTTAAGTCTGCATTGTGCCTTTTGTATTAAAATCGGATGCAATTTCTGTTCTTCATCGTCAATAAGAAAGTCCAAGGGATACAGTAAACCTGAAGTGAAGCATCGGAATCTAAAACTGGACTCACAGGTGAGGTTCAAATCATAGAAAGTTAGAGTGTCGGTCCTCTTGTACTTAAATCGGCATTGTGCATTTTGTATTAAATTCGGATGCAATTTCTGTGTTTCATCGTCAATAAAAGGTCCAAGGGATACAGTAAACCTGAAGTGAAGCATCAGATTCTAAAACAGGACTCACAGGAGAGGTTCAAATAATAGAATGTTAGAGTGTCAGTTCTCTTGTACTTAAGTCGGCATTGTGCCTTTTGTATTAAATGCGGATGCAATTTCTGTGTTTCATCGTCAATAAGAAGGGCCAAGGGATACATTAAACCTGAAGTGAAGCATCGGAATCTAAAACTGGGCTCACAGGAGTGGTTCAAATCATAGGAAGTTAGAGAGACAGTCCTCTTGTACTTAAGTCGGCATTGTGCCTTTTGTATTAAATTCGGATGCAATTTCTGTGTTTCATCGTCAATAAGAAGGTCCAAGGAATTCAGTAAACCTGAAGTGAAGCATCGAAATTTAAAACTGGACTCACAGGTGAGGTTCAAATCATAGAAAGTTTGAGTGTCAGTCCTCTTGTACTTAAGTCGGCATTGTGCCTTTTGTATTAAATTCGGATGCAAATTCTGTGTTTCATCGTCAATAAGAAGGTCCAAGGGATACAGATAACCTGAAGTGAAGCATCGGAATCTAAAACTGGAATCACAGAAGAAGTTCAAATCGAAGAAAGTTAGAGTGTCAGTCCGCTTGAACTTAAGTCGGCATTGTGCCTTTTGTATTAAATTCGGATGCAATTTCTGTGTTTCATCATCAATAAGAAGGTCCAAGGTATACAGTAAACCTGAAGTGAAGCATCGGAATCCAAAACTGGAGTCACAGGTGAGGTTCAAATCATAGAAATTTAGAGTGTCAGTCCTCTTACACTTAAGTCGGCATTGTGCCTTTTGTATTAAATTCGGATTCAATGTCTGTGTTTCATCGTCAATAAGAAGGTCCAAGGGTTAAAGTAAACCTAAAGTGAAGCATCGGAATCTAAAACTGGACTCACAGGAGGGGTTCATATCATAGAAAGTTAGAGTGTCAGTCCTCTTTTACTTAAGTCGGCATTGTGCCTTTTGTATTAAATTCGGATGCAATTTCTGTGTTTCATCGTCAATATGAAGGTCCAAGGTATACAGTAAACCTGAAGTGAAGCATCAGAATCCAAAACTGGACTCACAGGTGTGGTTCAAATCATAGAAAGTAAGAGTGTCCGTCCTCTTGTACTTAAGTCGGCATAGTGCCTTTTGTATTAAATTCGGATGCAATTTCTGTGTTTCATCGTCAATAAGAAGGTCCAAGGGATACAGTAAACCTGAAGTGAAGCATCAGAATCTGAAACTGGACTCTCAGGAGAGGTTCAAATAATAGAAAGTTAGAGTGTCAGTCCTCTTGTACATAAGTCGGCATTGTGCCTTTTGTATAAAATTCGGATGCAATTTCTGTGTTTCATCGTCAATACGAAGGTCCAAGGGATACAGTAAACCTGAAGTGAAGCATCGGAATCTAATACTGGACTCACAGGAGAGGTTAAAATCATAGAAAGTCAGAGTGTCAGTCCTCTTGTATTTAAGTCGGCATTGTGCGTTTTGTATTAATTTCGGATGCAATTTCTGTGTTTCATCGTCAATAAGAAGGTCCAAGGGATACAGTAAACCTGAAGTGAAGCATCGGAATCTAATACTGGACTCTCAGGAGAGGTTCAAATCAGAGAAAGATAGAGTGTCAGTCCTCTTGTTCTTAAGTCGGCATTGTTCCTTTTTTATTAAAATCGGATGCAATTTCTGTGCTTCATCGTCAATAAGAAGGTCCAAGGGATACAGTAAACCTGAAGTGAAGCATCGGTATCTAAAACTGGACTCATAGGAGAGGTTCAAATCAGAGAAAGTTAGAGTGTCAGTCCTCTTGTACTTAAGTCGGCATTGTGCCATTTGTATTAAAATCGGATGCAATTTCTGTGTTTCATCGTCAATAAGAAATGTTCTGAGGCATCAAGGGATCACCAATTTAGTGTTGGAGGGCAGCGTGGAGGGTAAAAATCGTAGAGGGAGACCAAGAGATGAATACACTAAGCAGATTCAGAAGGATGTAGGTTGCAATTGGTACTGGGAGATGAAAAAGCTTGCACAGGATAGAGTAGCATGGAGAGCTGCATCAAACCAGTCTCAGGACTGAAGACCACAACAACAACAACAAGAAAGTCCAAGGGATACAGTAAACCTGAAGTGAAGCATCGGAATCTAAAACTGGACTCACAGGAGTGGTTCAAATCATAGAAAGTTAGAGTGTCAGTCCTCTTGTACTTAAGTCGGCATTGTGCCTTTTGTATTAAATATGGATGCAATTTCTGTGTTTCATCATCAATAAGAAGGTCCATGGAATTCAGTAAACCTGAAGTGAAGCATCGAAATCTAAAACTGGACTAGCAGGTGAGGTTCAAATCATAGAAAGTTTGAGTGTCAGTCCTCTTGTACTTAAGTCGGCATTGTGCCTTTTGTATTAAATTCGGATGCAAATTCTGTGTTTCCTAGTCAATAAGAAGGTCCAAGGGATACAGAAAATCTGAAGTGAAGCATCGGAATCTAAAACTGGAATCACAGAAGAAGTTCAAATCGAAGAAAGTTAGAGTGTCAGTCCGCTTGAACTTAAGTCGGCATTGTGCCTTTTGTATTAAATTCGGATGCAATTTCTGTGTTTCATCATCAATAAGAAGGTCCAAGGTATACAGTAAACCTGAAGTGAAGCATCGGAATCTAAAACTGGAGTCACAGGTGAGGTTCAAATCATAGAAATTTAGAGTGTCAGTCCTCTTGTACTTAAGTCGGCATTGTGCCTCTTGTATTAAATTCGGATGCAATTTCTGTGTTTCATCGTCAATACGAAGGTCCAAGGGATACAGTAAACCTGAAGTGAAGCATCGGAATCTAAAACTGGACTCACAGGAGAGGTTCAAATCATAGAAAGTCAGAGTGTCAGTCCTCTTGTACTTAAGTCGGCATTGTGCGTTTTGTATTAATTTCGGATGCAATTTCTGTGTTTCATCGTCAATAAGAAGGTCCAAGGGATACAGTAAACCTGAAGTGAAGCCTCGGCAACAAAAACTGGACTCTCAGGAGAGATTCGAATCAGAGAAAGTTAGAGTGTCAGTCCTCTTGTTCGTAAGTCTGCATTGTGCCTTTTGTATTAAAATCGGATGCAATTTCTGTTCTTCATCGTCAATAGGAAAGTCCAAGGGATACAGTAAACCTGAAGTGAAGCATCGGAATCTAAAACTGGACTCACAGGTGAGGTTCAAATCATAGAAAGTTAGAGTGTCGGTCCTCTTGTACTTAAATCGGCATTGTGCATTTTGTATTAAATTCGGATGCAATTTCTGTGTTTCATCGTCAATAAAAGGTCCAAGGGATACAGTAAACCTGAAGTGAAGCATCAGAATCTAAAACAGGACTCACAGGAGAGGTTCAAATAATAGAAAGTTAGAGTGTCAGTTCTCTTGTACTTAAGTCGGCATTGTGCCTTTTGTATTAAATGCGGATGCAATTTCTGTGTTTCATCGTCAATAAGAAGGGCCAAGGGATACATTAAACCTGAAATGAAGCATCGGAATCTAAAACTGGACTCACAGGAGTGGTTCAAATCATAGGAAGTTAGAGTGTCAGTCTTCTTGTACTTAAGTCGGCATTGTGCCTTTTGTATT